>NC_136264.1:53157969-53282969 GCF_964187855.1 Myxine glutinosa | reverse complement strand
ATGCATATGCAACCTTTGAAATGTATACAGTATGGAATTTGATGTATGACAATGTATGCTATATAAACAATCGTTCACTTGAACTCAAGATAGAGAAAATGTCTGAAATAGCCAACAAAATTGTCCCGAAACCAAATTTTATTTCTGCTATAATTTATATTGAGCAATATATTCTTATTGCCATCCCTCCCGTAAAACTAATATTTTAGAGTTAACAAAAAAAAAAACATCCTTGAATATGTGGTAAGTATTTAATATTTATTTTCATCAGAATAAAATCGTTTCTGATCGTTCAGGCAAATAATGTTCGTCCTGCTGAAAGTCTTCATCAACTTCCATGTTGGAGCATGTGGACAAATTGCATGATGCTGTGAATTTCAGCCCATTTATGATGTAGGCCTAAGTACGGTCGCACGGTCCAGCACAAATGCATGACACCAGCCATAGAAAGAATGTCTGGTACTGGGGAACTTGACATCTGGGCTGCTGTCTCCGTTTGCTGTCCATCCATGTCCTTTGATCGGGTTGGGAATATCTGGGCAGTTTATCAAATGACCGCCAGGTGGCAGCCTGATTATTTTGCTTGACGTGTGTTGCAGAAGCTGTCCAAACTCAATTTATCTTCTGCTGAGGAACATTGGGTATTGCAGCTCGTTGACTTCATTCACTTTGGTGTTGTGGCAGTAAAGCTGGCATGTGAATTCTTGAATGATGTTGAAAACTTCATTTGGAGTTTCCAAGTTGGTACCAAGTGCAGTGACTGCTTCTCTAAACGTCTGATCATTGAGAATTTTCAAGGCTTTCAACTTCCCCTGCCCAGCAAATGTGCTTGACTATCACGTCCTATCCGTGGATGAAGTCCCAGTAATGCCGAACATTCATCCTGTCCCAAATTATGCGGGCACTTTGTGATGTCGACAAGCCTGATTGAAGACTTTGTCCCATATCGTATGAGGATTTTGCTGTTGAGATCTCCGCTCTGTCCGAGGCAAATGATGAAGACTTGAGTGTCTTTTATGATGCAAAAATCGTGACAAACATGCTCCTGTCTCCAAGCTGTTTTGTTTTTTTCCTATCCTGATCTTTCCAGCTCTGTCTAGGCCAAGGGCCTCCTCAAATTCTTTATCTTGTGTCCTGGCATTATCTTGCTGATACGCTACTCCATCTTTGGAACCATGATGAACACGTTCAGCAGCTTTGATTGAATGCTCCTGATATATATATCAAATACCACACATATTCTATCACTCCCCTCGCTGGTATGAAGGATCTGCGCGAAGACCTTATCCGAGAGTTCACTGTGCGATTCTCACCCTGACGTTTCTGGATGAGTCCCATTGCATGAATGAGTGTAGCACATGGACGAGGTACTTCCTCAGTTGCTGATACTTTGCTCTCTGGGTGTTTTGACAGAACAATTTTATTTGGTCTCTTCACAGTGCCGTCTTCTCGTTTTGACCGAGTCAGCGTGCCAACAGAAACGTCAAGCGGTGCGACTGCCCCAGTGGAAATACTCAAGATCCGATGGATCTTTGCCAAATGGGTTTGTCTAGTTCTCCAGGAGGTCGATCGAGGAAGCAACATCAGACTTCTCTCTTTATGCAAGCCTTCATGAGGTCTGCATGGACTGATGAGCTGAGGACTTTGGGTGGAGATATGATGCCTAATTTCCATCAGTGCTGCTGCCTAATATTACCGGTGACATAATACTGAGAAGCTACCTGGTTTGAGACTGAAGTCGCGTGTGCCCCTCTGCAATCTCGATATCTTTATACACTTTCCTCAGTGATCTGATCTACAGCAGTGGTTTGATGGGTTGTTATTCCTTACCTGAATGGAGAATCCACCTTTTTGCTCATAATTATGTTGTGTTTATGTCTCAGTGAACTGTTTTAAAAAGTCAACTTTCTGAGGTATGTTACAAATAGGCAGCCATCTTATAAAATGGCCACCAAAAATGTGTATATCTGTGGATCCTAGATGTCCATAACATTTTTCTAGACATTCCAGGAACTAGGCTAACTGACAAACACAGTGGTGTCTTGGCACTCCTTTTGTCCCCCGTCGCACCGCGGAGCGAAATGGGGACTATGGTTTTCCCCTCCGTCCGTGCGTGCGGGCATGCGTACGTGCGTGCTTAAGCGAAGGACCGAATTCTAATTTGGTGTGTGGGTGCAACCCACGTCAAAATCCAAGATGGTCACCACCATATATATGTCTGAACCTTGTGAGCGGAATATCTTGAAAAATAAGCGAAGTACCAACTTCTAATCTGGTGTGTGGGTGTATCTAGGCAAAAGGAAGAACGCTATTGAAAATTGGGTCGCCACGTCAAAATCCAAGATGGCCGCCGCCATGTATGTCTGAACCTTGTGAGCGGAATATCTTGAAAAATAAGCGAAGTACCAACTTCTAATCTGGTGTGTGGGTGTATCTAGGCAAAAGGAAGAACGCTATTGAAAATTGGTTCGCCACGTCAAAATCCAAGATGGCCGCCTTGCGTCTTCCACTTTGTCAACTCGCATCACTTCACCGACGGGGCACCTAGGCGTAACGATTGTTGGTATTCAAATCAGGGCTGACTCGTGGACTATTTATAGGAAGGGCTGGCAGAATAGCTAGGAGGTTCGTGCACTTGCCTATAAGCTGTCTATCCTGGGTTTTAGTTTCGACCCAGCTATAAACTCACCTTTGTGTTTCTGCATGCAGGGTGATTCATCACTTTGTGCTACATCCATTGAATAGCTGTCAAGTTGGGTGTTCCTGTTCATTGAACTTTAACGATCCTGTGGTGTCTATTGTGAAGAGTAGGGAGAGTTATTGCAAGCACCCTGAACAAATTGTAGTGAAAGATCATGCCCGGCCTGCGGATTGGTGAACATTTTGGCCCAAAAACATTCCAATGCCATCGATGCGGTGGGAATAATTCTGGCTGTTGAAGTATTACTGTAGTAGTTTTTACTTTGGAGGAAAATGGTCTTTTTGCCTCCATGATTTCCTTTGTCCCACCCATTGTTTACTGGAACTAAATTTTCCAATTTGTAAGGGGAAAAGTAAAGATGACAGTTGGGAAATCTGCCACCCTTTTTCTTTTATTATTATTTTTTATTTGAATATCAACACCATTGATAAATGTGCACTGTCGCTTCAACTTATTCAGTTTCCTACAGTTCTAGTTTTTCTTGTTTCCTCTCTTGGTGCCGCTCAACTTTCTTTCTTCACCATCTAGAGTTTGGGTTAAATATTTTTGGCCCTTCTCCAATTATTTTTTTTCCTTTACATACCGTAATCTGAAGCTCACATTGGAGCTGTCACAACGCACATCTTACACACATTGACATAGATGAATACACATAAGACAAACATCCACTGTGCTTGGGGAAATGCCATCACTTCCTTGGGCACTCTGGGTACTGGCACCACCTTTCTCCACCACCTTGAGGAATTTCCTCAACCCCATTGCTGCCAACCTATGGGAATTGTCTATGCTCTTATCCTTTCATACCGAATGTCAAGCAAGGAAGCAGCACGTACCATTTTAAAATTCTGGTATGACAAGGACGAGGTTTGAACCACCAACTCTCCAGACTCGAAGTGGGCACTCTAACCATTACTTAAAGTCTGGTTAAAGAGTCTGGTTAAAAAAGGCTGTTCATGTCTATTTGTATAATGATCATTCTAGTTGTACAACTTTCCCCTCCCCTCCTCCCCCCACCCCCACCCCCAAACCTCCACCACACATGTAAATTAGCCTTTGTAAGCTAATACAACGACCGATTTAACCTTTGCCACCAAAGGTGGATGGAGGTTATGTTTTCACCCCTGTCTTTGTTTGTGTGCAGGATATCTCAAAAAGTTGTGGACAGATTCGGATGAGATTTGGTGGACAGGTAAGGTGTATGACAATGACGAATTGATTTGATTTTGGGGATTATTCTTCACCATTGAGAGGTGGGGCCAAAAACGATATATGGCACCATATCTGAAAACGTTTTGGATTTATTTATTCGTATGCATCCTGTGGCTGCTGCGTCATTTTCTGGGGACATGGCTGTGCCGCTGATGCAGTGCCCACTTACCAGCTCGCTGGTACTCATTTTGCTGACCTCGGAAGGATTACAAGCTGAGTTGACCCACTCGGTGTAAATTCAATCGCACAACGGGCTTTAATTCAAGACCCAAGGATCTTAACAAGCCACCTTAACTGTTAAGCCAACACCAGGATTTAAGTTGTGGATGAGTTGGGTACGTGACAGATTTTGGTTTTGGTTCAGGTCCAAATCCAGATCTGGCCAATTGGTGCGATACAAACCATAAACTGGTCACCCTGGCAGAGGTACACGACATGACCAAAAGTATGTGGACACCGGAACATCACACATCTCATTCCAAATTCATATGGAGTTGGTCCCCCATTCCCCCTCCCCTCCCTCCCCTTTGTTGCTATAACAGCCTCCACTCTTCTGAGAAGGCTTTCCACGATGTTAGAACATTGCTGTGTAGATTTGCTTCCATTCAGCTACAAGAGCATTGGTGAGGTTGGGCACTGATGTTCGGTAATTAGGCCTGGCTCGCTGTCGGCGTTCCAATTCATCCTGAAGGTGTTCGATGGGGTTGAGGTCAGGACTTTGTGCAGCCCAGTCAAGTTCTTCCACACCGATCTTGACAAACCATTTCTGTATGGACCTCGCTTTGTGCACAGGGGCATTGTCATGCTGAAACAGGAAAGGGCCTTCCCCAAACTACAGGAAAGGGCCTTCCCCAAACTGTTGCCGCAAAGTTGGAAGCACACAATCGTCTAGAATGTCATTGTATGTTGTAGTGTTAAGATTTCCCTTCACTGGAACTAAGGGGCCTAACCCGAACCATTACAAACAGCCCCAGACAATTATTCCTCCTCCACCAAACATTACAGCTGGCACAATGGATTCAGGCAGTTGCGTTCTCCTGGCCTCCGCCAAACCCAGATTCATACAACGGACTGCCGGCTGGTGAAGCGCGATTAATCACTCCAGAGAACGTGTTTCACTGCTCCAGAGTCCAATGGTGGCGAGCTTTGCACCACACCAGCCGACGGCTGGTATTGCACATGGTGATCTTCGGCTTGTGTGCGGCTGCTCGGCCATGGAAACATTTCGTGAAGCTCCCGACGAAGAGTTGTTGTGCTGACGTTGCTTCCAGGGGCAGTTTAGAACTCTGTTGTGAGTGTTGAAATCAAAGACAGACGATTTTTAAGCACTACGTGCTTCAGCACTTGGCGGTCCCGTTCTGTGAGCTTGTGTGGCCTACCACTTCACGGCTGAGCTGTTGTTGCTCCTAAACGTTTCCACTTCACAATAACAGCACTTACAGTTGACCAGGGCAGCCCCAGCAGGGCAGAAATTTGACGAACTGAATTGTGGAAAGGTGGCATCCTATGACGGTGCCACCTTGAAAGTTACTGAGCTCTTCAGTACAGCCCATTCTGCTGCCAATGTTTGTCTATGGAGATTGCATGGCTGTGTGCTTGATTATATTTACCTGTCAGCAATGGGTGTGGCTGAAACAGCCGAATCCACTAATTAGAAGTGGTGTCCGCATACTTTTGGTCATGTAGCGTATGCACTCTGCCACGTGCCGTTGTAATTTGCAATCTGTGATTATTTTACACCCATACTCCAAGCTACAATCCTCTTCATACTATCAATGTAATGGCAATTCAACGTTTACCTTGTCTGGGGTTCAACACAGATTATATACTTCACTGGTGTCTAATCTGGGGGATGAGGTGGATGCTCTTGGCCCCGTCATTATTTAACGGCCTTTACACTCGTAGAATAATAAAAATGGTACCATTGACGGTTGGAACCACTACATTAAGGTCCAATTCCTGGTCTTTATTCTTCCATCGAGGAAAGACAGGCTTTTAAAGCAGGATTTTTTTAAATTTATGATTAAACAGACAAACGTTTGTTCGAAGTAAATAGATGATTAGCTTTATACCAGCACCATTTTCATTATTCTTTAACAGCAGGAACTATTTGAGGGGTCTAACTGCTATCACGCTCTGTGGGGGCTACCTGTGCCTCCACTCCTGCCAGTCCCCATAGCTTCTGTCTCGTGAATGCCCCCCCCCCCCCTGCTCTGCCAGTTACAGGAGACATCACCTCCACTCTACCGTGATGGGACTTCAGCTTTGTTTCCGTGTTTGTTAATTTACCCCGCATCTTGTCAACTTGATGAGTATTGCTCTGTTTCCTATTGTCCCCATTCCATTTAAGTTGTGCCATTTTTGTCAATTTATCCCTGGCTTGTTCTGTTTTAGTGCCGACTTTGCCATCAGGACCTGTGCCCACATTGGCAGAACCCCCTGCGCTACACCTCCTGACCCAGAGGGGCACAGACTCGACGTTCTTTGTTAGTTTTGATAATTTGGCTTCGATGAACCATGTGAGCTCCATAAACAGTTTGAGATACTATTTTATAATAACATAAATATTTAAGACTAGCAGAAGTACCCGGCCTTGCCGGGCGGGGGAGGGGAGGGGAGGAGAGGGGGAGGGGAGTGGAGGAGATGGGGAGGGGAAGGGGTAGGGGGAAAGGGGTAGGTGGGAGGGGAGAGGGGAGGGGGGGAGGGGGGAGGACTGAGGGGGGAAGGGGAGGGCCAGTCAACAATGACGTTGCAGTTCTCATGGTAGGAGAGCAGCACAACAATCGCGACATCGTCCTGCATCTTCGCAACAACAGCACGAAGCGGATTTTGGAGACTCACCGATCCTGTGACGCCCTCCAGTACCAGCGTTGCCGGGCGGGGGAAGGGAGACCCATACATTCCCAACCCGTACATTCGCACTCGACTCAAGCTCACTCGGACAAAAGCCTCGCACAAATTACACCGTGAAGGCCCAATGGCCATGTCTATGCCACAAATCAAGTACGTGAGCGAGTCTGGCGCACTGAATTGAAAATATATAGAACGCTCATACTCCGTGAAAAGTGAAGCCGCCGTGTCGCCATCTTGGTTAGCACGAGTCGACCAACTCGCTTCGCGGATCTCGTTTGTTTTGAACGTGTCCCAGATTTTAAAAGCCAGACAACTGTTAAAATGCCATTTTGTGCGGCAATAAACTGCTCCAATTGGTTACGGAAGGGTTGTGGAAAGACGTTTCACAGCTGTTTCAAAGACGTTTAATTCATATCGCACAAAATCGACACAAAACACGATCGCATAAAAGGTGAAAAAACGCAATCGCTTTTCGCTCTGAATTACGTGCAAACGCATGACGGAAATCACCATCGCCCAGCATCGAGTGCCAACCAAGATGGCGCCCGGTAGCTGCATCTCCACCTATGTGGTGTGAATGGCAATGGTCATTCTATGTATTTTCAGTTCAATGGTCTGGCGGCAGGGATGGAACATCACGTGATCGCTCTGAGCGAATCAGCGAGTTGCTCTGGCACCGGCTGAGATTCCGTGTATAATGTTCCTCGCTGAAATGCGCTGAAGTAAATATGAATAAAAAATATTAGTCCGTGGGCTGAGTAGGGTTTACATGCACCCCCCCCCCCCCCCCCCACAACTTAACTTCCTGGGTACGTCCATGTACCCCCCACCCTAGGGGTTAGGAAAAACCATGTTAACAGAAAAAAAACTCATTCCCAAGGTACCTCCCACGCATATTTTGATGTTACCCCCCCTGTGTCAGTGATTTCCGAAAATTAGGGGTAGGCGAAATTCAAATGGCCATAACTTTTTACCTCGTCATCCTATGGTTGCATATGACCCCTCAAAATGTTTGTCCTGGGACACTCTTTACAATGATATGTTATATGCAAATGAGGTCACTAATGAGGTCACCAGAGGTCAAACTATGAGGGAATGAGTTTTTTTCTGTTAACATGGTTTTTCCTAACCCCTAGGGTGGGGGGTACATGGACATACCCGGGAAGTTAAGTTGTGGGGGGGGTGCATGTAAACCCTACTCGGCCCACGGACTATATGGATCTCGTCAAATATTTTTAGGTAGGCCATGTCCTTCCCAGGCTCAATGGCCATGTCTGTGCCAAATATCAAGTACGTGAGCCTCTCCGTTTAGGAGTCTATCGGTAACATATACACACACACACACGCACACACAAACTGTGTTTTATTTATGTAGATGATTCCTGCTTTTGACTTGTGCTTGGTGCTGAATTCTGTGGCCACTATGAACAAATTTGTTTTTAGATTACATCTGATAACTAGATGGTATTCATAGAATACTTAACCTGTGCAGTCAACTTGTTGTGAGCCAACTCTTCTGTTTTTGAACATTGTTTTTATTTGATCCAATATGGCTGCCAGACCATGTGAGTGATGACATCATAAATTTATATTCTCTAATATAATTGTTGCATAGATCATGCTCAATACATTTCAAACTGATCACGCCGAAGCTTTGGCCCTGTCGAATTATGACGTCATAATTATGGCACCAATGACGTCATCGTTAACAACACCTATTCCCCATATGGAGTTCTTTACAATGAGCCATGTTTCAATTTTTTCCAAGCAGCGGTTTTTGAGATATAGAGGTGCAACATTTTTCGGTTTTTCCAAGATGGCGCCTGTACCACATGACCTATGACGTCATGATTATCATTAAAATATTCCAAAGGAGGAGGTGCTCCTATGGTGAAAATTTCATGCCCATCAGACCAACAGTTGCTGAGAATAAAAAATTCATGATCGGATAAGTGTTGTACTTGTCGAATTATGACATCATAACGAAGGCACAGATGACATCATCATTAACATATCTTATTCCCCAAGGGGAGTGCTTGACAGAGTCATGCTTCAAATTTTGCCATGGAGCAGTTTCGGAGATATAGAGGTGCAACTTTTTTCGATTTTTCTCAAGATGGCGTCTGTACCACGTGACCTATGACGTTATAATTATCGTTAAAAATTCTACAGGAGGAGCCGCACATATTCTGAAAATTTCGTGTCCATCGCTCTAACAGTTGGAGGAATTTTTGTTTTATTCATACTGTTCAGATCAAGCATTGTATTTGTCGAATTATGACGTCATAATTAAGGCACCAGATGACATTACCATCAACATATCGTATTCCCCATGGTGAGTACTTGACAATGAGCCAAGTTTCAATTTTTCCATTGAGTGGTTTGGGAGATGAGGTGTATCGTTTTTCCAAGATGGCGTCCATACCACGTGACCTATGACGTCATAATTATGAATAAAAAAATTATACAGACGGATGGATGCGCTCCTATGGTAAAATTGTGTCAATCGGACCAACGGTTGCCAAGAAAATGAATTTTTAAAATGCAGACACGTACGGCACACATACGCACCCAAATGCTTAACCTTGCTTTTCGCTTCGCGAAAGCAGGGTAATTAGTCTAGTAGGAAGATTAGGTCCCCCTGCACCCCCTGGAGATATACTTCTAATCAGTGTTTCTAGATTGGAAAAAATGTGTAGAAAATGACTAGCTATGGCCCCAAGCTGAAAAAATGTCCCACATACCATTTTTATGCAAATTACTGCTGCCATTATCAAAAAAACGATTTTTGACATATCTCAGCCAATATTGCAGATAATTGAAAAATGAAGGTGTCTAGACCCATGTTTTGAAGGGCATAGATCATGATAGAACTATTCATAACATGATTACATGTGTCTATGGTATACTAGTATGCATATTAATGCTGTAATTACAAAATAATCAGTTTTACAAATGATAAGGATACGTTAATACTGCAGATAACTTAACATGGTACATAAGGGGTCTAAACCCAGGTATTTTCAAGGTTAAATGTCAACAAGATGCTCCTGAGTCTTGCATAGGGGCGGGACATTGGCAGTAACATTGGTATCACTCAACTTTTCTTCCCACCATTGACTTTGTATTGCGAGAGATTTTCACTTGCTTATTTAAAGGTTTCTCACCCAGCCCACGTAAAATCTACCAACTCCTGCTGTTAACTCCCAAACATATTTTTTTATGTTATCCAATCACAGTGCAGAAATGACAGACTAGAGATCCAAATTAGTGCTGCTATAGCTGCCATTTTACATTTCCATCCATGTAACATGCGCGCTCGCGCGCTCGTATCAATTGGTAATGTCGCGCGCTCGTATCAATTGGTAACGTTGATGTTATTGAATACCTCAGTTGAAAGTTCAGTCTTCCATTCCATCTGTGTGTTGTTCTTGGTATTCATCCTCCAATCTAGCCAGGTAAGATGCTAACTATAATGTTACTCACACTCTTGACTTCAGTTTCTGCATGAAATCATAAACAGGCAGAATAACAGCTGAGCCAGCTAGCACCATGTTAGCTAACGTTAAAGCTAGCCTCATCTATGTACAGTATGTTCCTAATGTCGGTGTAACTTAAACTTTTGTTAATGCCAAACATGAGACATATCTGTTGACTTCTGTATATGAATTGAACCAGAAAGAGGCACGACAGCTGAGCTAGCTACAGTAACTTAGCACAATGTTTCATTGGCCTAGATAGCTAACGTTAGTGTGGAAGAATTTAGATGTTTTAGCTATTAGCACTTTTGATGCCACTAAACATGGTTTAGTCAGCTAAAAAGTACCCTAGTGTAGAACATGACTCAGAACCTCTGTTACCTCACTGAAAACTCAGAGCCTCCTTTCACAGGCACTTTTAACATCATTCGTGATTTCTTATTTGTCATTTAACAGTGATGGTAGACATCGACAGCAAGCATGCCCAAAAGAAAACGGAGTGTAGAACCTGCAGCCCAAAGCTCTCCTCCTACATGCATCCTTCATGTACCATCCATGTCTGATCATGGGGATTTCACGCCCCTCCGTAAAATTAAAGGATCTGCTTCAGAAAAACTGCAACTGCTTCAAAAGATCCGGGATAGACGTCTCAACCAACCGCATGACTCCCCATGTCGTATGCAATCAGTATGTGATCAGATCCCGGCAACTCTTCCTGATGACCTAGAAAGAGTAGGATATCACAGCAAGTGTTATAAGCACTTTGTCCGCCACTTTCATCGTCTGGGAGATGATACAGAACCAGGGCCATCAACCTCATCATGGCATCACTCTCCTCGTAAACCAGGAGGTTCTGCTGAACCCATCTTCCCGCCAGAGTGTATATTTTGTGAGAAAGTTGAGACCAAAGATGCTCATCGCAATACTGAGAGGCCTACAACCTTCCCATCCTTTAAAAACAAAGAAAATGCATGGGAGCAAATCGAAACACGGGCTGAGAAAATGGGTCTCTATCGACTCCATCGAAAGGTGAAAAACAAAGACCTCTTTGCATGTGAGGCCAAACACCATCCGTCATGTTTTAAAGCTTTCCGCACAGCATTCTACAACTATGAGCGTGCGATTCACAGAGCCGAAGCACCAAAGGAGCAGGCTTGCATGTCAGCCGCCCATGAAAAGGCATTCAACTCAGTACTGGAACACATTCAAACCCAGGTCATCCAGCAGAATAAAGTTCTACAGCTTTCTTCCTTGCGCTTGCTCTATGTCGAGGAACTGAAACTGAATGGATATGAGAACTCAAATTATCGGTCAGAGAAACTACTGAAACGCCTACAGAATGACCCAATCAAGGAGCATATCCACTTCACGAAGGTTGATCATGACAAATGTGATGTCATTTCTTTCTGGCTTGTGCACAGCTCAAACATAACAGTTTCCAATGCTCTCGCACGAGCATTCACACTCGGAAGCACAAACAAGAACCAAAATGTTGCCCTCCAACTTCGCCAGGGTATTCTACAGGCTTTCAGAGAGTGTAAAGACCAACCATGGCCACCAACAGCTGAAGACATGGAGCTCAATCCTGAAGACATCCTACCTCCAGACCTTGTCCGCTTTCTCAGCGTGCTAATGACTGGCAAGGAGGGCATCGAGACAGAAAAGGTGAAGCGTCTGGTCTTCTCCATTGGACAAGATCTGTGCCGTGCAGTGTCAGATGGAAAATGGAAGTTACCAAAGCACATTCTCCTCTGTGTGACTGTAAGGCACCTGTTCCGAAGCAAACAGCTCACCACAATACTACACAGGCTTGGACAACCAGGAAGAGACTGATACCAGGGTGGTTCTGTACCTCCATCATGCTGCTACCATCGGATACAAGAACGCTGTAGTCAGAACACCGGACACAGACATCCTCCTGATCCTGCTCCACCATGCCCACAACATCAAGCTGACGGTGTACCTGGATACAGGGTCAGGGAAGCATCGCCAACTTGTCAACGTCTCTGAGCTGGCAGAATCCCTGGGAGAGGACTACTGTGCCACTCTCCTGGGGTACTATGTGTTCAGCGGAGAAGACTGCACCAGTGCCTTCAAAGGGAAGGGAAAAGTCGGGCCCTTGAAAAAGCTGGAGAAGAATCCCAGGTTTCACAGGGCATTCGGTGAACTGGGTGACAACTGGGATGCCAACCCTGAGGTGGAGAGGCAGTTAGAAAAATTCACCTGTGTGATGTACGGCCAGAGTCGCGAGTCATCAGTGGACATTGTCCGTGCCAAGCTGCTACGAAAAATGGTGGGAGAGGACAAGACCCTCACATCCAAGTCCAAGGTTGATCTGGCTCGCCTTCCTCCATGCCAGTCTGCCCTGAAGCCGCACATCCAGCGTGTGAACCACCGCGTAGCATTGTACAAAAGAGCCGATCAACCTATCATCGAAAAGCCAAAACCTTATGAGGAGCAAGGATGGATAAGGACTGATGAAGGACTGTTGAAACCAATGTGGTCCAGTGGTCCCATCCTACCAACCTCACTGGTGGATCTTCTGAACACAGGAGAGCACGAAGAGGAGGAGGAAGAGGAAGGAGAAGAAGAGTTTGACTCTGACGATTTCGATGAAAATGATGATGACTGACTCAGTGTAGAATCACTAATGCTAATGATGTTTATCTAAAACAAGCAAGAGAAGAGTGGTCACATTGAGTGCTAGGACTATTTTGACAGTTGTAATATTTAGAAAAATAAAACTTTGTGTTAACGTCTGTGTAGACGGACCTTAATATGAGTCTATTATTTCGTAAAACTGTGATTATTTTGTAAATAAAGCACTAATTAGCATACTAGCAAACCATAGACACAGGTGATCTTGTTATGAATAGTTCTATCATGATCTACACCCGTCAAAACATGAGTCTAGACACCTTATTTTTTCAATTATCTGCAATATTGGCTGAGATATGTCAAAAATCGTTTTTTTGATAATGGCAGCAGTAATTTGCATAAAAATGGTATGTGGGACATTTTTTCAGCTTGGGGCCATAGCTAGTCATTTTCTACACATTTTTTCCAATCTAGAAACACTGATTAGAAGTATATCTCCGGGGGGTGCAGGGGGACCTAGTCTTCCTACTAGACTAAATAATGTGGACTATTAAGTAATGTATGAACAAGGACATTTATGAAAGCCTTGTATGTGGCAAGGAACTCAGTAGTGCCAAGAAAGGATTTCGCACGACGGAGGATGCCCAATCGGCGACTGGCTTTGGAGGCCATCTTGGAAATGTGGGTTTCCCAGGAAAGATAAAGGTTGCTACGAAAATATGAATTTTGGCAAAAAGTACAAGGTGGGAATAGGGCTCAGTTCGAACTAGCAATCGGTATTTATTTTTCGTCATTGGGCGAGTGAGATGGTCTAAACTCGAGGTATGGACACTCACCTCCAAGCTGTCTGTCTAGCCTGGGATTGAATTTTGATCCGGCTATAAACTATCATCCAGGTGTTTCCCAGCAGGATTCATCAATGTGTGTGTGCCATCCATCGGATGGACATTAAGCTAGGGGTCCAGTCTGCTGGCATTGGTTAATGAACATGAAGGATCCCACGGTGTCCTTTGCGAAGAGGAGGCGAGACATCGCCGGCATGCTGAACCAATGCCTGGGCTAACTACTGGGAAGACGATGGCAAATCACCCAGGAACCTTTGCCAAGAAACTGCTTCGGGAGCAGCGACGCTCTGTAATAGAGTATGAGGCTTGCCTACTCATTGTGAAGGTCATCGTGGAATCTGTAATGTCGACCAACTAATTCCGGCAGATGGGGTGCCCCTTTTTTGTATACAAAGTCGAGGCTCATGGAAGAGGTGGAACACAGAATGTATCAGCACATAACAGAACAAAAGGAACCGTAGAAAGATATGGGGGAAACCACAACAGCAAGACCGATGCACCAATTAGCTGGAGACGGACAAGCAAGGGATGTGGGTAAGAATGAGTAAATTTGGGGGTAGGGGGTTGGGGGGGTTAGCAGGGGTAGAAAAGATCATGGCTTCCGGTGGGGGATGGTGATGAACAACATAAGACGTGGAAGGAAGAATGAGATTGAAGATAATGTGGAAGTTTGTTCCACAGGTGGGGAAAAAGAAGACCAAATGAGTGTAACTGAGCAGTGATTCTGGATTTTGGGAGTTTCACCAGGAGAGGGTTGATGGTGAACCATTGGCACCCTGCAGCAAGCTGGGGGGACAAAGCATGGAAAGAGCAAAGGCTGCAAGACCCAAAAGGGGGTTGTCGAAGACAGAGAGACCACCGACCTGTTTGCGATGGGAAAATGACAGGCCCAATGAACCAGCTTCATTGCAGGAGATTTCAATGATCTTGAACGTCTTGGTTTCCACGGCATCAATTGCGAGGCAGGGACGCCACCCCAGAGGGGAGAGCAATATTCCATCAAGCTGTGGATGAAGACCTGGTTGGTGGATAAGAGTTGAGGTTTGTCGAGGAAGGCCTTCACACAATGAAGGATTCCCAGTCGGCGGCTGGCTTTGGAGGCCAAGTTTGAAATGGGGTTTGCCTGAGAAAGATAATGGCTGAGAATGACATTGAAGTTTAACGTCCATCAGATGAACGGCACCCACATTGATGAATCACCCTCAATGTGAAACACCAGGATGACGATTGATAGCTGCCCTGTGATTCAAACCTAGACAAGACGGCTTCAAGGTGTTTTTGTACCTCCAGGCTATCCTGCCAGCCCTATAAGAGGATGGGGAAGAGCAGTAGGACAGGCAAGGGGGAGCTGGAGGATGGGGGAAGAGCAGTGGGACAGGCAGGGGGAGCTGGAGGATGGGGGAAGAGCAGTGGGACAGGCAGGGGGGAGCTGGAGGATGGGGGAAGAGCAGTGGGACAGGCAGGGGGGAGCTGGAGGATGGGGGAAGAGCAGTGGGACAGGCAAGGGGGAGCTGGAGGATGGGGGAAGAGCAGTGGGACAGGCAGGGGGAGCTGAAGGATGGGGGAAGAGCAGTGGGACAGGCAGGGGGGAGCTGGAGGATGGGGGAAGAGCAGTGGGACAGGCAGGGGGGAGCTGGAGGATGGGGGAAGAGCAGTGGGACAGGCAGGGGGGAGCTGGAGGATGGGGGAAGAGCAGTGGGACAGGCAAGGGGGAGCTGGAGGATGGGGGAAGAGCAGTGGGACAGGCAGGGGGGAGTTGGAGGATGGGGGAAGAGCAGTGGGACAGGCAGGGGGGAGCTGGAGGATGGGGGAAGAGCAGTGGGACAGGCAGGGGGGAGCTGGAGGATGGGGGAAGAGCAGTGGGACAGGCAGGGGGGAGCTGGAGGATGGGGGAAGAGCAGTGGGACAGGCAGGGGGGAGTTGGAGGATGGGGGAAGAGCAGTGGGACAGGCAGGGGGGAGCTGGAGGATGGGGGAAGAGCAGTGGGACAGGCAGGGGGGAGCTGGAGGATGGGGGAAGAGCAGTGCGACAGGCAGGGGGACCTGGAGGATGGGGAAAGAGCAGTGGGACAGGGAGGGGGGAGCTGGAGGATGGGGGAAGAGCAGTGGGACAGGCAAGGGGGAGCTGGAGGATGGGGGAAGAGCAGTGGGACAGGCAGGGGGAGCTGGAGGATGGGGGAAGAGCAGTGGGACAGGCAGGGGGGAGCTGGAGGATGGGGGAAGAGCAGTGGGACAGGCAGGGGGGAGCTGGAGGATGGGGGAAGAGCAGTGGGACAGGCAGGGGGAGCTGGAGGATGGGGGAAGAGCAGTGGGACAGGCAGGGGGGAGTTGGAGGATGGGGCAGAGCAGTGCGACAGGCAGGGGGACCTGGAGGATGGGGAAAGAGCAGTGGGACAGGGAGGGGGAGCTGGAGGATGGGGGAACAGCAGGGTGGCAGGGAGGGGGGAGAGCAGAGGGACAGGGAGGGAGAGAGCAGAGGGACAGGGAGGGAGAGAGCAGAGGGACAGGGAGGAGGGGGGGGGATGCAGGGGGAGAGCAGTTTGATTCAACGTTGTTTTTGGTTGTTGTTTTTTTTACAAGTGATGTCTTGTGTAACGCCGGCCTACAGTTACGGTCTGGAGACGTGGTGGCACTGACAGAGAGACGACAACAACAGAGGCTGCAGGTTTGTGAGAACAACTGGGTTAGGAGGATTGCAGGAGTGAAGAGGGTGAATTGAAAGAAGGAAGAATGAACTGAGGGAGGAGATTGGTGTGCAGATGGGGAGATTGGTGAAATGCTGGCTGAGATGGGCTGGACATTTGATGTGAAGTGAATGGGGGAAGAGAGAATGGCAAAGAGAGCGGATAGATTGAGGGAGCGAGGCTGGAGGAAAAGAGATAGACCGTGGTTGAGTTGGGAGGATTGTGTGAGGAGGGATTCTATCATTCTAGTAAGGTTGGTGGTTGTTAGAGTGTGGAGATTTGGCTGAGGACAGAGGGGAGTGGAGGAGTATTGTGATCAAGGCAGGGCAGGAGGTTGGTGCCATCACCACTTACAAAGGAAAGAGAACACCATATTTTATAGGTATCTTTATATAACTATATTAATATAATGAAAGTAAATCGCACAAAAATCAATGCGATCTCGGGTAATAAAAAACTGCGTACGTAAAACAAACAAAAAAAATAAAAAATAAAGTAGCCATGACTACTATACCGCCATGGCTGTCAATATCAGCTTGTAAAGCTTAGGGATTCCTCTGGTTAATTTGAAGTTGCACTTTCTGCACATTTTTTCATTGTTTATTCACTCTATATAATCAACCCAACAGTAAATAGAAAAAGTTAAGTATAATGATTTGCTTAACTTGAGGTGATGGTCATGATATTCAGGGAAATCATCGATGTAATAGTGTTAACACCTGGATATGTTTTTGACGTAATTACCCCATGCGCGCGAAGCGGAAAGTGGGGTCAAGTAATTGTACATCTGGCGGTCTGTCTACAAATGTCAGTTTATGATGAAGGAACAACTTGATTTCCATTGAATGTTAGATTTTGAACATGAATCGAAGAACGAACCTTTAGTTTAGCAGTACTTTGGCTCTCAATTCATCTCGATCGCCAATGCAGAGTGAGATTTTTGCACATGCCTAACATGCACATGTGAGAGTCGCACACGCGGATAACCTTTTTAATGCCTGTCCGACAGTCAATCAAAATTGAAAATCATTCCAAACAGGAAACTTCATGTTTTAAGGACGTCATAAAGGACACAAACAACAGGCACAAATATCTAATGCAATGTGTTAAATAAGGTGGTGTAAAAGATGCTGCGGTAACCTTCCAAAACTTTTTTTTTTACGGCAAAGCCTGTAGGCCAATGCTGGCTGGAACATCATTTGTCCGTCCGTCCATATGTATGTATGTATGTATGTCCATATAAATGTCCCTTCTGCTGACATTTTGTGGGTTTATTCCCTTTAACCCCGTTTTTCTCAGCAGACACATGTCCGATTGACACGAAACTTTCAGAGTAGGAGTGACACCGATGCAGAATGTTTTTTTATGATAATTGTGACGTCATAGGTCACGTGGTATGGCAGCCATATTGGATTAAAAGCAAATAATCCCAAAAAAATTCTCGGAAACTGCTGAATGGAAAAATTTGAAACTTGGACATTGTCAAGTACTCCCAATGGGGAACAAAAGCATGATAATGATGACATCATAGGCGAAGTGGTATACCAGCCAAAAATGTTTTAATCGAATTCCTTATTCTAAAAATCTGAAATTGCATGCACATGATCTATGACCCATTTGTATTGAAATATTAAATTTATGACATCTATGACGATTTTTCCATCGCATAACAGAACCGTGAAAATAGGCGGAGTTATCTGAAGTGACGAAAAATAAATGCGACCACTGTGGTGACGTCATTCCTCATGCGACACTAAACTGGAACCAGCTCCGCAACTATGGAGGAACTTGAAGCTGTGCTTTACTTCTTTGTTGGGTTTTGGTTTTATGTGAACACGAGTTGTTTTAGCGAAATGCAAAAAGAGAGAGAGGACGTGTTTGAGAAGAAGCTGAAAGACGCCAGAAAGGGGACAGATAAAAAGAGAAAGAAACTTTTACAGACAATTATGAAGACCGACAACAAAGATTCGGGCCTTGTTCGTCGGCGCAAACAAAGCATGAACATAGCGTGACGGTTCTGTGACGATTGTGATTGACCAATCAACGGTCTGCAGTATTGCTAGCTCCACCCATAGGTCGAGGTTCGGCTCGCTTGGTAATGGAAAAACGAAAACACGGATTTTGGTTACAGTACGGTACGGTACGGTACCGCGGTGGAAAAGCGCCATTAGTTACATCACGAAGTGTGCCATCCGTCGAATGTGTGGTAGCTGGGTTGTTCCACCTGCCAGCATTAGTTTATGGACATTAAAGATTCTATATTTTCTTTGCAAAGAATCGGCGAGTTATCGCCAGCACCGTGCCTAAATTAGAAATTCCTGCACCTTCAGGCGAATGTCAGGTCTAATCAGCCAGTTCGTGAAAGACTTGGGCCAAAAACGTTGATGGCCGACCATGGGTGTGGAACGGTCTCTGCAAAGGTTGTGGCAGATTTTAAACTGCCACCACCCTTCCTGGCAGACTAAGTAAGTCGTCATAAATCTCAATGAGCACAGGTATGTTGGAACCAAATCAATGTTTCTGGTAAAGTAGCCATTCTTCAACCGACTTTGCTCATTTTCAGAGCTCACCATAGCTCCATTTAGATTTAGGATAAGTAATGTGTTACGATAACTGTTTTACAAAACATTGCCAAAACAAATTAGTGGATTTAAGTTTCCTGGTGAACACGACCATGATGGGTGGCCCACTGGGATATAATTATACAGGACAAAATCACTATGTATGTTAGTTGTGTGGCCAGGTGCACTTGTGTGAAACTTTCAGGTGATGGTGCTGTCTGCATTTAGTTTTAGTTACTGGGTTCTCAGAGACCATCGAAACGGTCTGAAATATTCCAAAAGCTCATTTACACACACACACACCACACACACACACACACACACACACACACACACACACACACACACACCGTTTTTTTCATTTCTTTTCCTCACAAATCTATCTTTTATTCACACACACACACACACACACACACACACACACACACACACACTATATATATTGTTGCGGATCTCAACGTCGGCCCTTTTTCCCCTTACGAAGGGGGGATTAGTCCCCTTGTCTGCAACTGACCGACGTGAGTCCTGAAGCTGCCCAGCTCCCTCCAGAGAGGCAGGTGAGCAACCTCGTTCGGGACCGTGGACAAGATGTTATTCGGGACCGTTAGCAAGTCCTAAACCCAACTCTGAACGTTGGCCAAAATCGCGCCACAGGTACTCAATGGGGAAATCACAAAGATGATCGGATGTGAGGAAACCAGAAGGTAGGGAAGAACAAATATAATTTATTACTAATATTTACAAGACCAAAGGAACCTAGGAAGAAGGAAAAAATACAAAAATAATTTACAGAAGAGGCAGACAGTGCAAATATTAACTTATCTATACAGGCTTAACTTATACCCAGGACAACACGGACAAACAGACGACAGTCAGACTTACACGGGGAATGAAGCAGGAATGAATGGCAGGAGGTGGATGGTGGGACGGATGCGAAGGTGGGACCACTGGTGTGAAGGATGCGGGTCCGGTTGGTGCGATCGCGTGGCTCGAGGTGAGCAGCCGCCGACCCTCCTCAATCGTATCCGCACGGCGGCGTTTCTTCGTAGCCGCGGCCGAAACCGCTGTCAAAGCTCAAAGCTGCGGTGGTCAAAACTGCGGGTGTCTCAAAGCTGCGGTGGTCTCAAAGCTGCGGTGGTCTCAAAGCTGCGGTGGTGTCAAAGCTCATGTGTCTTCATCTGCCGCATCTCCCGCATCTCTCTGAAAAGGCTTGCGGGCGCTTTTATAACGCGCTTCGAGATCAACCCGCGCCACGCCCGTGATGGTATCTCACCAGCCCTGATTGGCTGGGGGGTGGGGGCTTGCTGGCTCCACCTTCCGATGACGAGGGGTGGGCAACGCCCTTGATATAGCTCCTCCCCCTTCTCCGAGGCTTGACCACGCCGTAATGGCGGCAAATGCAGTTGGCAATACGAATGGCAATGATGGTTGGAAATGGAGGCTTTGAGGAAATTTGAAAGAAAGGGGATCTATCTTATTTCAATTCGATCCAATGCAGAGTCAACTAATGGGAAACAGAGCCTTAAACTACATAGAATAAGAAATAACTATTTAGAAGGGTATATGGTGGCCTACGTGCTTGCGATTGATTAACTAAGAGGACGACCTTTGACCTTTACACTTAACGGAGGTATTTACAAGGATCATTACACTATTTACAGAGGGTGATATTTACAAAAAAAACACAGGATTCTCAAATCCACAACACTGCACCCTCATCTTCCAGGCACGTCCCGGGCCTATAAAACTTAGTGTGGCACGTAGGTGTAATTCCATCTACAATTAACCTGACCCTGAGTGTGACCGTTTTAAAACACAAATAAATATGTCCCTCTGCTGCATTGCACCCTACCTCACAGATTCACGTCCACAGCTAACCGAATTGCGGAATTGGTTTTCAAACTAAACATGAACGGTGGGGAGCATTATTTACAAGTGACATTGATTGTATTTACACTGCAACCCAGGACCTGCGATTGTTCTTTTGGGGGGGGGGGGGGGAGACAGCCTGCACTGCATCGACGCACCAGCACCAACAAAGAGAACCAAAAAGCCCCATAAAGCACCAGTCAGTGCACAGTCACCACAGTTAAAAAAAAAACAAATCCCTGCTGGTGGTCTTGCTCTTCGGCTCCCTCTGCTGGCCATTGTTCTTCCAGATGTTGTCTTTCTTGTTCTTCTTGCTAGTGGCCTAATTGGACAAAACGATAAATAGCACAAAACGTGTCCATTTTTATTTATGGCCCACAGGGGCCGAATATGGGTGGTTCACCTGTGGGCTTGGTGCCACCTCACCGGGTCCGCAAGCAAGATCTTGGGCCATCGTGGCCGGTTCCAGCAGAGGGGCCGTGCCCCAACCCGTGGGGTCCATGAGTGGTGCTCAGCCACAGACATGTGGTCCATAAGTGGTGCGTGGATGCAGGCAGCTGGTTGCGAGGATTCGGGCACACCGACGCGGCCCCCCGCACGCTCCCCTCAGTGCCCAGAGAGCACGATCCATAGGTCGGGGAAGGAAGACAGAGAGGGCAGGTTAGCGAGGGGTAAGGGCGCAAGGGTACACATCAAACAAGGCAATGCAGAGTGAGGTGCGTCTGGAGACTGAGCGGAGAAAAGCTCGTCCCTACCGTACGTCACCCCCCCTGTTACCTACTCTACCCTTGCCCTTACCCCATATTTACAAAGACCTACACATTTACAAATTCGTCGCTACCGTCACGTCTTCCCCATATCTCCCCTATACCAAATTCGTCACAATCCCACTAATCCAAAATTTGCCATCACCAATTCATCATCAATCCTCAGAAGGAAGGAGATGGAACATTAGCACAATGTCACACCCACGTCATGATGCGTCTCACAATCCAAACATTTGCACAAAAATAACAAAAACACATGGCATGCTGTGGAGTTTTGTCACCCCAGGTGAGTGGATGTCGATGGTGCGAGGAGATTTCAATCCTAACTACCTTCTAAATGACTTTAATACACTTTACACTACCCGGGGTCTTTCCCTGCCAATCCATTGGTCATCTTACACTCTATGCGGTTTTAAGAACCAATTCCCATTGACCAAACTGTGGTGCTTCCTCAATTTGGGGTCTCACTCCCCCGATTCAACTCCCTGTGCCTTTGCACAATTTCAGGACTGGGTCGTGTGGCTCTCCCAGCAGGTCTACCCACCTGCACACCTCCACCACTGCAGTTGCCTCCGAGCTTACCTGCTCCTTACCCTAACCTATCTACCTGGGGAAGGCCCTCTGGCACTCTCCCCACTCGGTGCCCTCTCTGGCACTGGGCTACCCTGGTCCGTCCTCCGGATCCTCGGGCCCCATCCACAACGCCACCGGCTCCCAGAGCCCACCTGCGGCCTCACCTGGCCGACATCCTAACAGTGGCGGAGTGCCCATTTAACTACACACCCTAACAGGCCACACGCCCAGCCATTTCCACGTCACGAATGCACCCATCCAAACACCATTCTTCCACCACGCACCACAGATGCCAATATCCAACCACAATTTACCTACTCCCTCTACCTAACTCTTACACTACCTTCCCCGGGTATTCGTGATGGGGTCCATCCTCCCATACACACCTTCACACCATCCACTCCACTCCACATTATCCACCATACTCACTCCATACCATCCATTCCATACTCCATATATTCCAGACCATTTATTCCACACAACCATTCTCCATACACCTGTATTTGCACACCTGTGCTATCACACCTCACACTTTTCACAATACACTTCCGATACACTTTCCACACTCACGCGGCATCATTCACGAGCATTGCCTAGCAATTCCTCATTTGCTCAATACTAAGACTCTCACACACACGGCATCATCTGATCTGACTACTCCCTTCTGAAACTCGCGCTTCCCCGTCGCCCCTTATTCTATTGAAACTACCATATTCAAACTACCATACTATCTACGTCCCCACTACCTGTATGGTGTCGCTACTTAAATCTCCAGTTACCTATGGTCAATCTTTTCTAGATCCCTATCATTTTATCCTAACCCTCCCGGGCTAGTTTTCATTGCCAAACCCCATAAAACTATAGCTCATGTGCCCCCTATGTGAGGGATGGCAGAGTTGCCATCCCACCACATCGGGCATGTCCCACTATCACCCCCCCCCCCCCTAGTCCTCTGACACTACGAGCCCCCGATGCAAGAGGTACTGGGTCCTGCCTCGGCATCTAGAGCCGAGGCGATCCACGAGGGCGCCTGCTCGCCGGCATAAGGTCTTATCCGGTCGGCATGGACGATCCGAGGGAGGGCCCGTGGCCCCATTTTGATCTTAACCACCACGTCACAGACTTGCAACAGGACGACTCCTGGGCCTTGCCAGGGGGAGGTGAGTTTTGGGCACCTACCCTTTCGCCTCCGGGGATTAAAGAACCAAATCTTCATCCCCGGAGCGTACTGACTCCCCTGGCTCCGGTGGTCATACCTGCGCTTCATCTTGGCCCCCGCCAGATGGAGCTGGCAGCGGGCGAAGGCATGGACCCGCTCCATGCCTTCCTCCAGGTGACGTGCATAACCCTCCCTCGGCGGTGTATCTGTGGTGTCTGGCACGGGACCGCATAGCAAGTCGGCAGGAGCCCACAACTCCCGCCCATACATGAGCAACGCTGGACTGCATGCGGTGGCCCCGTGCTGGCTGGTTAGGTAGCCCATCAACAAGTTTGGGAGATGTTCGTCCCAGTCATCCTGGCGGGTGGTGGTGAACAAGGCCAGTTGTTGGACCAATGTTCTGTTAAATCTTTCCACCATCCCGTCAGATTGTGGCCGCAAGGGCGTGGTCCTGGTTTTCCTAATTGACAGGAGTCTGCACACATCTTTTAGCAATTGGCTTTCAAAATTTCGACCCTGATCGGTGTGCAGCTCCTGTGGAATCCCGTGCCGACATACAAATCCTTCCACGAAGGCCTGCGCTACCACCCCGGCTTCTTGGTTGGGGAGGGCATAGGCCTCCAGCCACTTGGTGAAATAGTCCATTACAACGAGGATGTACTTATTACCTTGGCGGGTGCGGAGTAGTTGTCCGAGAATATCCATAGCCACCCGCTCAAGGGGGGCCCCCACCTGGTGTAATTGAAGGGGGGCCCTCATCCTCCGTGCTGGTCCCTTTTTGGCAGAACAGGCGTCGCATCTCCGACACCAGTCCTGTATGTCGCGCCCCATATTAACCCAATAGAACCTCCGGCGGACCCGAGATGTAGTCTTTGTCCTGCCCAAATGGCCGCCGGAGCGGGTACCATGCACCTGTTGTAATATGACGTTCTTAAATTTGTCAGGGACTATCACCAGCCAGGAAGTTCTCTCAGAGGGAACCTCCACCCACTTGCGATACAAGATGTTATCCTTCAATTCCAGGGTCTGCCACTGAGCCCAATACGCCTTGGTTTGCGCCCCGAGGGGGGTGACCTCTTCCCCCTTTGGTCTTTGCCCCAATTTGACCCATTTGAACACCGGCCCCAGAACGGGATCCTCCTCCTGGGCCGTGCTCCATGCCAAAGTTCCAAATTCTTCATCCGTGGTTAGTGGCAAAATTGGCCCTCTCACCCGGGTTGCCCGGACGAGAATCGGGGCAGAATCGCCCAATTGCTCCCTCTCCTCGTGTCTCGCACAAAATTTGCAGTTTTCCCCCAGACAAGGACGCCGAGAGAGTGCGTCCGCATTACCATGGGCCTTCCCGGCCCTATGGGTCACATTAAAATCGTACTGCTGCAACTTTTCCAACCACCTTGCAATTTGGCCCTCCGGTTCCTTGAACCGAAGGAGCCATTGCAAGGAGGAATGGTCAGTTTGAACCGAAAATTTCCGCCCATACAGGTACGGGTGGAAATGGTTCATGGCAGCCAGCATAGCCAATAGTTCCTTGCGGGTTATGCAATAATTTCGTTCGGGCCTACTTAAGGCCCAACTATAATAACCAATCACTCTTTCCACGCCCTCCTGTGTCTGAGACAAAACTGCGCCCAATCCTTCCTGGCTCGCATCCGTGTCCAGGGTGAATGTCCCGTCGCGAGTGGGGTAAGCTAGAAGGGGTGCGGATGTCAAACACCCCTTCAATTTTAGGAAGGCCTCTTGGCACTCCCTTGTCCAATTAAATCGTGTCTCCTTCTCCGTAAGCCGGTGGAGGGGACGGGCCAACTCCGCAAATTTCGCCACAAAACGCCGGTAGTAGGAGCAGAGTCCCAAAAATCCCCGCACCTCCTTGATGGTACGTGGTGCGGGCCACTCCTCTACCGCTGTAATTTTGCCTGGGTCTGTTTTTACCCCCTCGCGACCGATGACGTGACCTAGATAGGCCACCTCTCTTGCAAACAAGGTGCACTTACTCGGGCTCAGCTTCAACCCTGCCTGTCTGAGGCACCCGAACACCTGGTCCAAATTAGCTAAAGCCTGGGGGAAGGTCTTGGCATGTACTAGGACGTCATCCAGGTATACCAGGCATGATTGCCATGGCATGCCGCCTGGTATATGTTCCATTAATCGCTCAAAGGTGGCGGGGGCATTACACAAACCAAACGGCATCACAGTGAACTGATACAGCCCCTTACCTGTGGAAAATGCTGTTTTCTCCTTCCCTGTCCTATCCATCTCCACCTGCCAATACCCACTCTTGAGGTCTAAAGTTGAAAACCAATTTGAGCCCGCAACGGCATCGAGGGTGTCATCAATTCTTGGCAGGGGATATGAGTCCTTGAGTGTCACGTTGTTTAGCTGGCGATAGTCCATGCAGAACCGCGTGGTCCCATCTTTCTTTTTAACCAGCACAACAGGTGACATCCAGGGACTTCCCGAGGGCTCGATGACGCCTGCATCGAGCATCTTTTCAACCTGCTCGTCAGCTTCCGCCCTCTTGCTCCAAGGGAGCCGTCGGGCGGGCTGACGAATAGGCCGGGCCTCACCGGTGTGGATCTGATGTTTCACCAGGCCTGTACGTCCAATATCCTCGGGGGACAAGGAGAAGAGATCCAAATGGGATCCAACCAGTTTGTGTTTGCACTCCCTCTGGGTTTGTTTGTTTTTTTGTATACTGAATCGAGGCTCGTGAAAGAGCTGACATTTACTTCACAAACAAATCAACCAGACAAACAAAATATATAAAAAGAGGGAGCGGAAGACAAGAGAATGGGAAGCACGCAAACACTTGAGCACACAACATTTAAGAGCAGGGAGATGTGTGGGAGGGAGAGAGCTTGGGGGGAGGAGGCGTGGGAAGGGGGGGGGGTGGGAGAAGTATAAAACACAAGGACACCAAGGACTTCCAAGACAGAAGTTGGTATTTCAAAAAGTGGAATTGGGGTGACCCTCCCAACTCGACACTACTACGATTTACAATCTCGCAAATGGGATCGGGCCAATTCCTATTACTTATTGAAGGCTCTCTCTGGGGCCGGCTCGGCTGGACGTTCTCGCCCCTCACTGACGCGACTTCTCTAACTGGGGTGCAGCCAGCTACCTTCGTGCCCCTCACTATGTGCGTGGTTCTGTACTAATATTAATTACCCGGACGGCCACCACCAGCCCGTCCGTTTTTACAAGGGTGCGGCCCACGATTAAACCAGGTAGGGATCGCGCTGCCACCGGTTCGACCAGGCCGCAGGACTCCTGCCATGTCGGGCGAGCTGACCATCGGGCCGGCACTATGGCCTCGGCCCCCGGAGGGATGGTCACGGCCTCAGGAGCCTCCAGCTCCACCCTCTTGGCCGTGCTCACCCCCTCCAATGGTAGCTCTTCCACTCCCACTTGCAGGATCCCCCGGCTCAAGTCAATTTTACAACCGCTGGCAGTCAACAAATCCAACCCTATTAAGCATGGGTCGCACACCTCTGCCACCCAAACCTCTATCTCCTTCTTTACCGATCCCAACTTGAGGGTCACAAAACCATGCCCTATGATCGGAGCCGTTGCCCGGTAGCCAGCTGCAAACTATGATTTTCCAGACGCTGGGTTTACCCCAGCCGTCTGCACTCGAATTAAGGATCACGGGGCTGATGATCGTGGCGCTGGCTCCCGTATCCACAACGGCGTCTACCCCCATGCCGGCAATTTTGCATCGAATTGTTAAACTACCGGTTCCAGTTTGGCCACAATGAATGACCTGTCGCGTCAATGAGGGCTCCTCTCCATCCCCTACTGCCGAACACCGCCCTGCATGCCCGGCACGTTCTAGTTTCCCGGGCCCTGGCGGGGGGGTGTCTGAGGTCGGCTAGGCCGATCGATACGGGGCGGAGTTGAGGGCATCGGCTGGCGGGGACCGTCCCGGCGCGGAGCTCGACACTCCCACGCATGGTGACCCAGCCGAGCACAATTATAGCACCTCACCTGGTAAGGTGCTTGCCTCCGGTATTCCAAATTCCCCCCCCTGAATGTCCGAATTGGTTTACTTTGCCGTGGACTACCGGGTGCCACCGCCGGGGCCGCCTGCCATGGTCCAGGTCCCGCCAGGCGCCGACCCACCAGCCTCCGGACCATGCTCTCCAGGTCAGGGCCCCCTTCGGGGGCGGGCCCCCTAGGGGGGCCGCCACCCATCACGGGCCCTACCTGACGCACCGCCACTGCGTGGCGCTCGCCTCCCCAGGCCAGCAGCCTCACTGCTTCCCAACGGGCTGCAGCGTCGGCCGCCTGACTCATGGTCTGCGGACGCCACATGGCGAGCTGTTGTCGGAGCTCCAGATCCAGAAGGGCCTTGATAAAGTGATCCAAGGCAGGCTTTCCTGGGAACTCGCTGCCATGTCCGCGTCTGCGATTCCGACTGCGCGGCGAATGTCATGGGCAAGTTCCCCGATGGTCTCCTGGGGCTTGCGTTTTCGCTGAGCAAGCTGAGCTTTAACAAGCTCGCTTTGCTGTTCAATGCCGAATCTGTTAATTAAGGCCGCATGGAGAGCTGGCAGGGTGAGAGCACCCGGTGGTAAAGCTGTCAGGACCTCCGCCGCCGCACCGCGCAGTGCTCCCACAAGGTGTACTCCACCTTCGTCCGGATTCCAGCCGTTGCCTCTACATACGTATTCAAACTGCGCCAGGTATGCCCTCGGATCACTCTTGCCGTCATACGGCGCGAGTGGGACCTTGTGGGCGCCCGAAGGCCGGACCCCGTGCGTCACTCCTTGCGGATCAGCGTGGGACCAAACCGTTCGGGCCCCCACAGTACACTATTCCCGGGGGGCTCCCGTGCATCCCCGTCCCTCCAAACACTACCCCTCTTGGTGTCGATGCCTGGGTCGCCCTTCCGCAACCCGATACCCACTCCATACCCGCACACCCTTGCTCACCAATACCCCTCTCACTCCCCATAGTCGGACCTCCTTGCACACCTCCTCTTTCCATACACTCCGGACCAGTCATACACCTCACCATTGGTCTCTCACGAACACCCGGGTCTAAACCAACACCCAAACTGACTGAATCTCCCCTCACACCATATACATTTCCGAGTATATCACCACTCACCTCGGCACCTCGTCTTCGCTCCTCCTCCGCCACCTGCAAACTCTTTATTTGGTTAGTAAGCACATATCACGATTTGAGCACAGACCTTGCACCAATTCCATCACCACCTCCTTTATCTCTCTTAGTTTCCCTCCATCTCTTTTTAATTTCACTCACCCCCTCTTCCACTTCCTCTAATTTTTGCTTTACCTCTTTCATTTCCTGGTGCGCCCCCTCAATTTCTTCCTCTAAGGCCACCTTGGTCATCTCTATGTGTGTCCTTACTTCCCGTTCTTTTATCTCCATTGCCTCTGTTACCTCGTCCAACCTCTTTGTCAACCCCTCATGTACCATCTGACATTCCCTCTTCGTCGCTACGAGTTCTTTTTTTATCTCTTTCTGTGTCGCCTTCAACCCCACGATTACCGCAGTGTTCTTCTCCACTTGCTCCCCTAATTCCTTTTGTCCCACCGTCAGCTGCTCTACTCCCCTCGTCAGATCCTCTATTCCCCCCTGTAACCTAGCCGTACTATTTCTCACCTCTTTCTCCATACGCTCCTCACCTCGCTTTACCTCTTCGCGTATCCCCGCGACCTCCTCACCCACACCTCCTCTGATCTCCTCCACCATTTCCCCCATCTCCTTGGTAGATGCTGCCCTCATCTGTTCCAAATCGTTCCTCTGGGCATCCAATTTAGTTTCCAACCCGATTTTCACCTCCTCTATCTGATCTCCCATTTGTTTAATTTCCCGGGCAGATTGCTCCTCTATTTCCTTCAATTTGCCTTCCATGGTGTTTTCTAACCCCGTTAACCCATTCTTCACCCCTTTCATCCCGTTGTCTAACCCCTCAAATTTGTTGTCTATACCCTCAAATTTACTGTCTAAACCCTCAAATTTGGCTTCTAGCCCCCCCCCCCCGATTCGATTTCCCATATTACTTAACCCGTCTCTCAATTGCTCACTGGTACCCCTCGCTTCGTCCATCATTGCTCCCATTTGGCCTCCCAATTTCTCACTATCAGCCCTCAATCCCACAAGTTGGTTTCCCAATCCTACAATTTGGTTTCCCATGTCATTCCTCAATTCATTTCTAAATCCCATATTCCCCATTTGGATGATTGCCTGCAGCTGCGCCACGAGGCCCTGCATGTCAAAGCCCGCTGGTAGAGCGGGCTCGGCTACCGCACACCCACGTGCGAGGCGCCATTTTGTGCTGCTGCAACCTCGTGCGCGGCGCAATTTGGTGCTGCTGCAACCTCGTGCGCGAGGGCACCATCTCGTGTGCCTGAACCCTCTGCTACCACATCCTCATTGCTCTCCTCCTCCATTATTACTCCCACCTCCTCCATGGGGTCCTGGGTCGCTTCTACCCCTTCTAACTCTCCCACCGGCATCCGTTCGCCTTGATCATCCATGGCACGATTTTAAATTTGGATGTTTAAAAAAAAAAATTTTTACCACGTAATTTGAGTGCGCTAAGCGCACTTCAGGTCCGAATCTCGCTCCTGACACCAATTGTTGCGGATCTCAACGTCGGCCCTTTTTCCCCTTACCAAGGGGGTATTCGTCCCCTTGTCTGCAACTGACCGACGTGAGTCCTGAAGCTGCCCAGCTCCCTCCAGAGAGGCAGGTGAGCAACCTCGTTCGAGACCGTGGACAAGATGTTATTTTGCCGAGCGGCTGGCACGAACCACTCGCGCGGCGCGGCTCGAACCGTTAGCAAGTACTAAACCCGACTCTGAACGTTGGCCAAAATCGTACCACAGGTACTCAATAGGGAAATCACAAAGATGATCGGATGTGAGGAAACCAGAAGGTAAGGAAGAACAAATATAATTTATTACTCATATTTACAAGACCAAAGGAACCAAGGAAGAAGGAAAAAATACGAAAATAATTTACAGAAGAGGAAGACAGTGCAAATACGAACTTATCTTTACAGGCTTAACTTATACCCAGGACAACACGGACAAACAGACGACAGTCAGACTTACATGGGGAATGAAGCAGGAATGAATGGCAGGAGGTGGATGGCGGGACGGATGCGAAGGTGGGACCACTGGTGTGAAGGATGCGGGTCCGGTTGGTGCGATCGCGCGGCTCGAGGTGAGCAGCCGCCGACCCTCCTCAATCGTATCCGCACGGCGGCGTTTCTTCATAGCCGCGGCCGAAACCGCTGTCAAAGCTCAAAGCTGCGGTGGTCAAAACTGCGGGGGTCTCAAAGCTGCGGGGGTCTCAAAGCTGCGGGGGTCTCAAAGCTGCGGGGGTCTCAAAGCTGCGGGGGTCTCAAAGCTGCGGGGGTCTCAAAGCTGCGGGGGTCTCAAAGCTGCGGGGGTCTCAAAGCTGCGGGGGTCTCAAAGCTGCGGGGGTCTCAAAGCTGCGGTGGTCTCAAAGCTGCGGTGGTCTCAAAGCTGCGGTGGTCTCAAAGCTCATGTGTCTTCATCTGCCGCATCTCCCGCATCTCTCTGAAAAGGCTTGCGCGGGCGCTTTTATAACGCGCTTCGAGATCAACCCGCGCCACGCCCGTGATGGTATCTCACCAGCCCTGATTGGCTGGTGGGGGCTCGCTTGCTCCACCTTCCGATGACGAGGGGCAGGCAACGCCCTTGATATAGCTCCTCCCCTTCTTCTCCGAGGCTTGACCACGCCGTAATGGCGGCAAATGCAGTTGGCAATACGAATGGCAATGACGCAGTTGGAAATGGAGGCTTTGAGGGAATTTGAAAAATAGGGGATCTATCTTATTTCAATTCGATGCAATGCAGAGTCAACTAATGGGAAACAGCCTTAAACTACATAGAATAAGAAATAACTATTTAGAAGGGTATATGGTGGCCTACGTGCTTGCGATGGATTAACTAAGAGGACGACCTTTGACCTTTACACTTAACGGAGGTATTTACAAGGATCATTACACTATTTACAGAGGGTGATATTTACAAAAAAAACACAGGATTCTCAAATCCGCAACAATATATATATCTGTGCAGCGTCTGTCATGTGTTGTGTTGTTTTGTGTTGTGTTGTGTTGTCACTGAACTACCTTCTCAAACTTTTGTGAAATCGTACCAAACTTCTGGTATGCACATATCTCTCCCGTTGGTTTGTCCTAAGGGTATTTTTTTTTTGAAAAATTTTCCTATTATTTATTATTTTTTTGGGGGGATTTTTTTTTTTTTCAACTTCAATTGTTTATAAAATGTGATATCACGTATATTACAAATACATTTGTGCAAAATAATTGTTTGAATTATGATTGGTTTAAACCATGACAAAACGGCAACTCGGGTGCAGTCATTTATCGACATCTGGGCAGTGTCTGTATTGTCACTTAACGACTCCCTCAAACTTTTGTTTCCGTGGTTGTGAAGTGTTTTTAATAACGTTGTGGTGGTTTTGAATCACGTGCTGGTGAGGTATTTTGAATTAAGTGGTGGTGAGGTGTTTTTAAATCACATGGTGGTGAGGTGTTTTGAATTTCGTGGTGGTGAGGTGTTTTGAATTAGTTGGTGATGTGTTTTTCATTTCGTGGCTGTGAGGTGTTTTGAATTACTTGGTGGTGAGGTGTTTTTAAATGACGTGGTGGTGTGTTTTTAATTTCGTGGTGGTGAGGTGTTTTGAATTACTTGGTGGTGAGGTGTTTTTAAATGACATGGTTGTGAGGTGTTTTTAATTTCGTGGCTGTGAGGTGTTTTATTTCGTGTTTTATGGTTGTGAGGTGTTTTTATTACGCGTTTTATGGCTGTGAGGTGTTTTTAATTTTGTGGCTGTGGGGTGTTTTATTTCGTGTTTTATGGTTGTGAGGTGTTTTTATTACGTGTTTTATGGCTGTGAGGTGTTTTTATTATGTGTTTTATGGCTGTGAGGTGTTTTTATTACGTGTTTTATGGTGATGAGGTGTTTTTATTAGGTGTTTTATGGCTGTGAGGTGTTTTGAATTACGTAGTGGTGAGGCGTTTTGAATTACTTGGTGGTGAGGTGTTTTGAATTACTTGGTGGAGAGGTGTTTAGAATTACTTGGTGGAGAGGTGTTTAGAATTACTGGGTGGTGAGGTGTTTTTAAATGACGTGGTGGTGAGGTGTTTTTATTACGTGTTTTATGGCTGTGAGGTGTTTTTAATTTTGTGGCTGCGAGGTGTTTTTAGTACGTGTTTTATGGCTGTGAGGTGTTTTTATTATGTGTTTTATGGCTGCGAGGTGTTTTTATTATGTGTTTTATGGCTGTGAGGTGTTTTTATTACATGTTTTATGGCTGTGGGGTGATTTCAATTTCGTGGGGGTGAGGTGATTTTATTACGTGTTTTATGGCTGTGAGACGTTTTGAATTACTTGGTGGTGAGGTGTTTTGAATTACTTGGTGGTGAGGTGTTTTTAAATGACGTGGTGGTGAGGTGTTTTTAATTTCGTGGTGGTGTGTTTTTAATTACGTGGTGGTGTGGTGTTTTTAAATGACGTGGTGGTGAGGTGTTTTTAATTTTGTGGCTGTGAGGTGTTTTTATTTCGTGTTTTATGGCTATGAGGTGTTTTTATTATGTTTTATGGCTGTGAGGTGTTTTTATTTCGTGTTTTATGGCTGTGAGGTGTTTTTATTACGTGTTTTATGGCTGCGAGGTGTTTTTATTATGTGTTTTATGGCTGTGAGGTGTTTTTATTACGTGTTTTATGGCTGTGAGGTGTTTTTATTTTGTGTTTTATGGCTGTGAGGTGTTTTTATTTCGTGTTTTATGGCTGTGGGGTGTTTTCAATTTCGTGGTGGAGGCGTTTTGAATTACTTGGTTGTGAGGTATTTTGAATTACTTGGTGGTGAGGTGTTTTTAAATGACGTGGTGGTGAGGTGTTTTTAATTTTGTGGCTGTGAGGTGTTTTTATTATGTTTTATGGCTGTGAGGTGTTTTTATTTCGTGTTTTATGGCTGCGAGATGTTTTTATTGCGTGTTTTATGGCTGTGAGGTGTTTTTATTACGTGTTTTATGGCTGCGAGGTGTTTTTATTATGTGTTTTATGGCTGTGAGGTGTTTTTATTACGTGTTTTATGGCTGTGAGGTGTTTTTATTTTGTGTTTTATGGCTGTGAGGTGTTTTTATTTCGTGTTTTATGGCTGTGGGGTGTTTTCAATTTCGTGGTGGAGGCGTTTTGAATTACTTGGTTGTGAGGTATTTTGAATTACTTGGTGGTGAGGTGTTTTTAAATGACGTGGTGGTGAGGTGTTTTTAAATGACGTGGTGGTGAGGTGTTTTTAAATGACGTGGTGGTGAGGTGTTTTTAAATGACGTGGTGGTGAGGTGTTTTTAAATGACGTGGTGGTGAGGTGTTTTTAAATGACGTGGTGGCGAGGTGTTTTTCATTTCGTGGCTGTGAGGTGTTTTGAATTACATGGTGGTGAGGGTGTAATCGTCCCAAACTTCCAATCTGCACCTACCCCTCCCCTATGTGTGTGCTGAGGGGTTCTTTCTTGAAAAAAAAAAACATTCAACCTAAATTGCCCATAAAAATGTAATATCACAAACACAACAAATACATTTGTGCAAAATAATTGTTTGTATTATGATTGGTGTAAATCATGACAACACAGCAACTCAGGTACAGTCATTATCCTCAGCTAAAATAAGCCCGTTCCTCAGTACGACGCTGGTGAGACGAGCGCAGTGAGCCGAGCCAAGCTAGTATATATATATATATATGTATGTATATATATATATATATATATATATATATATTGTTGTGGATATGAGAATGTTGTGTTTTTTTTTGTTGTGTAATGAATTGTGGTAAAATGTCACCCTCCTTCCTGCATTTGTTGTTGTATAAAGGTCAAAGGGCATTCCCGTAGTTAATTCCATAAAGCGTACACGAAGGACACCATATATCTTTGTTGACAGTTATTTCCTTATTATGTGTATTAGGGTAAGGCCTTGTCTTCCATTAACTTAATACTCCATTGCACTGAATTACATAAGATAGATCCCCTTTCAATTCCCTCAAAGCCTCCATTACCAACTGCATTCCCCTTTTTGCATCCTTTGCCGACTGAATTGGGCGGTTTGCTGCAATTGCCGCCATTGAACATGTGCTCGGGTCGGGGAAGAAAGGCGTGTCCCCACCTCGTCATAGAGGGGAGGAGTGAGTCAGCCCCACTCAACCAACCAAGAACAAGGGGTTGGACTTGGAGAGGGTGTGGAGAGAAACATCGAGGAGGTTCGCGAAGGTTCAGGGGCGTGGCATATATAACCCGCAGAAGACGCCCCCACCTCAGACGAGTCCTGGCAAAGCACGCGATGTCCCCACAGCGGCACGAGCAGACGATTGAGGCAGCAGATGAGTGAGGGAGCACAGATTGAGAAGTTCTGTGAAGGGAGGCGCATGAGCAAGGAACACCAGTATGGAGGATTGTTCATTCTGTTTGGCGCGAACGTCCTGCGGGGAATGAGAATCGGCACGCCCTGCTCGCGATACCAACCAGCACTCTGAGAACAACCAGTGCGTGCACGCGAACATCAACGTGCCGCGGTCTTCGGATCTCCCTGTCGCCCGTTCTGTGAACCAGAGTGCGAGGAGTCGGAGCTGTCACCTCCAGCCCTGCCGTTTGCACGAACCTGAACCTCCTCATCCCTCCAACGATTCCATCCTTCTTGTGTACGTGTTTGTTTTGTTTGTTCTGTCCCTGGGTTAATTAAGACTGCTATAGGTAAGCTAGGAATTTGCACTGTGTCCTTCTGGTCCGTTCCTCTTTCTATTTTATTTTCTTATCTTTCCTTCTTCCTTGGTTTCTTTCAATCCTGTAAATAGTAATAAATTATATTCGTATTGCAAAACCTTTTTGTCTTCTTCTTCTTCTTCACATCCGTGTCACCTTTGTCTTTTCCCTATTGAATATCTGTGGCGCGATTTTGGCCAACGTTCAGGAATCGGGGTAACTGTTTGGGCGCGGCGGCCATCCGCTCGGCCAATCAACATCCTAGCCGCGTCCGTAACAATATATATATATATATATATATATATATATATATATATATATATATATATATATATATATATATATACATATATACATATACATACATATACACTAGGGTGGGCTTCAAAAAATCAAAATGCAGATTTTCTCCGGGACATGGTCTATTTTTGTTCCTTTTGGTGTCAAAGGAAACCACACCACATTTGAATGGAATCCAATAATATGTAGGGGTGCCACATCAGTGATGAATTTTCCCCCATGCAAAAATAGGAATTCCCATTTTTTGGGCTGTATATACACAAAATAAATACATAATTAGATATATACATTAACTATAATATTAAAAATAAATATATAGTAAATATACATTAAATAATAAATATTATATTATACATTATCTATCTATAATTCCAGTAATCTCTGTGTCTGTGTGTCTGTGTGTTTGTGTGTTTGTGTGTTTGTGTGTTTGTCTGTGACCGCTGTTTCTCGACAACCACGGGTCCGATATACTTGAAACTTGCCAGGTATATTGCTGGGGACCCGAGGATGTGCCTTTTCAAGGTTTCATATTAATCGGACAAGTAGTTACCGAGCTATGGCGATTTCTTTACCAAACTCCGCAAGCCGTTCGCTTTGGACCAAACCATTTCATGTAAATAGAGGGGGGGGATTGTCACCGTACTCGCAAGCCGTTCGCTTTGGACCAAACCATTTCATGTAAATAGAGGGGGGGGGATTGTCACCGTACTCGCAAGCCGTTCGCTTTGGACCAAACCATTTCATGTAAATAGAGGGGGGGGATTGTCACCGTACTCGCAAGCCGTTCGCTTTGGCTTTGCGAATGGACCAAACCATTTCATGTAAATAGAGGGGGGGGATATAATTTTAGATATATATATAGTACGGGCATGCCCTAGTATATACAATTATACAAATATAGACAAATATAATACATTAAATAATATATTAAAAATAAATATAATATATTAAAATTTAAATATAATAAATAAATATATAGTTATACAATATATATACATTATAATTAAATATACATTAAATTTATACATAAAATATACATTAAATAATAAATATACATAAATACACATTATACATTATATATATAGTTATATACAATATATTATACATACAGTTTTGAGACTTCCTATGATCACTATCTGGGCAATTTTCATGCATGTTTTGTACAGGTTCCCAGGGTCAGGGGTACGCTTTTTTAGTGTGTAATATGTAGGCCTAACTTATTGACTGTGGCTCTTTTGTAGAGAGTGACCCTGTGGAGTAAGAATTAACAGGATTTTACCCACATTCTTGCGTATTTTTCAGATATGGCATGTGTCATATTTTTCAGATATGGCAGGTACCAGTGTTTCATTGAAAACTCGGGCTCAGGATAATGTGTATCTCATTGGGTCCACTTCTGGAGATGCCATCAAAGGTGCCAAGCTCCCGACTGTGCATCAATCTCTTGTCCTGTTTTTCCATCACCTAAAGAAGGAGAATCGCACTGCCCGGGAGAGTGCAACCCTCACCATTGAAGAGGTTGTGAAGTTCTGGGAAAAAGCTCACCTACCTACAACGACGAAGCAGCACTGCATCCATCGTTTGGAGAGGCTATATGAAGAATGGAGGAGCCTCCAAAAAGGTGCAAAGTGGGGTGGTGCGACCCAAGAGAAAAAGGAAGCATCCTTCAAGGCCTCCTTGGAGAAGACGTTTGATCTTAGGCATGCAGATTCGGAGGCCATAATCACCAACCCCGAGGACAGGAAGTTTCTTCACGATCAATTCTCAGAGAGGAAGGCTTCAATGGGATCTGTAGACACTGTGTTGGAAGCAAAAACGAAGCGAAAGAAAGAAAGGGAAGAAAAGGAGAAGACTAAGGCAGAGAAGGAAAATAAGAGACAGGAAATGGTCATGAAGGGTGGGTGCTACTGCTATGGAAGTCACAGACTCAGACTCTGACTCTGAGACCACGGCACAGGCTGGTTCTTCATCATCTGATGGTGGGATATCTCGTCCCAAGAAAAGAAGGCCTATCAACATTGTCACTCCTGAAGTCGCAGCTTCTTTGGATCGTACGAAAACAAGTGACCGAATGGCTGTCCACAACTTGGCATCCATTTGTAGAGCAGTAGGATGGGATCCTGCAGAGCTGGCACTGAACCGATGGACAGTGCGGCGGAATCACATGATGCATCGATGCAAAACCATGGACGAAATAAAAGAAGCATTTCATCATAATGTGCAGGGTCCTTTATTGGTCCATTGGGATGGAAAGCTTCTTCCCGATGTCACTGGAGATTTTGTGCATGTGAAGGTGGATCGTCTTCCAATCCTTGTGTCCAACCAGTACCATGGAATGGAGCAGCTGTTGAATGTTCCCAAGTTACCTGACGGGGGAGGAGAAGCTATGGCAACCACTGTAGTGGACACACTGAAGAGCTGGAACCTTGTGGGCAAGGTGAAGGCTTTGTCTTTTGACACAACGGCCAGCAATTCAGGTGTTCGTGGAGGGGCTGCTGTCCTCATTGAAAAGAAGCTACAGACTGAACTAATTCATTTGGCTTGCCGCCATCATGCGCACGAAATCATTCTGGGAGATGTTTTCACCACTCTTTTCGGTCCTTCATCAGGCCCTGACATCCAGCTTTTTAAGCGGTTTCAGGCGGAGTGGCCGTCCATTGCCCATCACCAACCAAAAAATGGATTCACAGATCCTGATACGGCAGCTGAGTTTGCACAGAACAATGACATGATGGATGAAGCTCTGGAATTTGCTCTTGTGTGTTTGAAAGATCAGCAGCCACGAGATGATTATCATGAACTCCTAGAACTGACTGTCATCTACATGGGAGGAATCCCACCTCGTGGAATCCGGATCATGGCTCCAGGAGCAATGCACAGAGCCAGATGGATGGCAAAAGCACAATATTCACTACAGGTGTTCATGTTTCGGTCAGAGTTCCACTTGACACTTCGAGAGGCGAGAGAACTCCGAGCCTTCAACATTTTTGTCTGCCTTGTGTATGTACAGGCTTGGTTTCGGGCTCCACAAGCTATTGAGGCTCCCCTGAATGACATTAACCTCTTCAAGAAGTTGGAAAAGTTTGAACAAATCAATCAGAAGATGGCTCAGGCAGCCTTGAAGGCACTTGGCCGCCACACGTGGTACATGAGCCCAGTACTAGTGGCATTTGCATTCTTTGACACCAGAATTGACAAAGAAAGTAAGATCAATATGATTGAAGCATTGAAAAATGATGGTGAAAACCCCTCTCCAAAGAGACCAGTTATCAAACGAGGAACCGCCCTGTCAATCGCTGGCCTCATAACAAAACACACCAAGCATTTCTTCAGCATCCTAGGGACCCCAACTGATTGGATGGATAAGGATCCTGGTTCATGGGAGCAAGAAACCAGCTTTCAGGAAGCAAAGAAAGCTGCCAGTGGCTTAGTCATGGTGAACGACAGGGCAGAAAGGGGTGTCGCATTGATACAAGACTACAATAAGCTCCTTACAAAGGATGAAGAGCAAAAGCAAGCTCTGCTCCAAGTTGTTGCTGCTCACAGGAAGATGTACCCCGATGCCAAGAAGGCAACAGTGGTGAAACAGGCCCAGAAATAGGAGTTACATTTCTCATTATATTTGGGTTTTTTAATATTATGTGATATGGTGTCTCTTCATTTTATGAACTGAACATTTGGATTGTTATCATTGAATTTGAGTTTTCATAGCAATATAGTGCTATTTGTGCAGCTATTGTAACTTGTGTTTGCTAGAATACAAAGAAAGTGAGTGGAGGGTGGATTTTCATAAAACAAGCTTCTGGTTTTGCTTTCGATCCATATATAGAAAAGTTTTGTAGACACCTTTAGTTTGAAGGCTGATGTGGCACCCCTAAATAAAATCAGATTGCTTTCATATTTGGTGTCTTTTCATTTTGGAACAAAAGGAACAACATAAAGCCATGTCCCAGTAAATATTTAAAATAAATTATTTTGAGCACCACCCTAATATACACACATATACATATATACACACACACACACACACACACACACACACACACACACACACACACACACACACACACACACACACACACACACACACACACACACACACACACACACACACACACACACACACACACACACACACACACACACACACACACACACACACACACACACGAAAAAGTAAGTACACCCCATGTAAAGTTTTGACTTTTTCAACATATTTCAACATACAGCTATTTGATCTTCATTTCGACAATATTGATAGATAAAGGTGATAGAATAAAACAAATATCATGAAATGTTTACATTTTGTCGTCCATTGTGTAATTTAAATAAACATAAATGCAAATTTCGCATGTGGAAAAAGTAAGTACACCCTTGGCTCTAATAGGTGGTATTGCCCCCTTTGGCAGAAACAACCTCAAGCAGGCGTTTCTTATAACTGTCTACCAGTCTCTGACATCGACTGGGAGAAATTTTTGCCGACTCCCCCATGAAGAATTCTTTCAGCTGTGCGATGTTTGAGGGGTTTCTTCCATGCACAGGTCGTTTCAAATCCCCCCACATCTCAATGGGATTTAGATCCGGGCTTTGACTTGGCCATTCCAGAACCCTCCATTTCTTTCTTTTCAGCCATTCCTTAGTGGATTTACTGGTATGTTTAGGGTCATTGCCATGTTGCAAAGTCCACCTTCGTTTGAGCTTCAACTTTCCGAAAGATGGCCGCACATTATCCTCAAGCACCCTCTGGTACAATGAAGAATTCATAGTAGATTATATGATGGTGAGCTGCCCAGGCCCTGATGCAGCAAAGCTGCCCCAAACCATAATATTTCCACCACCATGCTTTACAGTTGGTATCAGGTTCTTGTGGTCAAATGCTGTCTTTGGTTTTTGCCAAACATGTCTTCTGGTACTGTGGCCAAATAGCTCTACCTTTGACTCATCTGTCCAGAGCACATTGTTCCAGAAGTGCTGGTCTTTGCCTCGGTGTTCATTGGCAAACTTTAGTCTTGCCCTGATGTTCTTTCTGGACAGCAAAGGTTTCCTCCTGGCACACCTCCCATGTATATCAAATTTGTGCAGCCTCTTTCTAATGGTATACTCGTGCACTTTGACATCAACAGTGGCAAGAGCTACCTGTAGGTCCCGTGATGACATTCTGGGGTTCTGAGAGACTTCTTTCACCATCTTGCGGTTTGCTCTCGTGCTGAACTTGCTGAGGCAGCCTGGGCTGAACAAGTTGGCAGTTCTTTGGAATCTTCTCCACTTGTAGATTATCTTCCGGACAGTCGAATGATTGATTTCAAATTGTTTGGAGATCTTTTTAAATCCCTTCCTAGACTCGTAGGCATCTATAACCTTCTTTCTGAAGGCCTCAGAGAGCTCTTTTGATCTAGGCATGGTGACGCCGCACACTTCAACAACAAAGAGCAAACCAAACTAAATGTCTGAGGTTTAAATAAGACAGGTTCCTCCAAGATCCTCTCCAACGATGTTCTCATCATTTGCACCTGAGCTGGTGCACCCGATTCTAATTTTAGGTATTTGAAGTAGTGCTAAATGTCGGGTGTACTTACTTTTTCCACATGCGAAATTTGCATTTATGTTTACTTAAATTATACAATGGACTATAAAATGTAAATGTTTCATGATATTTGTTATATTATATCACCTTTATCTATTAATATTGTTGAAACTAGGGCATGCCCGTACTATATATATATCTAAAATTATATCCCCCCCTCTATTTACATGAAATGGTTTGGTCCAAAGCGAACGGCTTGCGAGTACGGTGACAATCCCCCCCCCCCCCCCCTCTATTTATATGAAATGGTTTGGTCCAAAGCGAACGGCTTGCGGAGTTTGGTAAAGAAATCGCCATAGCGTGCACAAAGGCGCAGGAAAGCGAAAGAATGGCAAATTAGTTTTAATTAGTTTTAAAACATAGTTTAACGCCAACATAGTTTGCCAACGTGAAATAAATGAATACGCTCTCAAATGTGCCGTCCGAGGCAGAGTCTGTTCGGCACGTTCGGCACACGTGATAGCTCACTGCTCTCTGATTGGTTGAATCGTTTTTTGGACATAGCTCGGTAACTACTTGTCCGATTAATATGAAACCTTGAAAAGGCACATCCTCGGGTCCCCAGCAATATACCTGGCAAGTTTAAAGTATATCGGACCCGTGGTTGTCGAGAAACAGCGGTCACAAACAAACAAACACACACACAGACACACACACACACACACAGAGATTGCTGGAATTATAGATAGATGAAGATCATATAGCTGTATGTTGAAATATGTTGAAAAAGTCAAAACTTTATATGGGGTGTACTTACTTTTTCACATGACTGCACACACAACACCACACACACACACACACACACACACACACACACACACACACACACACACACACACACACACACACACACACACACACACACACACACACACACACACACACACCTCAAGTTGCACCTTCCTTCATGTCTGTATTGACGAGGATAAAACCCTTAACAGAGCTTTGGGTAATATTAAATTAACTAGCAGACTCACCTGGCGTTGCAGAGCAATGCAGAGTTGCTTTTTGATGGGAATATTAAGAGAGGAGGAGGGGTTTGGGAGAGAGAGCGATGGAGGTGAGGGATGGAGAAGGGGAGGTAGGAAGGAGAGAGAGGGCAGGGAGGGTGTGAGACAGAATGGAAGGGGGGAGGGAAAAGGGTAGGGGAGAGGCAGGGGTGGGGGAGAGGCAGGGGTGGGGGAAAGGCAGGGGTGGGGGAAAGGCAGGGGTGGGGGAAAGACAGAGAGGGGTGGGTGGGAGAGAGAGGAGGTAGGGGAAAGAGGGAGGGAGTGAGGGGAGGGGTAGGCTGTATCAGGGGAAGGGAAGGCAGTGGGAGGGGAAGGGAAGGAAGCATGAGGAGTGGGGAAGCAAAGGCAGCATGAGAGGGGAAGGCAGCCTGAGGAGAGGGGAAGCGAAGGCAGCGTGAGGCGAGGGGAAGCAAAGTCATCGTGAGGAGAGGGGAAGCAAAGGCAGCATGAGGGGAGTGGAAGCGAAGGCAGCATGAGGAGAGGGGAACCAAAGGCAGCGTGAGGAGAGGGGAAGCGAAGGCAGCGTGAGGAGAGTGGAAGTGAAGGCAGCGTGAGGGGTGGGGAAGCGAAGGCAGCGTGAGGGGTGGGGAAGGAAGGCAGCGTGAGGGGAGGCGAAAGAAGGCAGCATGAGGGGAGGGGAAGCGAAGGCAGCATGAGTGGAGGGGAGGTGAAGGCAGCATGAGTGGAGGGGAGGTGAAGGCAGCGTGAGGGAAGGGGAAGGGCAGGCAGCATGAGGGGAGGGGAAGCGAAGGCAGCGTGAGGGGAGGGGAAGCAAAGGCAGCGTGATGGGAGGGGAAGCGAAGGCAGGGTGAGGAGAGGCGAAGCGAAGGCAGCGTGAGGAGAGGGGAAGCGAAGGCAGCGTGAGGAGAGGGGAAGCGAAGGCAGCGTGAGGAGAGGGGAAGCGAAGGAAATTTGAGCGGCAGAGAAGGGAAGCGAAGGAAATTTGAGCGGCAGAGAAGGGAAGGCAGCAAAGGGGAAGGCTGTGTCAGAGAATGTGAGGGTTTGGCAAACCTAACATGGGGGGGGGGGGGGTGGAGAGGGGAGTGAGGGGGGGGGATGAGAGTCGTGGAGAAGACTCACCATTGGGGGGGGGGAGTGAAGAAGACTCACCATGGGGGGTGGGGGGTGGAGAGGAAGTAGCATAGGTTTCCTTACTATAAATTAGTTTTCCTCTGCATTTAAATGTAGAGGAATACCTATTATTATTCCTAGAATTTTTATTATTATTCTTCCGCTTGATTTTTCACCTCAGAAAACGTTAAAATTAATGTTCTCAGCAACTGTTGGTCCGATTGACATGAAGTTTTCACTGTCATTAGCTAGACATGTAGAATTTTTTTACTGCTAATTATGACGTCATAGGTCACGTGGTATGGGCGACATCTTGGAAAATACCTTTAACTTTGCCCCTTTATATCTCCAAAACGGCTCAATGGGAAAAATTGAGGTTATGGCTCATTCTAAAGAACTCTGCAATGGGACCAAAAAACATGTTTATTTAGGATATTAAAAGTGCTGAAGTTACGAAGTTAGAATTCGACAAATAGACACCTTGATGCCACAAATATGAATTCGACAAGTAAAAAAATTCATCCGATCAGGGTATAAATTGATGCAGAAAAAAATTATAATGTCGTTGTCGGTCACTTGGTTCGGCCTCCATATTGTTTTAATTTAAGTGAAAAGCCTGAAAAAAACACTAAAAACCCATCGTCTCCGAAATGGCTGAACAGATCGAGCCCAAACTTTGCAGGCATGATCGATCGCATGCCCAAGACGAACAAAAAGCGGCCGGTATCATCGTATCATTTTCCGTACGTCGCATCGTTTTGAAGTTATAACGTTTTGAAGTATAAAACTTTAAAACCCAGCTCCTCCCTCATTTTTGATCAGCTCGCATGGATTGGCAGCGATAAATTAATTGATCGGAAATATTTTTTTAAAATTATATATCTTGAACCACTTCGTTGATCGACGTGAAACTTTATAATAAGGTAGTGGGAAAAGCCCCCCCCCCTCACTCTCCTCTCCACCCCCCCCCCCCCCCCCCCCCGTTGTGAGGTTTGCCACATTTCCATGAAGTGGGAAAAGTTTGCAAAATTTCAAAATGATTTGATGTACGGTCTGGAAGCTCGAGGTTGTAATTGTGTGAAGAAGAAGAAACTTCGCATGAGCATCTCAGACGATGTCAATGATTCCAGCACTGGGATTTTTCAGGTTTATTTTCTTTAAAAATCATTTTCTCTGCAATGGTTTGACCGGTGGACAGGAAATGTTCACCAATGGAGCGCTTTGGCGTCCCGTCTCTCGGCATTGGTTGGTGGACGTTAAGCTGGGCGTCCTGTCTGTTGCCATTAGTTTCATCAGGATGAAATTTATTGAGCATCATCTCGGGATAAATTGATGGAGAAAATAATAATAATAACTAGCCGAAACCCGTGGAACATCCACGGAAGGGAGGATGTGGTGTATGGATAGAGTGTACCATTATGGATGGCATAGGGGATAGATGGTAAATCCATTAGTGCCGTGGGCATCGGGTCACTGGGTGCGGCGTAAAAGGGATAACAAAGTCGAGTCCTTACGCTATTAATATTATTATATAGATACTCCCCGTCGATGTGCTTCTGTGGTAATCGCGAATATGAGTCACATACACGGTCACAGTGCCTGACGCCACTGTGACCGTGTTTTGATTAATAAATCTACGAGTCACAAAACACGAACCGAACTCACCTCAAGCAGTAAAAAGGTGCAAATCGCTCCTAGAAACCACCTCATCTCTTCAGACCTCAACACACCTCGAAAAGTAACGGCAGCGCTCAAGGGATCTTCTTCTTCCGGTAAACTCCAATTTTTTCTCTTTAAGTTAAGTCCAATCAGTCCTCTCTGCTCGAAGTGCTCAGGCCTTGCCTTCCCGCTCTCATACTTTTATTTCCGTTCGGTGTAGAAAGAGATTGACATATCGTTCGTCTGTTTTCAGCTCGTTATCTTTAAGCTTCCTTACGTCTCGCCACCTGCTACACCTCTCTGAGTTACGAGGATTTATGCAACGCACCCCGAGTATCGCAACGTCACTCCATTTAACTTTATTAAAATGACGATAAAGACGTTTCCTTATATATCCTAATTTAAAATGTTCAAGGGAATAAAAAAACCATTTGGTTCACACCACCCATGTTCACACCACTCGACTGTCCAATCAGCCGACGGCTCGCTTCGCCTTCGCCCAGCAGACGCCAATACGATGGCGTCGTAAGATGGCGTCGTATCGGCAGTTAATCGGATGCTTTTGGGCCCCAACGTCGGCTAATTCAGATTTTTCGAGTATGTCTGTACGTGATAAACAAAGAGCGCGGTTCATATATCATAAATCCATTAGTGCCGTGGGAATCGGGTAACTGGGTGCGGCGTAAAAGGGATAACAAAGTCGAGTCCTTACGGTATTATTATATAGATAATGTGAAAGCGGGAAGGTGGAGGAAACCGGTCATCACTGCCAGCAGTTATAAAGTGGCAGTTGTATTGGTCCCCTACCGGTGTACACCGGAGGGGACAATAGGGTTGCACTCCGTCCCTCCGTCTGTCAGTCTGTCCGTCTGTCAGTCCGTCACACAAAGAACAGTTTTCCGGACTTTTATCTAAACTCTTAATGCTAATGATTTCAAACTTGGTACATGGTTTCGTCATGATAAGTTCCAGATCACGTTCGAACTTCACGACGTTTCGATCATTTTTGACAAAGTTATGGCACTTTGAACTTTGGTAATTTCCCCAACAGTTTTCCGGACGACAGACTGCTGGTAGGGGACATGTATTGCAGCGCAATACTCAGAATGCTTGTTTAGTTTATATTATTACTTAGTAAAAGTACACTGACTGAATACTGAAATTAAGGATCGAACTGTAGTGTAATTATATATTTTTTCATATTCCTGGGGTGTTTAAGGCGCTCAAGCTTTTGGGTCTCACTATCTGCCATGATCTTTCTTGGGAAACCACATTTCAAATCTGGCCTCCAAAGCCAGTCGCCGACTGGGCATCCTCCGTCGTGCGAAGTCCTTCCTTGAAACACCTGAGCTCCTCACCACATACAAGGCTTTCATCCGCAGCTCAATGGAATACTGTCCCCCCCTCTTGGCTGGTGCTCCTGCCTCACACCTAGCTCGTCTTCACGCTGTTGAAACCAAAGCATTCAAAATCATTGGAATCTCCTGCGATGAAGCTACCTCCTAGGGCCTTTCACTCACTCACCGCAGGCAGGTTGGTGGTCTTTCTGTCTTCTACCGACTCCTCTCCGGCCTTGCTCCCCCAGCTCTCTCTGTGCGCTCTCCCCCCCAATATTCCTTCAGGTCGCACAAGCTCTGCCTGCAACCCTCTTATGGTGAAACTGCCAAAATCAGGACTCTCTGCTCACCTTCACTCTTTCATTCCCCTTTTCTCCTGCCTCTGGAACAAACTCCCCCACTCCCTTCAATCCCACTCCTCCCTCCAGGTCTTTAAAACAGCTGTTCACCACCATCTCTTATCTTCCCCCATCCAAAACCTTGATCTGTTCTACCCCCGCTAATTCACCCCAGATACACTTTTTTGAAATTCCAACTTCTTTCCTGGAATTCCTTGCAGTGTCCATATGTTTTACACCTCTCCCACCTCCCCCCAAGCCCTCTCCCTCCCACAGTTCTCTTGATGTCCTTGCTCTCAAATGTTGTGTTTGTGTCCTTCCCCCTCTCTCCCCATCTTGTCTACCGCTCCCCTTATTTTGTGTTTTATGTGTCGGTTTGACTTTTTGTGTGATTAATGTTAGCTCTTTCATGAGCCTCGATCTTGTATACAAAAAAAGGCAAGTTCACTCTTTTACAAATCTGTAATTAAACAATGCAGTGCCATACTTCGAAAAATGTTGTACGTAATATTAATAATCTAAACTGACTATGGAATACAATATTTATGGTTTTAATCAACGTTTAATTAGTAAGGGAAGTGTATTCGATGGTTTCAAGTTCCACCATGAACACCAGAAGTTAGTCAACGCGGGTTCGCTATCCCGCCTCCTCCTCCTCCTCCTCCGCCTCTCAAGTCAAGTCAAGTCAAGTCAAGGTAAAAGTGTCACTCCATTTCCCCTGTGTGCGATGCCCTACCCAGTGCAGTGTGAACAGACATGGGTTGAACAGGAGTGAGGGATTGGACAGGAGTGAGGCGTTGAACAGGAGTGAGGCGTTGAACAGGAGTGAGGCGTTGAACAGGAGTGAGGCGTTGAACAGGAGTGAGGCGTTGAACAGGAGTGAGGCGTTGAACAGGAGTGAGGCGTTGAACAGGAGTGAGGCGTTGAACAGGAGTGAGGCGTTGAACAGGAGTGAGGCGTTGAACAGGAGTGAGGCGTTGAACAGGAGTGAGGCGTTGAACAGGAGTGAGGCGTTGAACAGGAGTGAGGCGTTGAACAGGAGTGAGGCGTTGAACAGGAGTGAGGCGTTGAACAGGAGTGAGGCGTTGAACAGGAGTGAGGCGTCGAACAGGAGTGAGGCGTCGAACAGGAGTGAGGCGTCGAACAGGAGTGAGGCGTCGAACAGGAGTGAGGCGTCGAACAGGAGTGAGGCGTCGAACAGGAGTGAGGCGTCGAACAGGAGTGAGGAGTCGAACAGGAGTGAGGAGTCGAACAGGAGTGAGGAGTCGAACAGGAGTGAGGCGTTGAACAGGAGTGAGGGGTTGAACAGGAGTGAGGCGTTGAACAGGAGTGAGGCGTTGAACAGGAGTGAGGCGTTGGACAGGAGTGAGGCGTTGGACAGGAGTGAGGCGTTGAACAGGAGTGAGGCGTTGAACAGGAGTGAGGCGTTGAACAGGAGTGAGGAGTTGGACAGGAATGAGGGGTTGGACAGGAGTGAGGGGTTCAACAGGAGTGAGGTGTTGAACAGGAGTGAGGGATTGGACAGGACTGAGGCGTTGAACAGGAGTGAGGCGTTGAACAGGAGTGAGGCGTTGAACAGGAGTGAGGCGTTGAACAGGAGTGAGGCGTTGAACAGGAGTGAGGCGTTGAACAGGAGTGAGGCGTTGAACAGGAGTGAGGCGTTGAACAGGAGTGAGGCGTTGAACAGGAGTGAGGCGTTGAACAGGAGTGAGGCGTTGAACAGGAGTGAGGCGTTGAACAGGAGTGAGGCGTTGAACAGGAGTGAGGCGTTGAACAGGAGTGAGGAAATGGACAGGAGTGAGGCGTTGAACAGGAGTGAGGGGTTGGACAGGAGTGAGGGATTGGACAGGAGCGAGGGGTTGGACAGGACCGAGGGATTGGACAGGAGCGAGGGGTTGGGCAGGAGCGAGGCGTTGGACAGGAGCGAGAGGTTGGACAGGAGCGAGGGGTTGGGCAGGAGCGAGGGGTTGGACAGGAGCGAGGGTTTGGACAGGAGCGAGGGTTTGGACAGGAGCGAGGAGTTGGACAGGAGCGAGGGGTTGGACAGGAGTGGTGAGGGGTTGGACAGGAGGGAGGGGTTGGACAGGAGTGGTGAGGGGTTGGACAGGAGTGGTGAGGGGTTGGACAGGAGTGGTGAGAGGTTGAACAGGAGTGAGGGGTTGAACAGGAGTGAGGAGTTGGACAGGAGTGGTGAGGGGTTGGACAGGAGTGGTGAGGGGTTGGACAGAAGTGATGGGGTTTTTTTTGTTTTTTTTGCATACAAGATCGAGGCTCGTGTAAGCGCTAACATCAATCACAAAAAAAAAACGGACACACAAAACATACAATAAAGGGGGCGGGAGACAAGATGGGAAGAGAGGAAAGCACACAAGTAAACAGCAGGGAACAGGGACATCGGGAGATCTGTGGGATGGCGAGGGCTTGGGGGAGGAGGCATGGGAAGGCGGGGAGGGGGGGCGGATGGGTGGGAAAGGTATAAAGCACATGGGTTGGAGTGGAATGAGGAGTTGGAGCGAAGTGATGGGTTGGAGAGAAGTGAGGTTGGAGTGAGGCAAGAGAAGTGAGGTAGAGTTGGAAAGGAGTGAGGGGTAGAGAGGAGTGGAGTGCCAGAGGGAGAGATGATTGAGGAGTGAGGGATTGGACAGGAGTGAGGGATTGGACAGGAGTGAGGGATTGGACAGAAGTGAGGGATTGGGCATGAGTGAGGGGAGAGAGTAAAGAGAAGAGAGGAGTGACGAGTTGGAGAGGAGTGAGGGAGACAGATTAGTGAGAGAGGAGAGAGTGGGGTGCAGAGGAGTGAGGGGTCACATATTTTGTGAGGTAAATAAATTGTGTGGATTACATCATTTGTGGATCTGATAAATTGCCAGCAACCATTTTGTAAAACGGAATGTGCAGGTGCAGCATCTAAATCAAGATATCCAAATGTCACACACGTCCATGCCCGTGGGATTCCCACAGGTATTAAATCAATATGATCATCCAATAAATTAATGTTAGCTTGATCATGAACTATTGTTGATAAGGAACTCTTCTGAGTTTGGCCTGAGCCGACTTAAGAAGAAGAAGAATGTTGGCGACTCAGACCTCGTATAAAAGGCGATGTGAACTACATCTACATCCTTCTTGTTTTTTTTCTTGCAATTTTACACGGCTTTGTTGATGAACATTGGTGATTATGAAATATACAAGTTGAAGTCAAATCGTCATTCATTAGTCGTCTGACATGCCACTCTGTGTTCAAATTCTCTATTCCGTCCTGATCACGTGGTAGCCTCATTGCTGGTAGGTCCTCACTCAAGTCAACTGTCGGTGTTTTAGAAGACAGGATTCTGCAAAAACGATGTAAATGTTGAGTGTAATCCAGAAGTCGCTGTTGTAGATTGGTACGAATCGAGTCTCATGAGAGAGCCAGCGGGTTTTACCAGGATGGACTCATTTGAACTTCAGTCCCAAAGCATCTTCTGTCCTTTTTTTCCAAAGCGTTCAGTCATTTTGGAGTCTTGTTAACCCTGGGATGCATGGCTCGAGGGCATTCTATGGGCAGCCGGGTCTATTGGACCCGAGCCATGTCAGATATGCATTGGACCCGAGCCACGCCAGATATGCATTGGACCCGAGCCATGCCAGATATGCATTGGACCCGAGCCATGCCAGATATGCATTGGACCTGAGCCATGTCAGATATGCATTGGACCCGAGCCATGTCAGATATGCATTGGACCCGAGCCATGCCAGACCCGAACCATCCTCGGGTTTAAAAAAATAATGTATCGAAAATATTTAATTTATCGCTTTTATCCTTTGAAGATTATATAGCTCATACTATGGCTAGTTGGGAGCCTGGTGTTGGCTTAGCGGTTAGGGTGCCGGCTTGGGATCCTAGGATCCTGGGTTCGAATCTTAGTCGATCGCTGAATTAACGCCAGGGGGGGTTGACTCAGCCTGCTCATCCTTCCTAGATCGACAAATTGAGTACCAGCTTGCTGGTAATTCCCTGTGTGTCGCTAGAGGAGACTAACAGGGTTGGCGGCAGGAAGAGCATCCGGCCATAAAACATTGCTTCAAAAAGGAGGACCACGGTGCCCGAAAAAGGCCAACCCCTGCTCTGCGGGGAATAACGACCTCTGAAGGTGGTTCTATACGATGGCCAGTTGGAGTAAATAGCCCCTGCAGTGTGTATAGGAGGGGACTTTATAGTCAGGCAGCTTAGCAGCATATTTATCGAAAATGGGGAACGGCTTGACAAAAGCGCCATTTTTATTTTGGTGGTCCATTAGACCATATACAATATATGTAGGACCGGAGGCAAGAAATATACAGTGTTCTTCACCTTTTTATTGGACAAAAACCAAGGACAAAAACCAATTATGTATATATTTTCAACAAGGAGGCTAACTTTTATTTCATTACATGCAGTGTTATTTGTAAAACTTATGCATGCCTGCATAATAAATCTTACGCTTCCATGTAATAATAATTAGTAATATAATACCGAGTGTTTATACAAATATGTTATACTTGTGACTCGCGCACCTCTCATATATCTAACATGTACGCAACTACAAGGATGTAATGACAATATAGCTTTAGAACAGACAACATGTTGTTCAAGGTAATTTGTCCAGCAATTTATGTATATACGATTTTAGTCCAACTCCAATAGCTGATGATTTATTTGCATAAATGTGTTGCTCGATATTATGCTGTGCGAGTCGTATTTGCGCAAAAGTCAAACACTGTATATGTCTTGCCTCCGGTCCTAATTCTATTGCACATGGTCCAATGAACCACTAAAATAAAAATGGTACTTTTGTAAAGTCGTTCCCCCAAAAATTGCTAATCTGCCTAACTATTAGGATTGCACTATTCTCCGAGCAAAGCTTGTACTCCACCATGTCTTCCAGAGAAGTTTGCAGCTCCATCAAATCACAAGCAGCCATCTGTTTGCAGTCTAATTTACAAGCATTTAACTCTTCTAAGATGTAGGTTGTCAGAGGCAGCCGATGTGTTTTATATAATCTGAACATGATCGAAAAATGCATCGACTGGCCTGCCACTGACATCAAGATAGCGTGCGCCATGACTCAATACTTCACGCACATTTGCAACAGTGCATTCGTCAGCCATGTCAGCAGATCTCTTGAATGTGGTGAAAGTTCTTCACTTTTACAACTGCCGAGTCTTTCACTGTTGCAACGAATCAGTTGAGTTTCTTACACAAAGATAGTGAGAATTTGTCACTCTTGTTTGAAATCTATTCGGTTAGACCTGACATTGGCCTTGGTTAAAAATTAATTGGTTATTAGGTTAATTGGTTATTAGGTTATTAATTGGTTATTCATGGCTTATTATTAATTGGCTATTGAGGTAATTAGTTAATTAAAATTAATTAATTAAAATTAAAATTAATTAAAATTAATTATTAGGGTAAATTAATTATTAGGTTATTAGGGTAATTAATATTAGGGTTATTAGGGTAATTTATAATTGGTTATTAGGGTTAAAAAGTGACACTGTACTTATAAACCTTGGCCTCAACTTTGTAGTGTGTGGTATCTTACTTGAACAGAAATTATTTTGCAACAGTCATGTCTGTTTGGATTAACTTAACTGTGCTGTGTCTTCAGCATTCCTCGCAGCCATATTAAATACTTCTGAAATTGGCTTTGACAATGGCTGGATACTAAGGCTTTCCGCATATCGATGCAGACCAGAGGCTCGGTGTTTCGTAGCCTTTTCACATAGTTTGTCAGCATTAGATCGGTTTGGAAAACCAAGATACTCTTCTATTACCAACTGTAGTAGTGGGAAGCTTTCTTTCTTCGTAAGCTTTTTTGCAAGAGGTGCACAATTATACATCTTTTGTAACTCCAATAAATAGGAGTTGGCCGACACACATCGGGAGCTTCCTCTGTTGTGTAGACATCAATTGACAGGGGTTCTTCTTCAGTAGGTAGCTGTATTTGTACTTCAGACTGTTTGGATGATGATGTAGCAATCAAACCTTCGGATGAGATGTTGTATGTTCTTGGTAGATTATTTATCTTAGTGAGTTTTTTAAGGTCTTTGAGTGGAAAATATTCTTCTTCTTTTTTTGGCTTTTCATTTTCACTTCCACCTGTAACATAAAAACGGATATGAACTAGAACGGGCACTCGGTAGAGCGCATACCTTCGCCGCAGCTACTGTTCTGTACTTGGCATGGGAGTGTAGGGAACAGAACAGTGAACAGTTTGGTGCTGATTTCATGCAAATCGGATAAGAATTGACCGAGTTATGACAAAAAACGCACATTTTGCAAGGTCGTGACCCCCCTGACCTTTGACCCGATTGCTCCCAAAATCTAAGCAAATGTGTCCCGTATAATAACCAATCATCCCACCAAATTTCATGCAATTCGGTTGAATACTTTTTGAGTTATGCGAATAACATACACACACACACACACACAGACATACAAATAAATACACAGCGATCAAAACATAACCTTCCGCTTTTGCGAAGGTAATAAGTCAAACTAGAAAAGGACCCGTTGAAAAAGTGTTAAATTATCGTAATTTTACGAGCAGTGACCTGAAAAACATTTGTAGTAGTTTTCATGGGCATTTGAACAAGAGGCTTATAAGCTCATTATAAATATAACTTTTTGAGAAATTCAGTTTTTGTAACCATTTGTTTAAGTTTAATTCACAATCTCGTTTGGAAACAATGTTTCATTGGAAACAACGTCTAATCTCATGAGATTATGAATTAGGTCGTATCACGATTCTTCAGGAGACATGGCGTACTGTTCAAGTAAGCAAAACGATAAAAAAAACAGTCATTTGTAATGGGAAAAATAATAAACAACTGGAACGCCTTGGAGAAAGACCTTTATGATACTGGCAGAAGCCCGTGGTAAAAACACCCCGACAGAAAAACCTTGACATATTATTATATAGAAAGAAGATAAAAGAATATCGGGCATCCTTGCCCCCCCCCCCCCCCCACTACCCCCACCCCCAGAAATCGTCAGGAAAACAGAATAAGCATGTCACACATATAGATTGTGAAGTTGAAACGGAGAATTGTGAAAGAAAATGTCAGATATTTTAATAACTTATTCGCGAGAAAAACAGACCAAAGACAGCAAAAAACGGCTTGCAGAAAACAAGATAATACATCAACAGCTGGCCTATGGCAGTTTTCCTTTCTAACCGGAAAGTTCTGACTCCAAATTATTACGGATCCCGGTTTTGGGGTTCACTAGGAGGGGACTTCTCGGGCTCCTCCTGACTACCGGTCCTGAGGCCACTGGTCGCGGATAACTCCGCAGTCCGGTGGGTTGCTAATTAACCATGAACGCCAATCAAATGACCAAATCTCCCGGGGTCCTCTGTCTGACACCGTTTACCTGCGCGTGACGTGGCCAACCTGATTAGTGATTGCGCCCTTGGTTCGTACTACCTTTTCTTATCTAATCAGGGGCAGCCGAGCGACCTGCCAAGGAGGGACTAGCTAATGTTGTGGAGCCAATTGGTTGGGGAAGAACGTCCCAAACTACCACTATTGTACCTTAGCCGAGTCAATGGAAAAGAGACGACATGGTCCTGTTGGAAACAACTGCTCACCAAAGAAACAAGAGTATGTGCAAGCAATTATCAAAAACAACACATTAACAATGGTCAAAAATAAAGCAATTCCAAACACAATTATAAATTCCAAGCACATGTCAATAAAAGAAAGAAATAGAGGAGGAGGAGAATGTGTTGAGGGCTTAGGGTTGGCCGAGTGTGATGTTTGGGTGTCACACATATGGGTGTGATGTTCGGGTGTTCACATACTTTCGGCCATGTAGTGTTTATATATATATATATATACTGCATGACCAAAAGTATGCGGACACCCCTTCTAATTAGTGGATTCGGCTGTTTCAGCCACACCTATTGTTGACAGGTATATAATCAAGCACACAGCCATGCAATCTCCATCGACAAACATGAGCAGTAGAATGGGCCATACTGAAGAGTTCAGTGACTTTCAACGTGGCATTGTCATAGGATGCCACCTTTCCAACAAGTCAGTTCATCAAATTTCTGCCTTGCTGGAGCTGCCCCAATCAACTGTAAGTGCTGTTATTGTGAAGTAGAAAAGTCTAGGAGCAACAACAGCTCAGCCGGGAAGTGGTCGGCCACACAAGCTCACAGAACGGGACTGCCAAGTGCTGAAGCGCGTAGCGCATAATAAAAATCGTCTGTCCTCGGTTGCAGCACTCACTACTGAGTTCCAAACTGCCTCTAGAAGCAACATCAGCACAACAACTGTTTGCCGGGAGCTTCATGAAATGGGTTTCCATGGCTGAGCAGCCGCACACAAGCCTAAGATCACCATGCGCAATGCCAAGCTTCGGCTGGAGTGGTGTAAAGCTCGCCAGCATTGGACTCTGGAGCAGTGGAAATGCGTTGTCTGAAGTGATGAATCACGCTTCACCCAAAGTCCTCATGCACAAAACGAAGTCCATACAGAAATGGTTTGTCTAGATCGGTGTGGAAGAACTTGACTGGCCTGCACAGAGCCCTGACCTCAACCCCATCGAACACCTTTGGGCTGAATTGGAACACCAACTGTGAGCCAGGCTTAATTGCCCAACATCAGTGCCCGAACTCACTAATGCTCTTGTGGATTAATGGAAGCAAATCCCCGCAGCAATGTTCCAACATCTAGTGGAAAGCCTTTTCTTTTTTTTCTTTTTTTGTATACAGAATCGAGGCTCAAGTAAGAGCTGACACATTGAACATGAAAACATGCACAGACACATAAAACATGCAATGAAGAGAGCAGGAGACAAGAGGGAGAGAGAGAGGGAAGCACACAAGGACAAAAGAAGAAAACAGGGACGTCGGTAGATCTGTGGAAGGAAGAGATTGGGGGAGGAGGGAGGGGTACATGGTATAAAGCAAATTAACACTTCTAGGAATTTCAGGAAAGAAGTTGGGGATTGAAAGAGGTGGATTTGGGGTGTTTTAACGTGGGTAGAAAAGATCAAGGTTTTGGATGGGGGAAGATAACAGATGGTTGTGAACAGCTGTTTTAAAGACCTGGAGGGAGGAGAGGGATTGAGGAGAGTGTGGGAGTTTGTTCCAGAGGTGGGAGAAACGAGGAATGAAGGAGTGAAGGTGAATAGAGAGTCTTGATTTTGGCAGTTTCACCAGAAGAGAGTTACTGGCAGATCTTGTGCGTCCTGCAGGAATATTTGGGGGACAGAGCAGGGGGAGCAAGGCCGGAGAGGACAGAAGGACAACCAATCTGCCTGTGGTGAGAGACAGAAAGGCCCTCAGAATCGGCTTCATCGCAGGAGATTCCAATGATTCTGAAAGCGTTGGTTTCAACTGCGTGAAGCCGAGCTATGTGTAAGGTAGGAGCACCAGCCCAGAGGGGAGAGCAGTACTCCATCAAACTTTGGATGAAAGTCTTTTATGTGGTGAGAAGCTCAGGTGTGCCAAGGAAGGACTTTGCACGACCGAGGATGCCTAGTCGACGACTGGCTATGGAGGCCAGATTGGAAATGTGGTTTTCCCAGGAAAAATCATGGCAGATCATGAGACCCAAAAGCTTGAGTGACAGAACTTCTTGGGGAGAATTGTTGAGAGAGTAGATGGGAGGGTTGTCCAGACGTTCTTTTTGGAGAGACAAAGTGAGAGTGTGAGATATGTCAGGATTGAAAGACATGTTCCACTTGTTTGACCAGTTTGGTCAAAAAAATATACATATATATCCTGTTCATTTATCTTTTATATATATATATATATATATATATATATATATATATATATATATATATATATATATATATATATATATATATATATATATATATATATTGTTGCGGATATGAGGACTGTATTTTTTTGATTGTGTGTATTATTATTATTGCTTGAGTCTGGCCCCTCCTGCCTCCAGTGTTGTGTAAAGGTCAAAGGGCGTTCCGGTAGTTAATTCCATAAAGCATCCATTGAAGGACACTATAATACCCTTGTTCAGTAGCTTATATCCTTATTATGTGTTTTAGGGTAAGGCCTTGTCTTCCATTAAAATGACACTCCATTGCACCAAGTGAAAAAGATAGATTCCCTTCATCCTTCATTCCCATTCCCAAAAACCTCCATTTCCCCTTTCGTCAATTGCCATTCGCATTGCCAACTACAATTGCCGCCATTGAACATGTGCTTGGGTTGGGGAAGAAAGGCGTGCCCGCCCGTCGTCATCAAGGGCGGAGCCAGAGGGTCACGCGACCAACCATGGCCGAGGTGAGCACACCAATGGGCGTGTCCTGAAGGCCGGCGGCTTAATCGCCAGAGGCGTTATAAAAGCGCGCGCGCAAGGGTGACCAGGGCTGAGCTGGGTTGTGAGGTCCAAGAGAGAGAGGAGGGAGATCATCCAGCAGCGATTCTTGTCCAAGAGAAGAGATCATCCAGCAGCGATTCTTGTTCAAAGGAGATCATCCAGGGAAGCACAAAGCCTGCTATTCGTCGCCTTGCTCACCAGCAGCAGCGTCCACAGCAGCAACAACACTCAACAGCCGCTTGGGGCCTGGACGGCGGTTTTGAGCAGGGCCGCGAAGGAACGGCGGCTGCCCAACGTGCCGATCGTGCTGCCGGACCCGTTGGACCTCCCTCTCCTTCCAGCCAATCCACTCTGCAATTCCCCGTGTGAGTCCATTTCTGTTTGTTCTGTCCTGGGTAGTTAATTAAGTCTGTATAAGCTAGTATTTTCACTGTGTCTCTAAAAGCTTCTGTATATTATTTTATTATCTTTCCTTCTCCTTGGTTATTTTGAGCCTGTAAATAGTAAATAAATTTAGTAGTATTTCAAACCTTTTTTTGCCTTCGTCTTCCTCTTCTTCACATCCGTGTCTTTGTCTTTTCCATATTGAATAGCTGTGGCGCGATACGGCCAACGTCTGGGTGAATTGGGTGAATCGGGTGAATCGGGGAAACTGTTAGGTCGCGTTGCCTCCGCTCGGCAAACATTACATCCTTAACCGCGGACCGTAACAATTGGTGTCTGGGAGTGAGATACGAGGCCCGAACCAAATTTTTAAAACATCTAAAAGAAAAAATTTGGTCAAAATTTGGAGCGGCCGAAATTTGTTTTGTTTTACAAAACCCGAATTTTGAAATCGCGCCATGGCTGGTCAAGGCGACGGGATGCCGGTGGGAGAGATAGACGGGGTAGAATCGACCCAGGACCTCGGGGAAATGTATGTGGAGGAAAGAGAGGAGGAGAACATTGGCAATGTGGTTGAGGAGGTATCAGGCGCACAAAATGGCGTCCTCGCGCACATGGTTAATGCGGCACAAATTTAGCCGCGCCCGTGGTCGCGGCAGCCGAGCCAGAGATGCCAGGGTACATGCGAGCCTTCATGGCCCATTTCATGGCAGAAGTACAGAAAAAGAACGACAGTATAGACAGGCTAGAAGCCAAAATGGGACAAATGGGGAACCGGATGGATGCTAGGGGTGAGCGATTGGGAAACCAAATTGAAGCAATAACGAACGAAATGAGGGCCGATAATGAGGGACTGGCGAGGGACAGAGTCGCATATAAGGTAAGGGAAGCGGAGAGGGACAGAGACCGCAGGTTGGGCGAAAGGGTCCCAGGGGTGCACGACGAGGTAACGCGGGTCGAGAAGCACTGGTTGAACGAAGCGGAGAAAAGCGCGGGTACAATGACGGGGGTATAAATCGCGACACGGGGTTTGGAAAAGCAGGCAACTGATGAGGTAGAGGGAATTTTATTAAAGCCAACGGTCGTCGAGGTGAGTAAAGAAAAAGTGGAAGTGGGCATTGAAATTGAAGAGACCGGGGACTTAAAAACCACTCGCGGCGGGAGGAAAAGATGGAATATGTACAAAGTCCCTGCTCAAATCATGAAGATATGCTCACTAACCAAATAAAGAGTTTGCAGGTGCGCATGGAGAAAAGGATCCCCCAGGTGAGTCGTGCTGTATTTTGTGCGGGTAGATTTTGTAGAAGGGGGTTTGGCGCGAAGAGAATAGTCGCGCGATTGGGATCGATATGGCACCCGGGCGTTGGTAAAGGGTCCCGTGTGAGTGGAAATCGCACGCGTGTGAAAAAAAAGTGTGCGTCAAGGGGTGAGCGTGTTACGAAGCGCGAGTGTGATACCCAGTGCGAGCGAGAATGCACGTCGGGGTGTACGGAGTGTGACACGAGGAGTGAGTTGGTGGTGGAGCGGGTGCGAGGATGCACGTATGGGGTGAACGGCGAGGGTGTGCGAGAAAGCACACCTGAGTTGGTAGTAGCGCGAGTGCGAGGGAGCACATCGGAGCGCGGTAGTGGGTGGATGCCAGAGTGCACGCCCATGGTGAGTGGTACGGAGTACGTACCAAGGGAGAGTGCGCAAGACGGTGCACGAGGTGTGTTACAAGAGTGTGCGAACGGTGTGTGTGCGCGAGAGGTGTGGTGTGTAACAGGGAGTGCGTTGGTGGAATGGACGGACGGCGTTGGAACCCCGGGTTTTGTGAGGGTGAAAGGGGTAGCGTATGCGTGTGAGCATGCAGGTGAAGCATCGACGGTAACCGGGTTAGCGGTTAGAGTGACGGATAGCCGATGCGAGCACTCGGGGTGCGGTGTGCTTTGTTGGATGCCAGGCCAGGCGCGGATCGATGCTGCGTCGCTTCTCTTCGAAGCGTCGTTGCCGATTCGGGCTTAGCCCCGCCCCGCACGGTCGAGTCCGGGCCTTGTCGGGCGAGGCGACCAGTCCGGTTCAAGGGCGAAGGGGAGGAAGCGGACGGTGCCCCCTCGCGGGGACGGGGTTCCGAACGAGCGAGCCTCGGTCATCGGGCCCGGGACCGCAAGGTGCCGCGCCGAGATGGTGCGTGGAATCTCGGCCCGACCAAACCACCTCCCTTGAACCGAATGCCGGACGGATCCAACTACAGGCGACCAAACCACCCGAATTCATTGCTCGGCTTTGCGAAGCCGAGGTTAATGATGTCATGATGCACCGAGGCTCAGATAAAGCGGACTGTGATGATGATGATAGTGTTTTTGACCCGAAATTAGAAAAACAAAATTTGATGATTGGCAAAGGATTGGCAGATTGATGATTGGTAAAGGATTGGCAGATTGATTGGTAATGGTAGAGTGATTGGCAGATGATTGGCAAATTTTTGATTGGTTGAAATTTGGTGTGCAAAATTGGTAGTGGGAGATGCCCGATGTGGTGGGATGGCCAATCCACCATCCCTCACAGCGGGGGCAAAGGAGCACTAGATTTATGGGGTTTATGGCAGTGAAAACGAGCCCGGGTGGGTTAGGATATCGTGTGTAGGGACCTAGAAGATGACAATAGGTAACGTTAAGATTAGTTAGTGACAATGATACCTGTAGTGGGGACGCAGGTAGATTAGTTTGGATGATAATGACGTGGTATGTGCTTAGTTTAAAGGGAAGACGGGGAGCACTAAGTTAGCAGGGCAACAGGTAGATTAGATGATGCCGTGTGAGTGTTGGAGGTGTATTTAGAAGTGTATTGTGAAAAGTATGTGAGGAACAGGTGTGATTGCACAGGTGTGCAACTGAACAGGTGTATGGAGCAGTGTTTGAGTGAGTGAAGGTGATGGGTGCTGTGTTGACCAAATGGTCCAGGAAGGAAGGAGGGTGCAGGTGGCACCAGGTGTGATTGCACAGGTGTGCAACAACAGGTGTATGGAGAATGGTTGTGTGAAATACATGGAGTGTGGAATACATGGAGTGTGGAATATATGGAGTATGGGAATGGATGGTCGTGGAGTGAGTATGGTGGAAACTATGGAGTGGAGTGGATGGTGCGAAGGTGTGAATGGGGGAAAGATGGACCCCCATCACGAATACCCGGGGAGGGTAGTGTAAGTGTTAGGTAGAGGGTATAGGTAAATTGTGGTTGAATATTGGCATCTGTGGTGCGGGTGAAAGAATGGTGTTTGGATGGGTGCATTAGTGTTGTGGAAATGGCTGGGCGTGTAGCCTGTTAGTGTGTGTAGTTGGTTTGGGCACTCCACCACTGTGAGGATGTCGGCCAGGTGAGGCCGCAGGTGGGCTCTGGGAGCCGGTAGAGTTGTTGTGGATGGGGCCCGAGGATCCGGAGGACGGACCCGGGTAGCCCAGTGCCAGAGGGCAACGAGGGGTGACAGAGCCAGGAGGGGCCTTCCCCAATTAGATAGGTTAGGGTGAGGAGCTAGGTAAGCACGGGTGGCAACTGCAGTGGTGGAGGTGTGCAGGTGGGTAGACCTGCTGGGAGAGCTACACGTCTCAGCCCAGAAATTGTGCAAGGGCACAGGGAGTTGAATCGGGGGAGTGAGACCCCAAATTAAGAAGCACCACAGTTTGGTCAATGGGAAGTGGTTTTTAAAACCACATAGAGTAAGATTGCCAATGGTTTGGCAGGGAAAGACCCCGGGTAGTGTAAAGTGTGTTAAAGTCATTTAGAGGATAGTTAGGATTGAAGTCTCCTCGCACCATCTGCATCCACTCACCTGAGATGATGTACCTCCACACCATGCCAGGTTGTTTTGTTTATTATTTTTATTGATGCAAATGTTTTGGATTGTGAGAGGCATCATGACGTGGGTGTGACATTGTGCTTTGTGTTCCATCTCTCCCTCCTTATGAGGATTGATGATGAATTGGGTGATGGCAAATTTTGGATAGAGGGATTGTGGGAACGAATTTGGTGTAGAAGGGATATGGGGAGACGTGACAGTAGCGACGGATTTGTAAATGTGTAGATTTTGTACATATGGGGTAGGGGCAAGGGTAGTGTAGGTGACAGGGGGGGTGACGTACGGTAGGGACGAGCTTTTCTCACTTCGCTCTCCGTACGCACTTCGCCTTGCATTGCCTTGTTTGATGTGTACCCTTGTGACCTTACCCCTCGCTCATCTGTCTTCCCCCCTTTGTCTCCCACATGAGGACCTGTGCGCCACTGGGCGCCGAGGGGAGCGTGCGCGAGTCCGCCATTGTGCACCCGGAACTCCCAGAACCAGCTGTCTGCATCGATGCACCACATTATGGACCATATGTCTGTGGCTGAGCACCACTGATGGACCCCATGGTTTGGGGCATGGCCCCTCTGCTGGAACCGGCCATGAAGGCCCGAAATCTTGCTGGCAGACCTTGATCACAGGGCACCGATGCCCCACAGGTGAACCACACTAGTCGGCCCTGTGGGCCATAAATAAAATAAATAAAAATGGACACTTTGGGTGCAAGTTTTATTACAAATAGGCCGCCAGCAAAGGAAGATGACAACATAAGGAAAATAGTAATAGCCAGCAGAGGGAGCCGAAGAGCAAGAGACCACCTGCAGGGTTAGGGGTTGTTGTTTTTATTTTCATGAACTATGATGACTGGGCACCGATTGGTGCTTGAGGGTGCTTTGGTGCATTGTGGGTGCTTCATGGTGCGTCGATGCAGAGCAGACTGTCTCTGCCCCAGAAAGAACAATCACAGGTCCTGGGTTGCGTTTTGTAAATAAAATAGCGTCACTGTAAATAATGCTCCCCACCGTCAGTGTGTAGTTTGAAGACCATTCCGCAATTCGGTTAGCTGTGGGCGTGAGTCTGGTAGGCAGGGTGCAATGGAGCAGCGGGACATATTTATCTATGTTTTAAAACTGTCGCACTCAAAAAGTACAGGGAACTACACCTACGTGTCACACTAAATTAAAGTTGTAGGCCCAGGTCGTGCCTAAGAGGAGGAGGGTGCAGTGTTGCGGATATGAGGACTGTATGTTTTTTATTGTGTGTATTATTGTTATTGCTTGAGTCTGGCCCCTCCTGCCTCCAGTGTTGTGTAAAGGTCAAAGAGCGTTCCGGCAGTTAATTCCATAAAGCATCCATTGAAGGACACTATAATACCCTTGTTCAGTAGCTTATATCCTTATTATGTGTTTTAGGGTAAGGCCTTGTCTTCCATTAAAATGACACTCCATTGCACCAAGTGAAAAAGATAGATTCCCTTCATCCTTCATTCCCATTCCCAAAAACCTCCATTTCCCCTTTCGTCAATTGCCATTCGCATTGCCAACTACAATTGCCGCCATTGAACATGTGCTTGGGTTGGGAAAGAAAGGCGTGCCTGCCCGTCGTCATCAAGGGCGGAGCCAGAGGGTCGCGCGACCAACCATGGCCGAGGTGAGCATACCAATGGGCGTGTCCTGAAGGCCGGCGGCTTAATCGCCGGAGGCGTTATAAAAGCGCGTGCGCAAGAGTGACCAGGGCTGAGCTGGGTTGTGAGGTCCAAGAGAGAGAGGAGGGAGATCATTCAGCAGCGATTCTTGTCCAAGAGAAGAGATCATCCAGCAGCGATTCTTGTTCAAAGGAGATCATCCAGGGAAGCACAAAGCCTGCTATTCGTCACCTTGCTCGCCAGCAGCAGCGTCCACAGCAGCAACAACACTCAACAGCCGCTTGGGGCCTGGACGGTGGTTTTGAGCAGGGCCGTGAAGGAACGGCGGCTGCCCAACGTGCCGATCGTGCTGCCGGACCCGTTGGACCTCCCTCTCCTTCCAGCCAATCCACTCTGCAATTCCCCGTGTGAGTCCATTTCTGTTTGTTCTCTCCTGGGTAGTTAATTAAGTCTGTATAAGCTAGTATTTTCACTGTGTCTCTAAAAGCTTCTGTATATTATTTTATTATCTTTCCTTCTCCTTGGTTATTTTGAGCCTGTAAATAGTAAATAAATTTAGTTGTATTTCAAACCTTTTTTTGCCTTCGTCTTCCTCTTCTTCACATCCGTGTCATCTTTGTCTTTTCCATATTGAATAGCTGTGGCGTGATACGGCCAACGTCTGGGTGAATTGGGTGAATCGGGTGAATCGGGGAAACTGTTAGGTCGCAGTGCCTCCGCTCGGCAAACATTACTGAATGACTATGATTTAAGATGTAAGGGTATATATATATATAGTATTATATGTTAGTATATATATATTTACTATGTACTAGGAAAGGGTAAGTCAGTCTATATAGATCATATTACCTATATACTATATATATATATAGTATATATATTCGATATATAACTAAATATCTACACTATACATATACACTACTACCTCTATATCACACTATACATATACTACTCTATACATACTACATATCTCACTACTACACACTACATAACTATATATATATATATAAATATATACTATTGTTGCGGATCGCAGCGACGGCCTTCCCCCTTATCCCTTGTCTTGATCGCGTCGATCCTTCCAGGGCTATGACGTTCCTTCTGGTCAGCGATGGGTGGGGTGATAGGCAGAATTCCTAATACCTAATTACCAACGCCTCCCAGGAAGCAAGGAAATAACCCCGCCCGAACCACGGTTTTAGTGGAAACGCCGAGCGATAGCGAGCCGTGATCCGGGCCGTTAACAGGTACTAACCCGATCTGAGCGGTTGTAATCGTGCCACGTTTACCCAATGGAAGAAATCACTAATATGGTCGATTAAGAAGAAAGGAAGAACAGATTGGTTTATTAATACTTTTTACAATGATGCGAAGAAGAAGAAAAACAGTGCAGCCTTAAGAACAGTCTTAACTTATCCCTGGACAAACGGGCCTGCACACACAGACACACTCACACGGGGATGTAGATGGTCAGGGTTGATGGTCCAGGGATGTTATCCACAGCTCGTTCTCCGGGTCCTCGACTCGCCGTGAAGAAGATGGAAGGACGGCAGAAAGCTCCCCACATGTCGTTGGCGCGGAGCAGACAATTAGCGGCAAAAGGTAAGCTAGGCTTGGTGGTTACTTCGCGGCTTAGCCGCGTACGTAATAAACGAACCGGCTTGGCGGTTATACCTGCGGTCTCGGCCGCGTACGTAATAGCAGAACCGGCGCTGTATGCGCTCTCGATCCAGTTCAATCCAAAGCGCCTTTCCCGCCAAAGTCCTCTCCAATGCGCCACTGATGCGAGTTCTTAATGCGCTTTCCCAGCAAGTCCTTGCTTATAACTCTTAACGTCAGCCAGTCCTTCGTTCAAGTCCTTCCAACAAAGCGCCTCTCCCAATAGTCCTTATCAATTCTTCCGCACGAGAGTCCTGTATCATGCCAATGCTTGGCTTCCCTCACGAGTCCTTTTAATACCAACGCTTGGCTTCAGTCCTTTTGAAGGGCTTTGCGTGCACGGTTATATATCGCCGCTCAGCGAACCCTCTGGAATTTGTCAGCCGCGCTTTTACCACGCCCCTCACGCTATTTCACCCGAGCCCTGGTTGGTTGTTGGCTCTTACCGGCTCCGCGCTTAACGTGCTGCTTGACATGGCCACAACCCGACCTCACGCTCCTCCCCCTTTTCCAGGCCTACCTCGTGGCATTTGGCTGGTTTGAGCATCCTAATGCGAGGGGCAATAGCAAAAATGGGGCACAGACTGGATGCTGCCCAATGAGGTAGATTTGGAGGGTGGGCCGCAAAATGAACGGGACCTAAGCTTATTTATTTCTTTACACAACGCAGGTATCACTAATGGTAATGGCCTTATTCTACACATATACTATGACATAACTAATGTTCTAAGGTGGCCTACGTGTTGCATGTGGACTAACTATGGGGGCAAACCTTTAACCTTTATTACTCAATATGTACATTCTCAGAACTGCAACAATATATATATATATATATATATATATATATATATCATAGACTCCTTTAGAGAGGAGCTTCTCTGAAGCTTCTCTGAAGCACTCCAAGCTTCTCTGAAGGAGTCTATGATATATATATATATATATATATATGTATATATATATATATATATATATATATATATATATATATATTAGATTAATGACCAGTATTATATATATTTCAGTGAACTCGCTGAGATTGGGGGTCAACTAAGATATATGAAAGCCATCTCCACACTACATAAGAAAAGGGATGGAGGGGCATGTTGGGGAGGAGGGAGACGGGTTGTAAATAGAAAAAAATAAGTGTAAAAACCCCAAAAACATTAACTGGGAAGAATTGAGGAAGGAAGCTTGGAGTGTGTGGCTGGGGGAAGAGGGGAGTCAGAAAAGGGGAAATAGTAGGTTGCATACTAGTTTGGGTGAACGCTCCATTATGTTTGCCTATTTAATGTGTAGAATTTTTCTAAATGGAATGTGCATTGGCCTGAATCTACCGGGATTAGTGCTTCTGTCCTCTAATTTGCAGAAGGGAACTACAAATTGTGCTAGCTTTGCTTTAGACAACTATGAAGCTATTCACCGCGTTAAGCCTGAGCTTGTGCAGTCTTGCATTCCAGGAATTTTAAAATTCCTCCTAAGCTGTGTCAAAGTTCAAGCCAGACTCCCGGGTAGCTGCCCGGACAGGTCTCCCAAGGCCCATTATTCATGACTGGTATGAAGACTTCAAACAACATGGATGGCATTATCTTGGCAGGAAGATCTTCACAGAGCGTCTCAGCAAAAGTATATCATACTCTCTCTACGCAGCCCCTATCCATTGAGGTTCTGTTGTGCATTTATGTTGATCAAATACTGATAACAATCACTCTTCTATCTCTGGATTCATTAAACCCGTTCTCCAGGGGGGAAAGGAAATCAAATTTTTTGGATCTTGCTCCTCCACGAACTTTGTCCCCATATGAGACAAAAGCTCCCTCGATTTGTTGTTGCAAATTAAAAAGACTAGAAACTGTTTTCACGCGTGACCGAAGTCCTGTCCGCATGGGACACAAATATAAAAGGAACCACAAACAAGAACGAAAATAGGATTAAAGCAGAGGAAACAAAGATGGTGACGTGGCATTGGGAGTGCTGGGAAAGACACACTGGGGTCACAGGCTGGTACACGTGACCACTTCAGAGGAAACTGCGTGGGGATGTCATTTGATCTTCGTGGACCCCCATAAAGGACAACACTTTCATGAATGATTTGTCTTGGAGATGAAGAATATATAGACTGAAGCACAAATTATTTTCATTTCTGGCAGGCACATGTGCGGTGCACTATTTTGTTAGATACAAAGTCGAGGCTCATGGAGGAGCTAGAACACACAACGGATGAGGACATAACAGAAGAAAAGGAACAGCAGAAAGAGGAGATAAACACCAACAGCGGGGTGGAAATAGATGGAGACTTGGACAAATAGTGGATATATAGAACGATGAGGGACAGGGGATGACAAATGTGGTGGACAAGATGGAAACCGAAGCAAACTCTCAGGGAGCAAAAACTAGAACCTATTTGCCAAAATAAAATGAATCTACGTTGCAATGGAAAGTCCTCTTCATTACATTGATAATGGTTTGGAAGGATGGCCTAGACTCCCAAAGGTATACACACTCCCTTCCCCTCTATATGTCTTTATGTCCGGTAACTAAGACCTTGAGCTGATTGACACCAATTTTTCAGGATTTTCTCAGGGGTTCCATACTTAGGTTTTCTGCGAAACATTTTCAATGTAATTTAAATTTCAAATTTTTGGTATTTTTCAGATTTCTCGTTGGTGTTATTATTAGGGTTTTTACTGGCAAAATCGGAGATTTTTCAAGTATATTGGTCAGTTGCGTTTGTTATTCTGTCTGTCTGGCTGGTTGTCACTCGACTACATGTCACATTAAACTTCACCAAGTTGTAGAGGTCGTCACAATTGAGGAGCCTGTTGATTTTGAGGTCAAAGGTCATCTGGAGGTCAAATTTCTAAAATTACAATTTTTCATCCGATTGACTTGAAAATTGAACAGCATTTGCATAATGAGTCACTAAATTGGTAAACCAACTATTTTTGAGGTCAAAGGTCAACTAAGGTCAACCTTCCAGAATCATCAATTTTTATCTGAAAAATCATCAATTTTCATCCGATTGACTTGACAATTTAACAAGTACAGACAGATACATTCCAAGTACACCGCCCCCATGCCAAATAAATAAATATCCTCCAGTGCGGCATTGCAGGGGCACCTTTGGCAATACCATCTTTGATTAATATGACAATTCAATAATACAAGATTGATTGATTAATTGTATAATTAAAATCTATAAATAATGATCGTAAAATATTTTCTTAATCAATTGGCTTTGATTAAGCATACCTAAATCACCAGTGCATCATCTGAAGCTGTAACTTTTAAAAAAGTAATTAAATAAGTCATTAATCAAAACAATTAAATAATTAATTGATTAATCAAATAATTAATCAATTAATTCATAAATCAATGAATCAAAAATATCCTTTATAGCCACATCACTTGGTCACTGTCGTGTCCAAATATCAGCTTCCTAGCTCAAAAGGTGCTTGAGATATTGCCCAGACGAGAAAGAAAATAAATAAATGATTAATAATGAAAATAAATAAATAATAATCGTAAAATAATTAATCAAGTGGCTAACAGAATATCTAAACCACCACCGTTTCATCCGCAACTGCAACTTTTTTTTATTTAAATTAATCAGCGCATTAGTCGAATAATCAAATAATTAATCGATTAATTGACGAAACAATAAATCCAAAATAGCCTATAGAGAGAGCCACATCACGTCGTCATTGTCATGCTCAAATATCAGATTCCTAACTCAAAAGGTGCCTGAGATATTGCCCAGATGAGAAAGGAGTGAGATTGTGATTAGTATTTAATTAATCGATAATAATTAAGTAATTAATCAATTAATCGATTAATCCAAAAAAAAAAGTTTTTCCCAAAGCAGGTGCGCATATTGTGCCAAACCTTCAGCTTCCTAGCTCAAAGGATGGCTGAGATATCGCCCGGACAAACAAACAAGAAAACAAGAAAACAAGAAATCGGAGTGAAAACTGAGTACTCCCTTTCAGCGCGCGTCATCACTGGGCCCTCTTCAGTGCCCGGCAATGACGTCATGCAGCACCTGGAGATGGCATAGGAAAGGAGCGGTGTACGACAGCATTTGCATAGTGCATCACTGAATTGGGAAACCAACTATTTTAAGGTCAAAATGTCAAAGGTCAACTTGAGGACTAACTTCTAAAATCATCAATTTTCATCTGAAAAATCATCACTTTTCATCTTATTAACTTGAGAATTAAACTGTAATTACATAGCGCATCACTGATTTGTGAAACCAACTATTTTTGAGGTCAAAAGGTCAAAGGTCAACTCTAGGTCAAACTTCTAAAATCATCAATTTCATCTGAAAAATTGTGACTTTTCATCTTATTGGCCATAGTTTTGATCAAGATCGTCAATTTTAATCTTGATGAAATGGACAATTTGCTGGATCAATGGCAACCTTTTTTGGGGGGGAGGAGGGGGGTGGATTGCAAGTAGTAGTTTTTGCGTAGTAGTAGCAAGATTGCAATCTGCTCTGCATGACGTCTTCATGTTTCTCCATTGTGGCAGACCATTCCCATCGCTTTGTCTGGTAACTACTCCGAGAAGAAGGACCATAGATAGAAAGGATGGGAAAGTCTTATTACGCATGCATGAGAAAAAAAATAGAATTGTCTTTCATTGGAGTTCGCATGAGCAACCAGATTATGCGATGTTTCAATGCCTATACCATAGAATATCAAAATCAAAAAAGGGGAATAAATAGCATTTATATCCATTAAGGTCTTTAGACCCCTTAAGACTACTATTGGATGTGGGGATGTAGATGACCTGTAGATCTTTGAGACCCCTTAAGACTCAAACTACGATTGGATGTGGGGATGTAGATGACCTATAGATCCTTTAGACCCCTTAAGACTCTAACTACTACAGGATGTGGGGATGCAGATGACCTATAGATCCTTTAGACCCCTTAAGACTAACTACTACTGGAAGTGGGGATGCAGCTGACCTATAGATCCTTTAGACCCCTTAAAACTCTACTATTGGATGTGGGGATGTAGATGACCTATCGATCCTTGAGACCCCTTAAGACTAACTACTACAGGATGTGGGGATGCAGATGACCTATAGATCCTTTAGACCCCTTAAGACTAACTACTACTGGATGTGGGGATGTAGATGACCTATATATACTTGAGACCCCTAAAGACTCAAACTACTACAGGATGTAGGGATGCAGATGACCTATAGATCCTTTAGACCCCTTAAGACTAACGACTACTGGATGTGGGGATGTAGATGACTTATAGATCCTTTAGACCCCTTAAAACTCTACGATTGGATGTGGGGATGTAGATGACCTATAGATCCTTTAGACCCCTTAAGACTCTACTACTGGATGTGGGGATGTAGATGATCTATAGATCCTTTAGACCCCTTAAGACCTTTCATTAATTTAGACCTTTAAGAATTATTAATTAAATTATTTTATTATTTTATTAAATTAAATTATTAATTAAAAATATTTAAATTAAGAACTTTATTATGTTTATTAAATTAAGACTTAGACCCCCTCGACCCGTTAGACCCTTTTAGATGAACACCACATAAACATCTATAAAGTCGTCTAATATACAGACGATGCTTTTTCAGCAAATAATGTGCAAATTCAAGACACCCAGAGGGTGGGAATTCTGCTCGATGTTTATAATCACTGTAGTGTATCTGTGTGTGTTATAATGAGGACATCTCACAATGCGAATATCCTTCGCATGTAGGCAAGAGGATCGATGCTGACGTGCGTGCTTACACGTCCCGTTTCGGGCAAGGGACTGTGAGTGACGTCACAGAGACTGAATCACTTGTTCATGTCATGCATGATTCACTGAGGTTGAGGTTTGCTTTCCTGAATAACGTTGCACGTGCACTGGTATTTATCTGTCGGAGTCTTTCATCATTTGCACTTTGAGAGTGGAGTTGGGGAGGGGAGCTTTGGGTTGCAGTAACGTATACACCTATTGTCGGAGCCGCGGGCAACCTGCTGTCCCGGTAGGAATTCCGGCGGGCCGAGTCGACAACGGCCGCCTGGTTCAACGGCCCCGGCTCGGATCACGGAAGAGGGGCCACAGCTGCTGTGTCCCTGTCTTTCTGGAGATAACATTTTATTCCCGTTGTGCAACACCTTCACACCATTTGCCCAATGATCTTACACTCACATTTTATATTTTCGTAGTTTAATTGAAACAAATACTGACTTATTAATGTACATATTTAATAACTTTACTTTACACAAATTGGCTATAAACTAGTAGCTAAATTTTGTTTCCAAACGCAATATGTTCACGAATCATTATGTCTCCTTTCTTCCAGTTTACTAAAATCATTTACAGTAGAGGCAATTACTATTTTATTGTTATGATTCAAGAGTGGGTTATACCAGTGACCTGGATGTTGTGTGACAGTATTCAATTGTCTCTGCTTCTTCCCACGATATATCTATACACCATATACTGTATATATACAGTCACGTGAAAAAGTAAGTACACCCCATGTAAAGTTTTGACTTTTTCAACATATTTCAACAAACAGCTATTTGATCTTCATTTCAACAATATTGATAGATGAAGGTGATATAAGATAACAAATATCATGAAACATTTACATTTTGTAGTCCATTGTATAATTTAAATAAACATAAATGCAAATTTCGCATGTGGAAAAAGTAAGTACACCCCGACATTTATCACTACTTCAAATACCTAAAATTAGAATCAGGTGCACCAGCTCAGGTGCAAATGATGAGAACATCGTTAAGGAGGATCTTGGAGGAACCTGTCTTATTTAAACCTCAGACATTTAGTTTGGTTTGCTCTTTGTTGTTGAAGTGTGCGGCGTCACCATGCCTAGATCAAAATAGCTCTCTGAGGCCTTCAGAAAGAAGGTTATAGATGCCTACGCGTCTGGGAAGGGATTTAATAAGATCTCCAAACAATTTGAAATCAATCATTCGACTGTCCGGAAGATCATCAACAAGTGGAGAAGATCCCAAACAACTGCCAACTTGTTCAGGCCAGGCCGCCCCAGCAAGTTCAGCCCGAGAGCAGACCGCAAGATGCTGAAAGAAGTCTCGAAGAACCCCAGAATGTCATCATGGGACCTACAGGTAGCTCTTGCCACTGTTGATGTTAAAGTGCAAAAGTCTACCATTAGAAAGAGGCTGCACAAATTTGATCTACATTGGAGGTATGCCAGGAGGAAACCTTTGCTGTCCAGAAAGAACATCAGGGCAAGACTATAAAGTTTGCCAATGAACACCTAGGCAAAGACCAGCACTCTGGAACAATGTGCTCTGGACAGATGACTCAAAGGTAGAGCTATTTCGCCACAGTACCAGAAGACATGTTTGGCGAAAACCAAAGACAGCATTTGACCACAAGAACCTGATACCAACTGTAAACCATGGTGGTGGAAATATTATGGTTTGGGGCAGCTTTGCTGCATCAGGGCCTGGGCAGCTCACCATCATAGAATCCACTATGAATTCTTCATTGTACAAGAGGGTGCTTGAGGATAATATGAGGCCATCTGTCGGAAAGTTGAAGCTCAACCGAAGGTGGACCTTGCAACATGACAATGACCCAAAACATACCAGTAAATCCACCAAGGAATGGCTGAAAAGAAAGAAATGGAGGGTTCTGGAATGGCCAAGTCAAAGCCCGGACCTAAATCCCATTGAGATGTTGTGGGGGGATTTGAAATGAGCTGTGCATGCAAGAAACCCCTCAAAAATCGCACAGCTGAAAGAATTCTCCATGGAGGAGTGGGCAAAAATTTCTCCCAGTCGATGGCAGAGACTGGTAGACAGTTATAAGAAACGCCTACTTGAGGTTGTTTCTGACAAAGGGGGCAATACCACCTATTCGAGCCAAGGGTGTACTATACTTACTTTTTCCACATGCGAAATTTGCATTTATGTTTATTTAAATTATACAATGGAATACAAAATGTTAATTTTTCATGATATTTGTTATTGTTACGGATTCGTCACTTCCGTTGTTGTGGTTTTCATCCACTTGAAACATTTTTGGTTCCATGTACTATTATTGTTTTCAAAAGGTTTATTGTGTATGAACTGTTTTCAAAAGGTGGAAAAGTTTGTGTTAAAAAGAAACAGGAAACCGGATCAGGAACCGGACAACGAAGAGGAAGAAGAGAGAAAAAGAGGGCGGAGCAAGTGAGACGGAGAAGAAGGAGCGGAGATATTTGCGGTCTGGAGCGAACGTTGGCAAACAATAGTCACTAGCGAACTTTCGGGTTTCCCAGGAAAGGGATTCCTGCGACACAGTGGTTATCGCTGTGACAGATTAACCTGCGTGTCAGGTTTTGCGATCGATTCAGGAGAGAATTATCGTCGTGCCGTTGCACGACGAGACCGGGCCGTCGGCCATTTTGATTCGCGCAGGACTTTTGCTTAGCTCACGGTTTCGTCTCGTTTCGACCATTTTCACTGCCTTCAGACGTAGATCTGGGGTGTGTGTGTGACGTGGCTTTTGAGTGGAAAGTCTGCGTGTCGCCGACTGTGAACTGTGGAACGTCCATACCCGAGGGTGTGATCTCTCAGTCGCCTGGAGGGTGCCTTTGGATTTCCCAGTCGCCTTGAGGGCGCCTTTGCCCCGCTTTGGCAGTGGGACTGTTCTTGCCATCCGAACGGGATTCTGGTCTCGATTGGACATCGTTCTGGCGATTGCTGGAGCGAAACAACTTTGTCTTGAAGCCGGGAATAAGAGACCTTGGGGATGTTCTTGTTTCACTCACTTGGAGCACAGTGAGTTATATATTACAAAACTGATGGTACCATCATAGGACATATTGATTGTACTTTTGAATACTATTATTGTTGTACTGTTATTCTTGTGTGATCTTAATACAATATTTGTTTGTGAGTAACAATTGGGGTGGCTTCTCCATTGATCGTTGACATACAGAATAACACATTTTTCTGCCAGGACTCCTCTCGGGGCTCGCGGAGGTACACCGTGTCCAGGGGGTCGGGGAGTAGCATGGAACAGTTATATTATATCACCTTTATCTATCAATATTGTTGAAATGAAGATCAAATAGCTGTATGTTGAAATATGTTGAAAAAGTCAAAACTTTACATGGGGTGTACTTACTTTTTCACGTAAATGTATATATACATATATATATATATATATATATATATATATATATATATATATATATATATATATATATATATATATATATATATATATATATGTACAGACTTCGCATTTAATATGGAATATTTTTTTTTTCTTGAATTGGGTTTACTTTCTTAACTCAGTATATCAATCTGGTGAATTTCTTTTACACTTTGGTGATTTCTTTGTTAAAAGAACCATGTCACTGATTGTCTGTCGCAGCAAGAAGTCAACAACAGGAATATATCACAGGTGGCGTGGCAAAATGCACGGACAGGTGCATTTGATGATTGGCTTCACAGTCGGGTATACAAGGGTTGTTGCATTCTGTATTAGTGGAAAACAACTGCTGCACGTCTACAAAAGTTATTGCCGCTTCCTCTGGAGATGGTCCGTCAACTCGACAATGCTGTTTGCCATGGAGTGGTGGCTTTACGAAATTACGGCATGAAGCAGCGTGCTATTGCTCGGCAGTATGGCATCACTCAAGGTCAGGTGTCAAAGATCCTGAAACGAAATGCACAGAGGGGTGTCACTACTCCAATACCGAGGCCAGGACATCCCCGCAGAACCACAAGGAGGGATGATTGCCAGCTGCACCGGTTAGTCCGCAATGGCCGTACCAAGTCAGCTAATCGGCTTAGGGCTGAGTGGCAGCAACTGACAAATGTGCCTGTATCCAGAAGGCTAGTCAACCAACGACTGGTTCAAGCAGGCTATCGTGCCAGGCGTCCCCTGAGAAAGCCACACCTGACCAGACAACACTGCCAGCGGGGATTGCAGTGGGCCAGAGAGCACCGTCAATGGCAGCCAGGACACTGGAATCACATGATCTTCAGTGACGAGTCTAGATTTCTGGTCTATCGTCAAGATGGCCGCGTCCGAGTGCGCAGACAAGTGCATGAAGCCTACAACAAAGATTGTATAGTGCCAAGAGTCCAAGCTGGAGGTGGTGGGGTGACCGTTTGGGCTGCTTTTCATGCAGGGGGCAAAACTGACCTGGTTGTTCTGAATGGAAACCTGAACCAGTCAAGTACAGGGCCATTCTAGAAGAAACATTGCTTCCATTTGCTCGTGCAGCCTTTCGAGGAAACCTTGTCTTCCAAGATGACAATGCACGGCCTCATCATGCTCGCATGATCCAACATTTCTTGCTGACCATGGTGAAGAGCATATGGAATGGCCTGCCATGTCCCCGGATATGAATCCGATAGAGAACCTGTGGGCAGAATTAACGCGTCAAATCGACCACTTGGACCAGCAGCCGACCTCTGTGCGTGAATTGCAGCAGGCTATTGTCACTGCATCGCAAGCGATTCCTGTCCAAACCTTGGCAAATCTCGTCAACAGCATGCCTCAACGTGTACGTGCTCTCCTGAATGCTCGTGGGGGTTACACGAAGTACTGAACTGTAATTTTACTGTCCGTAATCCCAGTCGTAATTTAACATTTGTTTTTGTTTAAAAAATTTTTGGCTAATGTGCAAAATAAAGAGATACTTCTGGAAAACGTACAGAAGATTAACACAGTACTGTCCATGAATTGAGTTCGATATCAGTTTACATCACTTTGAAGGATCAATTTATTTGTTTCGAAATGTCAAATGTGGTTTTTGTTTCTTTTAAAGGTCACATTAACAAAATCTAGAATAATTTCAACATAATTCCAATGAACTTTTGGTTCAAAGTCATCTTGAAAAGTAAGTTCACCCCCACAAAAAAAATATTCCATATTAAATGCCATGTCTGTATATATATATATATATATATACATACATTTCAAAACACACCTGGTCACAAGTGTGCCGCACTGACCGGGTCCTCAGTCGAGGTCCTCAGCATCATCCCGTTTCGGCCCTTCAACCTCGATCCGGTCAGCTAAGGTGGGCCAGCAGGGGCACGTGCACATCCACATGCAGCAACTGCATCTGGATGCGTACAAACCCCCACCCCCAGCCAGTGCGAACAACAACAACAACAACAACAACAACAACAACACCTCCACATCCAGAATCCACAGCACCAAACAAACATGGTGGAACACTCAAACACCCACCTTATACCCTTCACCACTCACCAACAAAACACACCAGATCATTCATACACACACATACACACCCATACACACACATACACACACATACATACAGAACACCAACCAAACAACCACCTACACTTACATCATACACCACTCAACACACAAAAACACATACTCATGCAAAAATTAATTCATCTAAAAACACACACCCTCACCCATTCACTCATACACACAAAATAAGAAGTAATAATGGTAACAAAAACAAAAACAAACAAAAAAAAAAACACACACACACGCACACAACCAACCTACACCGTTCGACGTGCCTCCATAAACTTCCTCCATATCCAAAATGAGCCTTTCAAGGCAACCTGGGCCACTTGTCACACATCCTCCTTCTTTCTGTCCCACACACTCTCAGCCTAGCAAGAAATGCAGAAAAGGAATTGCCAATATCTACATCCCACCTCAAATGGCTGACACGAAACGCGCCAACCCTTCTCCCGGCACTCTGCCTCCAGCTCACTGTACTTTCCTCTCTTCCTCTCGTGCACCTCCTCCATGTTCTCTTCCCAAGGTACCGACAACTCCCCTAAGATGACCTGTCTTGTTGCACTTGACCAAATGACAATGTCAGGCCGCAACCTTGTCACACAGATCTCCTCTGGGAATACCAATTGTGGCTTTAGATCTGCCACCACCTGCCAATCACAAGCATCTGACAGCCCTCTTGCTTTCCACCTCCTCCCCCTCTTTCCACCTCTTTCCACTTGGCCCTCTTTGACAAACCACACCTCTCCCCCATCAGTCTCCTTCTCCACTCTTCTCTCTCTCGATCTCAGCACCTCTTGTTGCACCATCTGCACCACCACCGCCAGCACCTGATCATGTCGCCACCTGTATCTTCCAGCTGCCAATGCTACTGAGCATGCACTCAGTGCATGCTGCACCGTTCCCACACCTCCACACAAATAACATATCTCCTCCTGCAACAACCCCCACAATCTCAAGTTTACTGGTGATGGAAGCACATCATACGTTGCTCGCAACAGGAAATTCAACAATATTGGCTCCATCCTCCAAATCTCTTGCTACTTCAATATCCTCACCCGCACACCTTCCCACTTAGTCCAAGCACCTTGCTGTGCCTGACCGACTGCTTTCACATATCTCCCCTCCTCTTCCTTTCTTCTCAACTCCCTCTCAACCATCTTCCTCCATCCTCCTCCATCTATATATACATATAAGAGGTCGACTTCCATTGAACTTGGGGACGACTAAGAAGAAGACTTTTGTTGGTCGAACGCTTGTCGAAAATTAAAGATCGACGTCCTGAAGCTACGTCCGCGTCTGATTTAATCTCCCGATTATTTATTTAATGCAAATGAGACGCCCTGCTCGTACTGTGGAGTTTCTACTATTTCTCACAGTTCTATATATATATAATTATATATATATATATAATTATATATATATATATATATATCTATATATATATATATCTATATCTATATATATATATATATCTATATATATATATATATCTATATATATATATATATATATATATATATATATATATATATATATATATATATATATATATATATATATGTGAGATTCCACCTTCCTGATCGAAATAGAGTTCCACCAACAGGCTTGAGAATGACGAGACCTTTATTGAAATAACACTTTATACGGATCCGGAGGAAGCCAAGACATCTACAGCAAGAGCCAGTCTCATGCCAAGTCAAGCCTTCCTGAAAACACATTGATTCTCATTCATTTATATATGAATACGATTATCAGAAAATCTCCGAGAGAACAAAGCGACTGGCGAGAGTCCCTCCCCGTCATTCCTAGCCCCCACCGTTATCCGCTCTGTCATTCGGGGGAGTGCAGCACGCACCTTATCATTCGGACCAGATGTGATTTCAAAACTCCGACGAGGCAGAAAATATAACTCATTAAAGGGAGGGTGCATTCTTGGCTTCGACAAACCCATAAAGTATATGGGTTTGTTCAAAATGAGTAATTCAGAGCATGTTTATACAGAGTCAAGCGTCGCTGTGATTAATACAAAATATATATGGTTCACGATAGGTTTTATGTCTGCAACCTAAACATTCTGCTAGTGTTACGCAAAATCACGCGCATGTGAGCGTTCTCCTGCCCGCGGCTCGAGGCGCCGTCTGAGAATCATGATAGGGATTTTACGACCGGCCTTATCTAGCCTCGAAAGTGCACACGTATACAATTTGTCCAACACGACTGAAGCGAGCCTTTCCTCATTTTAAATGAAAGCGAAGCAAAAACCTCATTGTAACTCAGGCGTCACTGTCATTAAACAAAACAGTTAATGTTTTTGGCAATTTATCAAAGGATTTATGTCTACGATTCAAGCAGCCTACCTAAGGTTCGAATACATTTTATTAACTCATGAAATAACATTATAGAACAGCATTTTATAACATAGCTTACGTGGTAATACGTCAGTCAACCGGCATTTATAATTGAGCATTAAAGAGTAACAAATCTGAGACCTGACATTCCTTCCTCTTGTCTCGTCGAGACAAAGTATCTCAAGAGACAACGTGCCACATCGGGCTTTATTGAAAGACCATCGTGTAATGCGGGTATCTCCCAAGGGCATACCGTGCGCCCATAGCGCCTCGCCCCTGCATTTGGGGAACGTGTCGTGTGGTGCGTGCTTGGAGCCTGAGGGCTCAAAACATGAAAGTTCATTAACGTTTCGGATCCACAACGAAGACGTCTGGTCCAGATGAGGTTCTGCTCCGCCAGAGGGTGCATCACTTCCCCTGCGGAACTGGCTCCCCCCACCCTTTGCAGACGCAGTCCTTGCAGATCTTCGAAGTTAATCAACGGTCATGCCCATGAGGTCCCTCACGTGTTGCTGTTCTGGGGAATACAAAATGTCGTCAGTATCTTGTGTCTCAATTTCCTGGTCAGGGTACAGAGCGTAAAAATCCGAATCCGAATCACTTGAAGCAAAGAGATCCGCAACATGTGGATCAAAGAGATCCGAAACATTTGGATCAAAGAGATCCGAAACATTTGAAGAAAAGAGAGGGACTTCCTTTATGTCAAAGTCTCCCATGGGCGCCTGGTCGGCTTGCGGGTCTAGGACATCCGCGTCGGGTCCCTCAACCGCCAGACCCAGCGTCGCAATCAGATCCATAGTTGGGTCAGAAGGGGGCGTGCAGCTGTCAGCTTGTAATACATAAGAGGCGTTAGCCAGTACACGCAAGGGGTTTATAGCACAAGTATCACAGTCATCACATACACCGTTACAGGCAGCAGCCAGTTCCCACATGGGATCCACACAAGTATCACAGTCGTCACAAAATTCAATACAATTTTCTGGAGCGCTGGTCGCAACGGCCTTGTTGAAGGACCCGTTCAGGTCGACGGCCTCTGTGGTCAGAGCCATAGTTGTTGTCGGCGGCTTCTTCACTTTCCATCCTGTAAAATACTTTCTCATATAGAGGAGGACTAGAGATTTCATTAGTGCCCCCCAAATTACTACCCCGATTATCACAGCCAGTGCGGTCAATAACCACTTCACTATGGTGCCCGTCCATCCCTGGAACCAGTCAGTGAGCCAGCTAAATGTATAAGAATTTTCGCGCGCGATCCGATCGATCCAATAGTATGTCATGGGCCGTAGCGGTGTCGTTTGCCACCTTTTCTAGGGCCAAAGCCAATTTGTCTATCTGGAAACTATCCATGACTGTGCCCGCTCCTGGGAAGAAGAAACCAAACTCCTTTTCCCATAGGCTCCCGTGTAGTTTAGTGGTTCCATCTTCGTTCATGACTGACCTCTTATAACGCCTGTCCAAGGACTTTGGGTCTAGCTCATCCAGTATCTCAATGTCAGGAAGAACTGAACCCAGATAACATGTGCCCCCCCAATTATTTGGTAAATAGGGGTAAGCCTTGTCGCCGCATATAAACATTGTCCCATGGGGTGGGACCAGGTGGGTGGATAAGCACTGGAGTCCCTTTACCACCCCATTAATCCTACTAACCCCCCTAGAGAATGTTATAGCCGTTATGTTGTGGTTGTGTTTATCTTGCAGTACTATTCGTAATGTAATCCCCGAGCTCCCTTGTCCCAGCTTCCCGGGGAGAGTGTAGGCGCATTCTGATTCTCCCATACGCAAGTGGCCGGAACCCTGGAGGCAGACCCTCCCTTTCTGTGGTTTGACCCAGACGGGGGCAGGCCTCTCGGCCACATGGGCAATCATTGACGGGCGATAATTAAATTGTCGATTGCAACTCTTGCCGTTGTCAACCCCTTCTCTTTCCAGCGTGGTGACTAAACATGGGGAATCGATAGGTTGTGAGCAGAGGTCATTGAGGGACAAGGGTAGCACTATCATGTGTATTCCTGTGGTGCCTGCTTGGGGAAAGTGCATGCACGACCAGCAGTGTGTCCTATTTTGAATTGTTGCCACTTCCCTGGCCACTTTCCAATATGTGTTTTCACCCTTCTTTGGGGCCTTATTCTGGGGTTGTGGCGTGAGTATGTATTCGATGCATGGTATGTAGTTCCTTTCGCCACCGGCCGCGCCAGGGGTCCAGACGCTGCACCGGACCTGCATGGTCATGTCTTTCCCTAGGCGTGTGCGTGTTTGTAGCTTAAAATCAGGGGTTCCCCATTGGTATCCTGGTTGGGCCAAGGTCTTAATGCTAGCTTGCCCGTCTTCCCGGAACTCTCGTTGCTTTTGTAGTATCATGCCAACGCGTCCAGGCCCTGCCGACAGTGCTAGCCAATCTATGTTCACCCAATTTGTGTGCAGGGCTTTCTGTTCGAAACATGGTAGTGATACTCTTTGTCCCCATGTTACGGTGAGGTGTCGGGTTTCGTTTTCGCATCTATTGGAATCGGAATTTCCCCTAGCTGCTGTCGCTATCAATAGTATTGTACCTATGATTAGGCCCATCCTTACTGTGTTCTGGGGGTGTGGTGTCTGGTGCTTGTATGGCCAACTTACAGTGCGTGGCGTGGATCCACGAAGTCTTGCCCTTGCAAAAGACTGCCGTTGGTGTAGTCAGCAACACCTGGACTGGTCCCTTCCACCTTGGTTCCAAGGCGTTCTTGCAGGTGAAGTGCTCCACGAACACCTGGTCTTTTTTTCCTCTGGTGGAACACCTGGTCCACAAGTCTCCTGGGAGCGCCTGGTCTACAGGTCTCCAATTTCCTAATCCACTTTTTTCCCAAGTGGATCCAATTTTATCCAATATTCAATTTTTAAATTCAATCCCATTTAATCCAGTCCAATTCAAATTAAATTCAATCCTTCTCTCAGCATCCCATTACCTGTTTCCAACATCAATAAAAATAAAAAAACAGTACGAAAATTACTTCAGTGAGAGTTTCAACTAGAATTAACACAAACAAACCACCATTAACCTCCATTAACACAAACAAACCACCATTAACCTCCATTAACACAAACAAACCACCATTAACCTCCATTAACCTCCCCCTATTATTTATTTATTTTCACGAATAAACAAATAATAGAAATAACCTGGTCTACTTCCAATTTCAATTCTGGTCAGTTCTGGTGTCTGGTCACACACAATGTTTTCCTCACCCACTGTGATTCGCTCAAAATAGATTCTCACTGTTATGTCTGAAATTAAGCTACCCTACTGGGTATTCGTGAAGGGGGTCCATCTTTCCCAACCCCTTCCTTCACACCAGCCACTTCACGTTGTCCACCGTACTCACTGAATTGTCATCAATTCTGAAATTCGTCTCATGAAAACACATCCCAGAGTCTAGTGTAACAGCCAGACAAACACATAGACACGCTGAAGACCCCAGGGTACCCATCAAACTAGCTTGTCCCCAGATCAACAACACAGCGAAACATGTAACTTTACTAAAATAATCACTTACTCATAACTAGCTGGATAACTAGCATAACTAGCTCAACACCTGGAACTCATAACTAATACTCATACCACTAATTACTCATAATAACTCATAATTACTTCTGTAATTACTCATACCAATACTTACTTAAAATAATGTAATATCCCAATCTTCACCCTTTATGCAAATCGAAGCACCCCGGACAACCCACAACCAATATCAACCACTGTAGCCGCCTTCCCCTCCAGGCAGCCACACGCAGCCACATACATCTCCATCCACGTCACACAAGACAACAGCCAACGAGTGTGTCCACCACACAGAAACCTTTGGCAATGCAACAACCGAACTCCCAGACAACCAACAACAAAACCCAATCCATCTCCATGGCTCATCAAGCAGTTCCAACTTAATCCAGCTTCACATACCGATTTCCCCAAAACTCGTGAAACTTCACCCCCATTCTGGAAAAACCCTGGACTAAACCCTGACACCCTAAATAACTTCAGACCCATCTCCAATCTACCCTTTCTGTCAAAAGTTTTGGAACGTGCTGTGGCCACTCAACTCAAACATCACCACTCTGCCAATAACCTGTATGAAACATCCCAATCCGGATTCTGCTCCAGCCACAGTACTGAAACTGCTCTCCTCAAAATCACCAGCGACCTTTTCTCTCCTCTGATGCCGGCAACCTCAACATTTTCATCCTCCTCACCTCAACGCCTCCTTTGACATCATCAATCACACCATCCTCCTCACCCTGTTTAGACCAGCTTGTGCCTATTAAACCCAAATCAGTTCACTCCCAAGCCTACAAGGACCACCTACAGCACTGCAAAGATGTCCTCTACTCCACCTACTACCCTCAAATTATCCACTCTGGCTCCGGAATCCCAAAAGCACTCTTCTCTACAATAAACAAACTAAATAAACAAACTTTACAACGTGAACAAACTCCTCAGCTCCCTGGATACCACCACCTTGCTCCACACACCTGTTGGTGCACACCTGTGCACTCACACCTGGTGCCACCTGCACCCTCCTTCCTTCCTGGACCATTCATCCAAAGCAAAATTGACAGCATCTACAACAGCTTAATCACCACAATTCACTCCCCCTTAAGGTGTCCCCCAAGGTTCAGTTCTTGGCCCCCTCCTCTTCGTCCTGTACCTATCCCCCCTTGGTCACTTAATCCGTCATGCACCATAGCCAATGCACCATGGTCTCCAATTCCACTGCTTCACCGATGACATCCAGCTTTTTCATCTCCACCAAATCGTGCTCCACCACCACCCACTCTATCCTGACAAACTGCCTAACTGAAATAAAATTCTAGCTTCAGATCAGCTTCCTCGAACTTAACTACGCTAAATCTGAATTAATCTTCATTCCCCCCAACATCGATGGTTTCCCAGTATCCACATCCGGAATCTTGGCATCATCATTGACCAAAACCCTCTCCTTTGAAAAATACACTAAACAGATCATAAAGACCTTAAACCTTAATCATAAAAACTGAAAAATGCTTCGCCATGGAATAGTCCACCACTCATATAAATAATCATAAGAGTTCTGCGAAACATCTCCATCTTTAAAACTTAGCCAACCATTTTTAAACCACATGTTTTCCCCCCAAAAACAAGTCACATTCTTTGTATATTGCCAACATTGTTCATCGTTTAAGTATCATCCAGAACTAAATTTTTATAAACCATCAACTTGTAGATGCATTTATTTATATTCCATTAACCCAAAAACTCTCAATTGCTTGGTTATATTTTAGTAATGTCATATATCCATATTTCTTTCCAAAATGTTCCTGATATACACATTAATCCCATCTGTCTTTGTTTCCAGATCAACTCAAATCAGGAAATCAACACAAATCCTTATTACCTCCAATCAATCCAAAATTAAATCAAACAATTCAAAACCAGATCGGATCAGCGATCAAAAATCACTTTTCCAATCAACACATTCCAAGCAACAATTCATTCAAAGACCAAGCTTAAAAACACAACTCTCATCTTACTGTGACAAATAAGCAACCAACCTACTTCACACTAAAACAAATAACTTTTCATCACCCCTTTCTTCTCCACCGCCTCTTACACTTAAACAGATCATAATTACTCACTCATACACTGTTGCCCATCACCCAGTTGCCCCAGACCCAAACACAGGTTTGAAATCCCAGTAGGTTGTTCTTCAATCCTAACCATCATGTGATCCCAACATCTCTCCATTTATTTCGTTCCTCATGGGGTTGGTGTTTTATGGCCTTTACCTCTTACCCAATCACACTGCACATTATTCCCCGTCCTTGATGGATAATTTTACATCCAGATGGGCACAGCATCCCATTTTTGGCGACCCAGCCCTAAAACAAGCCCCTGGACTCCTTGCAGGCTGGACCAAAACCCCCGGTTTAACGTGACTCAAATCCATCTCAAATCCCCACAGCTCGATCGAACACGTCACTGTACTCGACCCGGTTAAATTAAATTCCAAGCGTACTGTACCTGACTGACGCTTCCACAACAACAAAAAACTCGATATTCTCTGTCCACTAATTATGTACATGATTTTGGTTTTACCCACAATATAATGTCCCGATATTCTCCAGATTTAAGTCCTATATATCCTGTCGTTAAAGCAACACCCTGTAGACTGACTCCGCCTGTCGTTCTTCCAAGGTTAGTGAATTACCTCTGACCTTTCCCTTGCATATCTCGAACAAAGGTCAACTAAACTTTAAAAGGTCAAACTTCGAATTGGGGTAACCAGCGCTTTATTATCCCACAAGTAATGCAAGTCCGGCGACAATGGACAAATGACCATTAATGTGGCTCTACATAGCATAATGCTAACTTCTACGAATCCAACAACCGTCACAATCCGTCCAGGAACTTCCGTACGAGGCGTGCTTCACAATGCCCATCGCACATCCTTCCTCGTTCGCACAACGCTTCATCAACGCACCTCCTCGCGCCCACACCTTGGCACAAGCCACACCACATACCGACAGTTGAAACCTCGACCGTCCTCCTTCCTCGGATCAGCGTTCTGTTGAAAACGTGACATTTCTGCCTACCTCAATCAGAGATCTCTCTGAATCTCATTTATTCGCACTGTATCTCACTTACTGTATGAACAAGACTTTTTGGCTCCGGAAATTAATTACTCTGTCTAGAAATCGTTTAATTTAACCATCCTAAATAAATCCATCCATCTATCCATCTTATAAATCCATCTTAAATAACGTATTCGTCCTGTGACATTGCCTGGCATATATGTCACAGCCGGCCACTATTCCGACATGGCTCATGACTCATGTCTAATTCTGACAAGAAGATGAAGGATGAAGGACATGACATGAAGAAGAAGATTCTGACAAGATACTGACATGTGAACGTCCGACATCCAGCAAAGTCGAAATGACCCACAATGCATTTGGGCACACACTTCCTCTGAGAGTGGGCGAGTTATCGCCGGCACTCTGAGCAACCTCATCGCACCCGACCCCAAAATGCACTATATGACACCAATTTCAAAGGTGAGCTGCCTCAGCGATACATCCCACACATACAATACACAATATCTGCCATTGAATGAACTCTTCAATTCAAGTAAAACACACATATTGATTCGAATTCTGCAACCATCTCCAAGAAACCGCTTCATATCAACAGTAGATCGACAAGGGCACTCCGGGTGCTTTCCTGACCCGATTTATATCAATTCGCTTCCCAAACAACTCCCAAACAGATGAAAATCCGGACTCAGTTCAGGACCTCGCCTGTTCTCTCGGATAGACGTTAAAATGGACATTCCCGGCCTGAATTTCCCCCAAGTCGAGCAGATCGCTTACAAAGTTTCACACCGAAACCCTCTGCTTTGCACATGACACACAGACAAACACATTGGCCAGACACACACGTCAATTAACATCCCAATATACATTCATTCCTCATTCATATCCTCATTCATATTACGTCTCTCATTCAAGGAAAAAGGATTTTTGGGACGGGTTGGACGGGGGGGTGGGTTGAGGTGGAAAGGGGAAGCAGGGCGGGGGATGTTGGGGTGTTGCCTAGAGCCCCGGGGCTGAGCTCAGGTCTTGGGGGGGGTGGGGGGTCTTGGTCTGGTATCTGGTCCAGCGGCATCACTCGCTGTTTTACTTGTTTAACTACCTCCTTAATTGTTTTGTCCTGAACTTTGCTTCCTGAACTTGCTTCCTTTGGCTCTGAAGCTTCAAATTCCTACAATGCAGCTCCTGCTTCAATTTTCAATATTTCAAAACCTAACCTGTCCTTCTCACCCTGTGGCCACCTGGCCCATTTCCTGTGAGCTTATTTATTTTCTCTTGTCCACCAGGTCCTGGCCTGTTTCTATCTGGACCTTCTAAGTTCACCACAGCCCATCTTTCCCTGGCATGCAATGGCATACCCCATCTTGTCTCTGGGCTGTTCCTTCCTGGAAAAATCTTGGCCACCTGGTTTCAACCTATATGGCTGTCCGACCTCATTTTCCCCTCCTGGTGCTAACTGTAACTTTAAGCTTCCTGTTAAATCCTTACTGATATCCTGCGCAAAATCTATCCTTAGCTTTTTACCCTTAATGTTTATCCAGCGCAAATATTGTAACGTTACTCTTAAATGATATCCAGGTGATTTCAACAAAGGTACGTCATTCTGTGGCCTGAAACAGCCTTTACTTACAATTTCTGTTCGAGTGCAGACAGCGCGGATGACAGGGAAGCGGACTGAACCCGTTCGAAGAAGCAAGGTACAAATTTGGAAAGATACCTTAATCAAATTAGAGTGCCAGCGTCCCGGCGTTCGGACAGCCTTCCTTCTGTCGCTCGGGTTCCGCTTCCCGTCCTCCGCGTCTGTTGCAATCCGAGTCACGGCACCAAATGTGAGATTCCACCTTCCTGATCGAAATAGAGTTCCACCAACAGGCTTGAGAATGACGAGACCTTTATTGAAATAACACTTTATACGGATCCGGAGGAAGCCAAGACATCTACAGCAAGAGCCAGTCTCATGCCAAGTCAAGCCTTCCTGAAAACACATTGATTCTCATTCATTTATATATGAATACGATTATCAGAAAATCTCCGAGAGAACAAAGCGACTGGCGAGAGTCCCTCCCCGTCATTCCTAGCCCCCACCGTTATCCGCTCTGTCATTCGGGGGAGTGCAGCACGCACCTTATCATTCGGACCAGATGTGATTTCAAAACTCCGACGAGGCAGAAAATATAACTCATTAAAGGGAGGGTGCATTCTTGGCTTCGACAAACCCATAAAGTATATGGGTTTGTTCAAAATGAGTAATTCAGAGCATGTTTATACAGAGTCAAGCGTCGCTGTGATTAATACAAAATATATATGGTTCACGATAGGTTTTATGTCTGCAACCTAAACATTCTGCTAGTGTTACGCAAAATCACGCGCATGTGAGCGTTCTCCTGCCCGCGGCTCGAGGCGCCGTCTGAGAATCATGATAGGGATTTTACGACCGGCCTTATCTAGCCTCGAAAGTGCACACGTATACAATTTGTCCAACACGACTGAAGCGAGCCTTTCCTCATTTTAAATGAAAGCGAAGCAAAAACCTCATTGTAACTCAGGCGTCACTGTCATTAAACAAAACAGTTAATGTTTTTGGCAATTTATCAAAGGATTTATGTCTACGATTCAAGCAGCCTACCTAAGGTTCGAATACATTTTATTAACTCATGAAATAACATTATAGAACAGCATTTTATAACATAGCTTACGTGGTAATACGTCAGTCAACCGGCATTTATAATTGAGCATTAAAGAGTAACAAATCTGAGACCTGACATATATATATATAGATAGATATATATATATATACATATAAATATATATATATATATATATATATATACATATATATATATATATATATATATATATAATTATATATATACACATTATATATATATATACACATTATATATATATATACACATATATATATATATATATATATATATATATATATATATATATATATATATATATGTATATATATATATATATATATATATATAACTGTAAGAAATAGTAGAAACTCCAAAGTACGAGCAGGGCGTCTCATTTGTATTGAATAAATAATCGTTAGATTAAATAAGACGCGGACGTAGCTTCAGGACGTCGATCTTTAATTGATCTTTAATTTTAATAAATCTTTAATTAAAGATCGACGTCCTGAAGCTACGTCCGCGTCTTATTTAATCTAACGATTATATATATATATATATATATATATATATATATATATATATATATATATATATATACACATTATATATATATATATACACATTATACATATTGTCGCGTGACTCCCCCTTGGTTAATACCGGGGAAATCACGGATAGCCAAAGCCAGCTTCAACTCCAAAGGCGTTCAGTTCAAATACGGATTTCACTCTGCAAGCATGGGCTAAAGAGAGAAGAAGATGAAGCGGGACGCTTTTACCTGTCGGTCCGGCGCAGCAGCATTCAATCCTGCAGGAAATTAAACTCACACAAACCGGATTTTATGTACAAAAATAAACGCCGGCTTTATTAAACGGCAGGCCGGTAATACAAAATGAAACACGGGATAATAAATAAATGTCGCCTCCGCTTAATAATAATCGCCTCCGCTTCCGGTCTGGTATGAAGAGGACGCAGGCGTCACATGCTCGCCGCTTCTTCGACCGGGCCACTGTCAGTTGCTTGCTTTTTTGGTGGTCGTGCGGATTTTTTGGCCATTGAGTCTGCCCTCTGCATAGCCCCGGCTCTGCTCCCTGCTTCACCTGCCCGGCTCCTTCGCCTGCTCGCTGTTTCCTCCGGCACGCTCTCGTGGGTTGTGACCATCGCAGCGGTTTGGTGGCGGTTTCCCGCCTTGATCTAGATTTTTAGCGGCGGCGGTCAATTGCCGCTGCATTTGCCGCTTTGCCGTGATCAACCTTGGCCTCGTGATCGTCTCTTTGCTCCTGCCTGCCCTCTGCTTGGTCCCGGCTCTGCTCCTGACTTCACCTACCTGGCTCCTTCGTTTCCTCGGGCCCGCTCCCGTGGGTTGGGACCATTGTTTCACCTCCTCAACCTTGGCCTCGTCTCGTCTCTCCACTCCTGCCTGACATGGCTCTGCGGTACTCCACCGCAAGGCTCCTTCTGCTCAATACCCGCTCCACCCCATCATGCATCTCTGCCATCAAATCAAATGGACTCCTCCGACGACCCAGGTACATTCACCGAGGCTCCGGTCGTAAGTTTGTACATTTGCAATCAGGTCACTCCATCCCCGTCCTCTGGTCGGCTGAGCACACTCTCACTCTTCGTCCCAGCGCACCTGGTCACAGCAACGCACACAATCGCACCTCCTGCCTACGAACCCTGTCTAAATCACCTGAATTCATCCCTGCTGTTCAAAACAACATCAAGCTCACCCTGTTCAACACCCGGTCCCTCAACAACAAATGTCTCATCCTGAACGAATACATACTGGATAACAAACTGGACTTTCTCTGTCTCACCGAAACCTGGCAACAACCTCTGGACTACTACACACTCAACCTCACCACACCCAATGGATATTCCTACGTCAATAAACCACGCTCGGGGGGCCGAGGTGGTGGAATTGCCGTTATCCACCGTCAAGACATCAGGACCAGCCTCATCCCCATCGCCTCATCCTCATCATTTGAACACCTGGCTTTTAAACTCTCTGGTCGCACGCAGACAGTCATGGCTGTCGTCTACCGCCCTCCCAAACCGCACCCATCATTCCTGTCTGACTTCTCCTACTTTCTGACCCAGCTATGTTCCCTCTCCCCCTCAATCCTCCTCCTTGGTGATTTCAATATCCACATGGACTCCACTGACTCCACAATAACCACTGACTTCACTGATTTACTCACCTGCTTTAACCTCACTCAACATGTCGACTTTCCTACCCATATCCGTGATCACATTTTGGACCTTGTCTGCTCCACTGGATTAAATTTGCACCATCTCTCTGGCTCCGACCTCACCCTCTCTGACCACTTAGCTATCACTATGACCATCAACATCCCTACCCCAACACCAAGACATTATCGCACTATCAACTTCCATAAGCTAAACGCTCTTTCACCGACCTCATTCTCATCCACCCTCTCTGAAAAAATGTCCACTTCTCCCTTCGTTGACCTCCACACCCCTTCCGACCTCACTGACTACTACAACCACACTCTCTCCTCCTGCATTGACCAGCTTGCACCTGTAAAAACCAAAACAGTTTCTTTCACCAATTCTGCTCCCTGGTTTACCCCTGAACTCCGCCTGATGAAAACTCGTGCTCGCCAACTTGAAAGACTCCGCAATCAAACAGGTCTCACAGTTCACTCCCAAGCCTACCAGGACCACCTACAACACTACAAAGATGCCCTCTCCTGCGCCCGCTCCGCCTACTACTCTCAAATTATCCACTCTGGCTCCGGAAACCCAAAAGCACTCTTCTCGACAATAAACAAACTCCTCCGCCCCCTGAACACCACCACCCAGTCATTCACAGTAGACAACTGCATCTCCTTCCTCTCTTTCTTCCAACGCAAAATTGACAACATCTACAACAGCTTGACCACCGCCGCACCCGCTCCCCCTCCAACCACCTGCCCCCCCTTGTCCTGCCATCCCCTGTCTCGGTTCTCCTCAATCTCCCCTACTGACCTCTCTGAACTCCTCATAGGAATGAAAACTGCCACCTGCACTCTTGACCCCATCCCCTCCAGCTTTGTCAAGGCCTCCCTCCCTGCTCTCTCTCCACTTATCATTGCAACAATAAACTCCTCCCTGTCTACAGGCATCGTCCCACCTTCCCTCAAAATTGCTGCTGTTACCCCCATTCTAAAAAAACCTGGTCTGAACCCTGACACCCTAAACAACTTCAGACCCATCTCCAACCTACCCTTTCTGTCAAAAGTTTTGGAACGCGCTGTAGCCACTCAACTCAAACATCACCTTTCTGCCAATAACCTGTATGAAACATTCCAATCCGGATTCCGCTCCAACCACAGTACTGAAACTGCTCTCCTCAAAATCACCAACGACCTTCTCCTCTCCTCTGACGCTGGCAACCTCAACATTCTCGTCCTCCTCGACCTCAGCGCTGCCTTTGACACCATCGATCACACCATCCTCCTCACCCGACTTGAATCCACCTTTAACGTTACCGGCACTGCCCTCTCTTGGATTAAATCATACCTCTCTGACAGACGCCAGTTCATCTCCATCAATAACTGCAAATCCCCCACTGCTCCCCTCCCCCAAGGTGTCCCCCAAGGTTCAGTTCTTGGCCCCCTCCTCTTCATCCTTTACCTGTCCCCCCTCGGTCACTTAATCCGCCGTCATGGTCTCCAATTCCACTGCTTCGCCGATGACATCCAGCTTTTCATCTCCACCAAGTCCGTCTCCACCGACATCCACTCTATCCTGACAAACTGCATCACTGAAATAAAATCCTGGCTTCAAATCAACTTCCTCAAGCTTAACTGTGATAAATCTGAAATAATCATCATTGGCCCAAAAACGCTCACAAAATCCACCCATAACTTTGCCCTCAACATCGACGGTTTCCCAGTATCCACCTCCCCTCACATCCGGAATCTTGGCGTCATCTTTGACCAAACCCTCTCCTTCGACAAATACACGAAACAGATCACAAAGTCAGCCTTCTTTCACCTGAAAAGCATTTCCCGTCTCCGCTCATCCCTCTCCTCCACGGCTGCAGAAACCCTCATCCACGCCTTCACCACCTCCCGTCTGGACTACTGCAATAGCCTCCTCTATGGTTCACCCTCAAAAATCACCAATAAACTCCAATACATTCAGAACTCCGCTGCCCGTCTACTCACCCATTCCCGGACCCGTGACCACATCACCCCCGTCCTTTACAAGCTTCACTGGCTCCCCATCCCCCAGAGAATCCAGTACAAAATCCTCCTCTTGACATACAAAGCCCTCCATAACCTGGCCCCATCCTACCTGGCTGACCTCCTCTCCAGACACACTCCCACCCGCAACCCTGCTCTGCTGGTACCAACCCCCTGACCCCCTCCATCCGGAGCAAATTCAGATCCTGGGGGGACAGGGCCTTCTCCATCGCTGCTCCCACCCTCTGGAACTCACTACCTCACACCATCAGAGACTCCTCCTCACTCACCACATTCAAAACATCACTAAAGACCTACCTATTCAACACTGCATTCAACATTCAACCCACAGCATTTAACCCCTGACTATCTCTTCTCCTTCTCCCTCCTTTTGCTTTAAATATTTCCCTATTGATTCTTGTCTTTTTGCAATAGTTGTTTTCATGTATTGTTATGCATTATGTTTTCCACTCTGTCAAAGCGCCTTTGGGCTTCTTGAAAAGCGCTATACAAAATAAATGAATTATTATTATTATAATATATATATATATATATATATACACATTATATATATATATATACACATTATATATATATATATATACACATTATATATATATATATATACACATTATATATATTGTCGCGTGACTCCCCCTTGGTTAATACCGGGGAAATCACGGATAGCCAAAGCCAGCTTTAACTCCAAAGGCGTTCAGTTCAAATACGGATTTCACTCTGCAAGCATGGGATGAAGAGAGAAGAAGAAGAAGCAGGCCGCTTTTACCTGTCGGTCCTGCGCAGCAGCATTCAATCCTGCAGGAAATTAAACTCGCACGAACCGGATTTTATGTACAAAAATAAACGCTGGCTTTATTAAACGGAAGGCCGGTAATACAAAATGAAACGCGGGATAATAAATAAATGTCCTAATGTGGAGAGAGCTCTCCCACACCAGACGTGAGCTCTCCCACACCAGGAGCGCTCCCACATGAGATGTATCACACGGACAAAGGGAAAATAAATGGAAAGGAATGGTTGTGCGTGGTGTGTGTGGGCTTAGCTCCAATGGCTGAAATGTCAGGGATCGTCAGGTCCGTTGGCGGGAAGAAGGCCTCGACGCGCCCTTTTTCACTAGGTCTCTATAAGGCCTCCCACCCGAAGCGAGGGAGCGGGCGTGTAACCCGCTTCCTCTGCCGTGCAATATCCTCACGGATTCGGCACAGAACTGTGATGCACCCAACGTTCAGATTAGAAGGGAGAGAGGGTCGAGGGCGAAGGAAGGCGTGAGGGCAAGAGGTCGCAGCAGAGGAATCATGAGGGCAGGAGCGAACGAGGTCCAGACACCAAGGGATCCAAAAACGAGAAGGAAAATGTCGGTCTCTCTTCACCTTTTTTCGAACCCTCGTTATGTCATCTCTCTCTCTCTCTCTCCCCCCCTCTCTCTCTCTCTCCCCCCCCTCTCTCTCTCTCTCTCTCTCTCTCTCTGCCAATCCCTGCTGGTCAACATCACAGGCTCAATTCTCCACCAATGGCCACGTCACTTCTCTCTCATGCCATCGGTCGGTGGCCAATCAGTTCGTCGCTTCCTCCTACCAATCAGTGGGTCGCTCTTTGCTCTGCCCTGGCCAATCACCAGTCCTTCCTTACACTACCAATCGGCGGCCTTCGTCCTGCCTTGTGTCTTCCTTCCGCCAATCAGTGGCCAGCTTCTTGCCCCTACCATGACCAATCACGAGTCCTTCTGGGCGTGGCTCTCGGCCTGCCTGAGCGATGAGTGTTGCTATGCCAGCTGGTGATGTAGCTGGCTGCGGCTCCATTGGCAGTGCCCCGAACTGGCTTCCGGTGAGTTTCGTTGTGGGGGGGGGGGGGGGGGGGGGGATTTAATTAATGTGTGTGCTAATGGGCCTAACTACTCTATGTGTCTGTGTGCATTGCCATACAGGACAATGGATAGATCACAGGTCTCACGAACAGGGGAATTAGCATAATCCCTACTCAAGTTATCACAAGGCCATCCTCATATGACCACAAAGATACACTTAATCCGACATCCGGGCTAGACAGGTCCCTACTTATGTACATTGAGATGGTTCTTCATCTTCACGACAGTCAGCGCATGATACCTACACAGATCTACCTGGTTTATATATCACTCCACCCCAAAATTCATATATATATACATATATATATATATATATATATGTATGTATGTATATATATATATATATATATATATATATATATATATATATATATATATATACATATATATATATATATATATATATATATATATATATATATATATATATATATATATATACATACATACATACATATATATATATACCTTTAACCTTTAACCTTTAATGATGAGTGATGACATATATACAATCTCAAAACCTCAACAATATGTGTATATATATTGTTGCGGAGATGAGGACTGTATTTTTTTGATTGTGTGCTGTATTATTATTATTATTGTTTATTCTGCGCCCCCCTACCTCCGGAGCTGTGTAAAGGTGAAAGGGCATCCCATAATTAGTCCACAAGCATACACGTCAGCCAAGTAATAGAATACCCCTGTTGATAGTTATCTCTTATTCTGTGTTCTAGGGTAAGGCTGTGTCTCCCATTAATTGAAGTACTCCATTGCACCAGTGAAAGAGAATAGATCCCCTTTCATTCCCATCCCCAAAACCTCCATTTCCTATCACATCCCCTTTCGTCATTGCCGAGCCTCGATTGCCCATATTACATCCCCTCTCGTCATTGCTGAGCCCTCGATTCCCAATCACCTCCCCTCCAATAACCGCCATTGACCACGAGGCAGGGTCGGAGAAGAAAGGCGTGTCTCCACCTCGTCATAGAGGGGAGGAGGGGCGTACCCGCCCGTCGTCATCGAGGGCGGAGCCCGAGGGTCGCGCGACCAACCAGGGCCGAGGTGAGCACCCCGATGGGCGTGTCCAAAACGCCGGCGGCTTAATCGCTGGAGGCGCTATAAAAGGCGCGCACGGAAGTGAGTCGTGAGTTGGTCTGAGTTGGTTGAGAGTCGGTCGTCAAGTGGAGAGTGGTGAAGAGTCAGTCAGTAGAGTCGGTGGTCAGTTGGTTGCGTTGGTTGCGGTGAGGAGTCGGTGGTAAAGAGTGAGGGACCAAGAAAGAGTTGAGGGTTGGACCGGACGAGTCGGACAAGGCCTGGCAAAGCAAGCGGAGGCCGCAGCAGCAACAACACCCAACAGCCACTTGGGGGCCTGAACGGCGGTTTGGAGCAGGGCCGAAAAGGAACGGCGGCTGCTAAACGCGCCGATCGTGCTGCATGACCCCCTTGGACCTTCCTCTCCCTCCAGCCATCCACCTCCTGCCTTTCCACCGTTCTTGTGTACGTGAGTTTGTTTTGTTTGTTCTGTCCCTGGGTTAATTAAGTCTGTATAAGCTAGTATTTGCACTGTGTCACCTGCGTCTTATGTGTTGTAAATAAACTTGGTTGCTCCTTTTTGCTTGTGTGTGTACAATAAATCCAATTACTCTTCTGTCCGTCTTCTCGTTTTATTCCTTTTCCTCTTTGCATTCGTCGTTTTTGTCTTTTCCCTCATTGAGCAGCTGCGGTGCGATAGGGCCAAAGTTCTGGGTGAATCGGGTGAGTCAGGGATCCTGTAACGGTCGCGGCAATACCACCGCTCGGTAAATAACATCTTAATCCGCGATCAGTAACAATTGGTGTCAGGAGTGGGATTCGGACCTGGGACTAAATTTGTTAGGCCCAAATTTTGGAACACCAATTGTGTTATCAGTAACAATTGGTGTCAGGAAGTGAGATCGGACCCGAAGCGCGCTTAACGCGCTCAAAATTATAAAGTACCGAAATTTGTTTTGTTTTACAAAACCTGAACTTTGAAATCGCGCCATGGCTGGTCAAGGCGACGGATGCCGGTGGGAGAGATAGAGGGGTTAGGAGTAACCCAGGATCAAATGGAGGGGAGCAATGAGGAGGCGGTTGAGGGAGTATCAGGCGCGCAAAATGGCGTCCTCGCGCACGTGGGTGGAGCGGCACCAAATTTTGCCGCGCCCGCGACCGCAGCAGCGCCGCTAGTGGATTTGAACCTTTTTATGATGCAAATGAAGGCCCTTATGGAAAAGAATAGTGAGCAATTGGGAGACCAAATTAGAGGTTTGAAAAGCAGTATGGGAGAGATGGGGGGCCAAATGGGGGTAATGGGGAACCGGATGGATGCTCAGAGTGAGCAATTGGGGGTAATGAGGGACGAAGCGAGGGGTACCGGTGAGGGATTAGACAAGAAATTTGAGGGGTTAGACAATGGGATAAAAGAGGTGAAAAATGGGTTAATGGGGTTAGAAAACAGGATGGAAGGCAAATTGCGGGAGATAGGGGAGCAATCCGCCCGAGAAATTAAACAAATGGGAGAGCAGATAGAGGAGGTAAAAATCGGGGTAGAAACCAAACTGGATGCTCAGAGGGATGAATTGGGACAGATGAGGGCGGCATCTACAAAAGAAAGGGAGGAGATGAAGGAGGAGATACGACGAGGTGTGGGTGAGGAGGTTTCGGGGCTACGCGAGGAGGTAAAGCGAGGTGAGAAGCGTATGGAGAAAGAAGTGAGAAATAATACGGCAAAGTTACAAGGGGGAATAGAAGATCTGACGGAGGAGGTGGAACAGCTGACGGAGGGACAAAAAGAACTAGTGGAGCAGGTTCAAAAGAACACTGCGGTACTAGGAGGGTTAAAGGCGACACAAAAAGAAATTAAAAACGAATTAATAGCGACACAGAGGCAATGTCAGATGGTACGTGAGGAACTGACAATGAGGGTGGACGAGGTGACAGAGATAATGGAGACAAAGGACCGGCAGGTGAGGATGCACATAGAGACGGTCACGGTAGCCTTAGAGGACGAACTTGAGGAGACGCACCGAGAAATAAAAGAGGTTAAACAAAAATTAGAGGAAGTGGAAGAAGAGGTGAGTGAAATTAAGAAGAGACGGACAGAAACTAAGAGAGAAATCCAGGAGGAGGTAATGGAATTGGTACAAGGTCGGTGCTCAACTCATAATGTGATGCTCACTAACCAAATAAAGAGTTTGCAGGTGGCAAAGGAGGTGCGGAGACGAAGTACGGAGGTGAGTGGCAATGTATATGATGTGAGGAAAGCTTCAGTCGGCTTGGGGATTGGTTTGGATCCGGGTGTTCGTGAAAGGCCGTTGGTGAAGTGTGCGACAGGTCTGGTGTGCGAAAAAAGAGGTGTGCGAGAATGTCCGACCATGGGGTGTGTGAGGAAAAAGTGCACGCCGAGGAGTGAGTGTGCCGTCAAGAGTGAGTTGGTCGAAGCGCGTGTGCGAGGGGGTACATGGAAGCGCGGTGTGGTAAGTGTTACGGAGGAAGTAACGAAAGAGTGTGCGCAAGAGTGTGCGCGAGAAAGGTGTGTAACGGACGGGTGCATGAGGAAAGAGTGTGCTGTCGAGAGTAAGGGTGAGTGCGCGACCAAGAGTGGAGGTGAGAGTAGTGAGAATGACACGGAGCGTGAGTTGGTTGTGACAGGTGAGCGGGGATGTACACCTGGAATGGAAGGATGCACACCTGGAATGGTAGAGCGTGTGTGGGAATGCACACTTGAGTTGGTCGTGAGGCACGTGGTTGGGTGTGCGAGTGAAAGCACACCTGTGATGGTCACAGAGGAGGTGACCGAGGAAGGGGCGCGAAGAGGTGTGTTGGTGAGGTGTGCGAGCGACGAATGTGTGCCAAGGTGTTCGGTGGTCAGGTGTGTGACAAAGTCGGTGAGCGGAATGAGTGTACCGAGGTGTGTAAGAAAAGGTACAACGAGGAGCATGGAAACGGCTGCATGTATGAGCAAGAAAGGGGTAGCGTATGCATGTAAGCATGCAGGTGAAGTATCGACGGTAACCGGGTTAGTGGTTAGAGCGACTTTTAGCCGAATCGGGCCCTCGGTGCGTGCCGGGCTTCGCGTGCCGCGAGAACCAGCGGGGATCCGAGCCACGGCGGGTTCGAAAGGACCGCCGTGCGCGATCCACGCTGGGCCTCGCGTGGAACGGCCGCGTCCGGGCCCCACTAGGCGGAGCAGGCAGCCCGATAGGAAGGGTCGTCATGGCGACCACTTTCTATTGAGACGTGCCGGCAGGTCGAGATCGGGACATTGGATGGCTCCACGCCGAGGTGGTGCGTGGGATCTCGGCACGGGTAAGCCCCCGTCCCTGCACCGAGTGCCGGACGCATCCAGCCGCCGGCACCAAAGAACCCGCGTTCATTGCTCGGCGGTACGAAGCCGGGCTGTAGACGTGAATTGGCGCACCGAGAGGCATTAGTGAGTAGACTGTGTGATGAGGTTAGTGTTTTGGCCCCGAAATTAGAAAAAAAAAGCAAAATTTGATGATTGGTACGGTGATTGGCAGATGATTGGCAAAATATTTGATTGGCTGAAATTTGGTGTGCCAAATTGATAGGGAGAGACCCCCGATGTGGTGGGATGGCAAATCCACCATCCCTCGCAGGTGGGGCAAATGCGCTATAGCTTATGGGGTTGATGGCAGTGAAAACTAGCCCGGGTGGGTTAGGATATATCGTGTGTAGGGATCTAGCGAAGATGACATTAGGTAACGTTAAGGTTAGTTAGTGACTGATACCTGTAGTGGGGACGCAGGTAGATTAGCGTGGATGATAATGACGAGGGAGCGCAATAGTTTAAAGGGACGACTGGGAAGCGCAAGTTTCAGAGGGGAGTAGTTAGCTGAGATGATGCCGTGTGTTTGAAGATTGAACAGGTGTGATTGAACAGGTGTGATTGCACAGGTGTGCAACTGAACAGGTGAATGGAGCAGTGTATGAGTGAGTGATGATGATGTGTATTGTGCTGACCCAATGGTCCAGGAAGAGGAGGAGGGTGCAGGTGGCACCAGGTATGATTGCACAGGTGTGCAACGACAGGTGAATGGAGGACAGGTGTATGGAATAAATGGTATGGAGTATTGGAATGGATGGTCGTGGAGTGAGTATGGTGGAAATTGAGGAGTGGAGTGGATGGTGCGAAGGTGTGAATGGGGGAAGAGTGGACCCCCATCACGGATACCCGGGGCGGGTAGTGTAAGTGTTAGGTAGAGGGTACAGGTAAATTGTGGTTGGATATTGGCATCTGTGGTGCGGGTGAAAGAATGGTCTTTGGATGGGTGCATTAGTGTTGTGGAAATGGCTGGGCGTGTAGCCTGTTAGTGTGTGTAGTTGGTTTGGGCACTCCACCACTGTGAGGATGTCGGCCAGGTGAGGCCGCAGGTGGGCTCTGGGAGCCGGTAGTTGTGGATGGGGCCCGAGGATCCGGAGGACGGACCCGGGTAGCCCAGTGCCAGAGGGCACCAGGGGGTGACAGAGCCAGGAGAGGGCCTTCCCCAGTTAGTTAGGTTAGGGTGAGGAGCTAGGTAAGCTCGGGTGGCAACTGCAGTGGTGGAGGTGTGCAGGTGGGTAGACCTGCTGGAAGAGCTACACGTCGCAGCCCAGAAATTGTGCGAGGCACCGGGAGATGAATCGGGGGAGTGAGACCCCAAATTGAGAAGCACCACAGTTTGGTCAATGGGAATTGGTTTTTAGAACCCATAGTGTAAGTGGCCAATGGATTGGCAGGGAAAGACCCCGGGTAGTGTAAAGTGTGTTAATGTCATTTAGAAAGTAGTTAGGATGAAGTCTCCTCGCACCATCTGCATCCACTCACCTGAGGTGACAGGTACTCCGCACCATGCCATGTTTAATTATTTTTACTGTGCAAATGTTTTGGAATGTGAGACGCATCATGACGTGGGTGTGACATTGTGCGTAATTCCATCTCTCCCTCCTTATGAGGATTGATGACGAATTGGGTGATGGCAAATTTTGAAGTAGAGGGATTGTGGGGACGAATTTGGTATAGAGGAAATATGGGGAAGACGTGACAGTAGTGACGAATTTGTAAATGTGTAGATTTTTGTACATATGGGGTAAGGGCAAGGGTAGGGTAGGTGACAGGGGGGTGACGTACGGTAGGGACGAGCTTTCTCACTTCGCCCTCCGTACGCATTTCGCCTTGCATTGCCTTATTGATGTGTACCCTTGTGACCTTACCCCTCGCTCAATTGTCTTTCCCCTTTTGTCTCCCACATGACCTGTGCGCCATTGGGTGCCGAGGGGAGCGTGCGTGGGTCGGCCATTGTGCGCCCGAAATTCCCAGAACCAGCTGTCTGCATCGATGCACCACATTATGGACCACATGTCTGTGGCCGAGCACCACTTATGGACCCCATGGGTTGGGGCATGGCCCCTCTGCTGGAACCGGCCATGAGGGCCCGAAATCTTGCTGGCGGACCTTGGCCACAGGGCACCGATGCCCCACAGGTGAACCACACTAGTCGGCCCTGTGGGCCATAAATAAAATAAATAAGAAGGACACATTGGGTGCAAGTTTTAATACAAATAGGCTGCCAGTAAGCAAAGCAAAAGAATGACAACATCTGGAAGACCAAATAATAATAGCCAGCAGAGGGAGCCGAAGAGCAAGAGACCACCTGCAGGGTTAGGGGTTGTTGATTTATTTTTTATTCTTGAACAATGGTGACTGCACCGATTGGTGCTTGGGGGTGTATGGGTGCGTTTTTGGGTGCTTTCATGGTGCGTCGATGCAGAGCAGACTGTCTCCCCCCCAGAAAGAACAATCACAGGTCCTGGGTTAGTCTTGTAAATAAAGTAGCGTCAATTGTAAATAATGCTTCCCACCGTCAGTGTGTAGTTTGAAGACCATTCCGCAATTCGGTTAACTGTGGGCGTAAGTCTTTTAGGCAGGGTGCAATGGAGCAGCGGGACACATTTATTTATGTTTTAAAACTGTCGCACTCAGGGTCAGGTTAAAAATAGAGGGAACTACACCTACGTGTCACACTAAAAATAAAAGTTGTAGGCCCGGGACGTGCCTAAGAGGAGGAGGGTGCAGTGTTGCGGAGATGAGGACTGTATTTTTTTGATTGTGTGCTGTATTATTATTATTATTGTTTATTCTGCGCCCCCCTACCTCTGGAGCTGTGTAAAGGTGAAAGGGCATCCCATAATTAGTCCACAAGCATACACGTCAGCCAAGTAATAGAATACCCCTGTTGATAGTTATCTCTTATTCTGTGTTCTAGGGTAAGGCTGTGTCTCCCATTAATTGAAGTACTCCATTGCACCAGTGAAAGAGAATAGATCCCCTTTCATTCCCATCCCCAAAACCTCCATTTCCTATCACATCCCCTTTCGTCATTGCCGAGCCTCGATTGCCCATATTACATCCCCTCTCGTCATTGCTGAGCCCTCGATTCCCAATCACCTCCCCTCCAATAACCGCCATTGACCACGAGGCAGGGTCGGAGAAGAAAGGCGTGTCTCCACCTCGTCATAGAGGGGAGGAGGGGCGTACCCGCCCGTCGTCATCGAGGGCGGAGCCCGAGGGTCGCGCGACCAACCAGGGCCGAGGTGAGCACCCCGATGGGCGTGTCCAAAACGCCGGCGGCTTAATCGCTGGAGGCGCTATAAAAGGCGCGCACGGAAGTGAGTCGTGAGTTGGTCTGAGTTGGTTGAGAGTCGGTCGTCAAGTGGAGAGTGGTGAAGAGTCAGTCAGTAGAGTCGGTGGTCAGTTGGTTGCGTTGGTTGCGGTGAGGAGTCGGTGGTAAAGAGTGAGGGACCAAGAAAGAGTTGAGGGTTGGACCGGACGAGTCGGACAAGGCCTGGCAAAGCAGCGGAGGCCGCAGCAGCAACAACACCCAACAGCCACTTGGGGGCCTGAACGGCAGTTTGGAGCAGGGCCGAAAAGGAATGGCGGCTGCTAAACGCGCCGATCGTGCTGCATGACCCCCTTGGACCTTCCTCTCCCTCCAGCCATCCACCTCCTGCCTTTCCACCCTTCTTGTGTACGTGAGTTTGTTTTGTTTGTTCTGTCCCTGGGTTAATTAAGTCTGTATAAGCTAGTATTTGCACTGTGTCACCTGCGTCTTATGTGTTGTAAATAAACTTGGTTGCTCCTTTTTGCTTGTGTGTGTACAATAAATCCAATTACTCTTTTTTTTTTTTTTTTTTTTGTTTTTTTGTATACAAGATCTCTGTCCGTCTTCTCGTTTTATTCCTTTTCCTCTTTGCATTCGTCGTTTTTGTCTTTTCCCTCATTGAGCAGCTGCGGTGCGATACGGCCAAAGTTCTGGGTGAATCGGGTGAGTCAGGGATCCTGTAACGGTCGCGGCAATACCACCGCTCGGTAAATAACATCTTAATCCGCGATCAGTAACAATATATATGGTGTACAGATATATATATACATGTACATGTTTGAAAGGGATGGGTGATGGGGAGGATTTGGAGGGGAGGGGCAAGGGGGAGGATTTGAAAGGGATGGGTGATGGGGAAGATTTTGGGGGAGGGGTGATGGGGAAGATTTGGAGGTGAGGGGTTATGGGGAAGATTTAGAGGGGAGGGGTGAGATTGGATTTTAGAAAGGGTACGAGTAATGGGAAACGAACATTTATTGCAAAATGAGTTTCTTGTGACCTTCGAGTCAAAAATACATTTAAGGACGCTGGAGGGAGGATGGAGTGCAGGAGAGTTTAGGGAATGTAGAAAAGAGGCACTGTAAGAGATGGAATTTTTTTTGGGGATGAATAGATTTGGTGAGCAAGTCGAAAGCAACCTTTTAAAGAAGAAGAAGAAAAAGGTGTTATAATATACGACGGAATACAGAACTTGAGGGGAAAGTGTAAACATTTTAAAGTTTAACAGTGAAAACTATCTGGGGAAATGGGGGAGAAACACGTGGTCGAAGAACGAACGAATGAATAGGAACGAATAAACGAATGAGAACAACGAATAAGAACAGAGAAGGAAATGTTTTTTTTGTGTTTTTGTTGTTTTTGGAGTTGAGATTTTAAACAAGGAAGTAGGCTATGGGGTGAAAAGACTGGGAAAAACAGAGAACAAAAGTTATTGGAGCACAAACAACGGACCGCTGAGAGAAAAACAAAGCCTCAAGGTTGGACACTGTACAAGGCCTCAAAAGACACGACATGAATTAACACGATTTTCTATACAGGTATGAAAGATTTGCACTTTGCAAATGCACCAAAAGGACCACATGTCCAATGCACCAAAAGCACCAAGCGTCCAACACAGGCTAGTGAGCTCCACACAAGGTCGGTCTCCAACACGAGGCACAAACGGACAGGCACGGAGAGATTGCAGGAGGAGAGAACAGCGTCGATTAGAGGAACAGAGCCAACAGGAATCCAAGCCAAGCGCAGTGCGAAGCACGATCCAAGCCACGAGGGAAGAGAAGGATCCAAGTCAAGCACGAACCGGGCGAAGAGAGCTCGCTTCAATGTCGTCTCTGAGAAAAAGCTCTCGAATCGGTGCAGCGCCCCCTTATATCACTTCGCCTGGTGACATCAGACCGAAGCTTCTCATCATTCCCCAAACGTTCCAGCATCTTTCCTCCAATGAATCCCCTCCTCCTCAGTTGCGTCCTCGTGCCTCCGGCGTTGATTGGCTGAGGTTCGCGCCTTCCGCGCCAACCAATCACTCGTTCCCTGTAGCGTGGTGATAGCTCGTGTCACTCTATGGTGCAAGGCCTACCGGAGGTGTAGCTGGCTGCGGCCCATGCCTGTTTCCCCGAACTGGCCTCTTGCCTGTTTTCTTCCGAAGTCCTTGTCAGGGAAGGGAATTTAATTAATGTGTGTACTAAAGGGCCTGTCTAAGTGTCTACAGGTGATCATTGCCATAAGGGACAAAGGTTTGGCTACCAGGTTTGACACACAGGGGTTTATTCTTAATCCCTAGAGCTATTTAACACCCGAACATCCTGGTATGTTCACAAGCAGACATCTTAACCCGACAAGCCGGACTATCGTGACAGAACGGGGTAGATTCCCTATCGTGACAGACGAAGCATGTTACCTATTCAGATCTACCTGACTCGAGATATTGCTCTACCCTGCCGACATAACACAGCCCTCCCCACCCCCCCTGGAACCGTAGCTCCTGCTAGGTTCACTGCAGGCACTACCATTCCAGTCTTAACACTTACTGTCTCACACTTAAATAGCCTATGAAATAAATCAGGAGGGCTGTGGGAAATGAGTCGGACTTCCTACCTATACTCCTTAACATGCTAATCCCCTTAACAATCATGCAGTCAAATATGTACATTTCATTCGCTGTTCCTGCGGAGGGAGGAAACAAACAACACACAAAACTACTTAACCACGAAGCTTAACCTTATTCAAAAATTCAAAACTCCCAAAACTCTAAACATTTGTACATACCCCGGTCTACAGACCACGTCCCCCGGTGGATGCCATAAGACCCAACCTTACCTGCGGGGCCATCCCAATGTACCCCTAAATTTCCGCGGGCCCTGTCCAGATGTTACAGGTGAGTGACATGGCTCAGTGGATTTCGCCCACATTCATTCAACACAAACCCCTTATCCACGCATACTCAGTCCAAACTCATTACATACAAAATCATTTCAAGCACTTACTGATTACACCCCCCTGCAGGACCATGGCATTGATGTCATATTCATGTGTGCATTTCTCTCTAGGCAGCGGGGAGGGACCGCACAACTAAGATGGTGGGGGCGCTTCAGGCTGTGGTGCCCGCAATCCCAAAACAAGTCAACCGACTTACAAGTTCATTGCCCCTCCCCCCCACCCCCCTTTACCTCTTGGCCCCGTGACAGCCCAACTGCCCTTTCCGCCATTACCCTGCCGGTGAGGGTCTCCACACACCAGGCTCCATTTCCGCCTGCTGCCGCGCAGCTCCACGGGTCGCCAGGGGTCTCCTTTACCCTAGGGCGCCCAACCAGACCCCCCACCGACGAGCTCCAATTTCCAGATACCACTGGCGGCCATGGGTAATTGCCGCAGAGGGGGGCCGCAGGCATCGCTCCTCAGAGCCTGATCTGTACCTGCGGACACACACACCTTCCCCACCTACAACATCCCACAACACATTTCCTCCCCCGCTGCCATTCAATTTTCCAGCACAATTCCGAGATGGTACAAAAAGATGTCACAAGAGTTGCCATGGCCTGCTTTATGTGAAATCCCCATTCACAGTTGAATCACATTTTCATTTCCAAAACACAATAATCACTCAATAATCATCACTCACCTGTTTTTCCATTCTCCACGACCACATAAAAACACATAACCACAACACGAACACAAACGCCACCCACAAGACTCTGTGGCACACATTCCATCCCCCACACCGGCCATGTCATCGCTCGCACCCACCCCCAACTCCAAATTACATGTCCCCAAATTAGCAAGCAAGTCCTGAAGCCTGGGACAGTAACCATCAAGGCCTTACCTCTACCTTGATATACAGGTAACTACAGTTGGTCAGGTCCAAAAGTGCCATCCACCCTTCAAAATCCCAAAATTTATCATGGGGCCTACCAAATTTCACCAAATTTAACTTTTGTCCCCACTACACTGGCAGGTATGTGGGTCCGCATCCAATGGTGATTATCACTACACAACTACATGTGGCTACGACAGCCCCGCACCTCTACCGTGCAAGGGTCATCGGGACAAGGTGAGCAATCAAAACGCCAATATGGCCCATGAGTGTCCACAAGGGTGTGACCCACCATCCATCCTTCGGCCCCCTGCGAGGAACACAGCTGCACCAGCCCCAGCTGGCCAATGTGGTGAGCACCTGCTGCAAACACACACTACCACACACACAACCTCGGCCCTGGGGGAGACGGTCGCAGTGCGTGGCATTCCCCTCACGTCACCTACGCCGCCATCGTCCCCCAGTCCACAGAACTGCAGCCCCCCAGTGCTCACCCACACTTGACCACACCAAGGTCCAGTCGACAGCCATGCTCCACCAGGAGACCCACCCAGAAGACATGGTCCACACACCTCGGACACGCACAGCACCACGTTGACCCTCAGGCTACACAACTACATCCCCATGACTCCGTGTCCCAAATATCGGCACAGTCGCCCCCGCAACCAGTTGAAAGCTGTGTCCTGCTACCCTGTCAATTTTATCACAGCCTCCAACACTTTGGTCTAACACACCTGGATCAATAATGGTGTCACTGTGCAGTGACCACCATGACATTTCAAAATTCACCCTTAAATTTACATCTAACCCACAGATTACCCATGCCAAACATTTTTCACATTTTCCTAACCTCACCAAAGAAAGATGCTTTGCCATACACATGCCAGCCGAGCATGGCCCATATGCTCGGCACGTTACCAATTCCCGATTCAACAATCCCATGGCTCTCTTCCCAAACCGAGAGTCCATAAATCATAACAGAACATCTGTGGAAGGTCACTCTCACACCATCACGTTCCACAGATGCCCCAATGGTTGTCCTGCAGGCTATCTCCATCCCTGTCCATACGGTTCGACTCGCATCCATAGACCAGCACGGCATGGCAGGTCACCACATGCCGGCTGTCCCAGAGTCTCAGGGGGAGGGTGTCAGGCCGCATGCTCGGGTGGTCACCACATCAGGCCCAAGTTGCCCGTCCGTGATGCCACCACCAAAGCGCAACCCACAACACCTCCCTCTAGTGGTCCTCAATATTTGTCAGCCTAGTGAAAAACCACCTCAGACTCCCTGGAGGTCTTAACCCTCACCAGGGTCCAGTGACCCTGTCGGCCCGAGCCACCCGATCGGGTGGCGCCCCGACGGATAAGGGATGCCACACTCCACCAGACCCCCGGTGGGGCCTAGGTCGTACCACGACACCGATGGCTGGACCCCACGTCCAAATCTCGCCAGCACAGGCCCCCAGCTGGCTGGCATCAACAAATTTCGAAAGGGGCAACTTTTTCCCAAGGCCATCACCAATGACCTCCACTGGTCCACATCCCACAGCCCGGGGACCAAGTCCAACCAAGGCTGCTCCAAATCAAACTCCCATTTAAATCTAAATTTCTTTCTCCTTTAAAATAATTTCATTTCCACTGCCAAACCACAGCTGCAGGTAACAACCCGCTCAGGTTGTTCTGCCCCTCCCTGCAGCTGATCCAAATTCCCCACGGGGACCAAATCGTCCGAATCCAGCCCGGAGCCAACACACTCCCCCAACTGGTTCTGCATTTACGGAGCCTCTGTTGCCAAATTGCAGTGTATGGTGAGGGTCCCCTCGGTCATTCCAACCTCCTCCTCGGACCGGCTCACCTCATCCCGCCAGCTCCTTTGGGCCTGGTCAAACCCTACCTCCATGGGACCGTCCCAGGTCTCCAGCCGCTGGATCAAATCATTCTCATCATCCCCATCATCATCATCACAAATTATTTCTGGCCCCGACCTGCCTTCCCCAATAAATACCCGGTCCGGCTTCATTTTACGGACCCCCAATAATGTTACCCCCTCTTGCTCTGAACCACCACCCTGGCACAGCAAGGATCCAAATCCATTTCCCTGTTGAGGTGTTGTGACATCCACCCGGTCCCGACAAACCTCCAGGCCAGCAGGTGGGAAACATCCTCCATTTACTTCCAAACATTCCAAATTTCCTTCCCCACTCAACTGTGGGCACTCCACGTTCACCTGTGGACCCGCATCCATTGCCATTCTTCCATTGTGGGATTTACTTCCATTGCCATTCCCGTTGCAATTCCCAATTTGGCTTCCCCCCGTTCCGATTCATATTCTGCCACCCTTGGCTTCTCCTGGGCCCCATTGGTGCCAAATCTCCTCATTTCTCCTTTTAGTTCATTCCCCTGGGACTCCATTTTGTTTTCCAAACCCACAATTTTTCCTTCCAACTGCTCACCCTGAGCCTCCATTTTTATTGTTCATTTCTCCCATCTGCTTACTGAATCCATCCATTTTGTCATTCATTCCCCGAATTTCTCCCTTCAATTCCACACTGGTTCGCTCACTGCTACTATTTATTAACTCCCTCATAAATTTCATTAAGGCCTGGCTGTCCATGGGGGCTGTCCCTCCGGCGGGGGAAGTTCCACCACTACGCTCCACCCCAGCTACGTCCGACTCACTCCCTATGCTTCCCACATCTTCCATCCTTCCTTCCTCCATATTGCATACCTCTTCCATCCGTGAAGAAGAGCTAGCTTCTCCGCGCAGCTTTTACAACAGGATCAAATTTAAATTAATGATGCGCCGTTCACGTCCCGCACACTGATCGCCGATGCCAATTTATCGCCTCAGACTAAAAAAATTGCGTTCAATTCTCCCCTCCTTGACACCAATTTTATTACAGGATTCAATCCCACTCCTGACACCAGTTGTCCACGCGGACCCTTCGGTTAAGACCAGGGACCGCGGATGGACAGAACGGATTTACTTGAGGCGACGACCAATACGGATTCGGCTATAAAATGTGGAGGAAGAGGGAAGGGGAAGCTGCGGTAAAAGCGCGTACCTGTGGAAGGCGAACGAACTCGAACAAAACCAGATTTGTGGGGAATGAAAAACAATACAAGGGTTTATTGTAATAAAGGTTCGCAACAGGAAACGCGATACTAAATAAAAGTCTAAGTTGGGATCCCACACACCTCACTTCAGAAACGAGACACAGGAATGAGTTACGAAAATAATTCTCGTCGTGTAATGCAAAATGTTCTGTGGGTGCGGCCTTATCTCGTCTGTAGTCTTGCCCGTTGTCGTCCCACGCGGCTCCCTCCATCCGCCTCCGAGCACCAATCCAAAAGCACCACGTGTCAAAAGCACCACGCGTCCAATGCACCAAAAGCACCATGCATCCAACGCAGGCTAGCGAGCTCCACACAAGGTCGGTCTCCAACACGAGGCACAAAGGGACAGGCACGGAGAGATTGCAGGAGGAGAGAACAGCGTCGAGGAGAGGAACAGAGCCAACAGGAATCCAAGCCAAGCGCAGCGCAAAGCACAATCCAAGCCACGAGGGAAGAGAAGGATCCAAGTCAAGCACGAACCGGGCGAAGAGAGCTAGCTTCAATGTCGGCTCTGAGAAAAAGCTCTCGAATCGGTGCAGCGCCCCCTTATATCACTTCGTCTGGTGACGTCAGACTGAAGCTTCTCATCGTTCCCCGAACGTTCCAGCCTCTTTCCTCCAATAAATCCCCTTCTCCTCAGTTGCGTCCTTGTGCCTCCGGCACTGATTGGCTGAGGTTCGCGCCTTCCGCGCCAACCAATCACTCGTTCCCTGTAGTGTGGTGATAGCTCGTGTCACTCTATGGTGATAGGCCTGCCGGAGGTGTAGCTGGCTGATGCCCATGCGGTTGGTGCCCCAAACTGGCCACTTGCCTGTTTTCTTCCGAAGTCCTTGTCAGGAAAGGGAATTTAATTAATGTGTGTACTAAAGGGCCTGTCTTAGTGTCTCCAGCTGTGCATTGCCATAAGGGACAATGGACAGATCACAGAGGTTTGACTCACCGGGGAATTAGCTTAGTCCCTATTCTACCTATCACCCGATCATCCTCGTATGATCACAGGTATACACTTAATCCGACTTTTCGGCCTAACATAACTTATTACAGGTGAGGTTTCCCGATCACGACAGACGAAGCACCTACCTATGCAGATCTACCTGGATACAGATATGCCCTACCCAACCGTCATTACAATATCTGAATAAAACTTGAGTTAATTTCTGCAGGTTGAACACTGCTCGGGACCGTCAGATAAAAGCTGCCCGCTTCTTCTTCCTCTCTCTTGCCCCCGCACATATATCGTGAGTCCGTATTTGAATGTCGCCTCAAATTTACACTCGAATTGCCATCCGTGCTTTCCTAGTCTTCACCGAGGAGAATCACACGACAATATGTTTTTCCCCATGGGGCGTACTTTACAATAAGCCATCTTTAAAAAAAATTCATGGAGCGGTTTCAGATATTGAGGTGCAAAGCCTTTTAGTTTTTCCAAGATGGTGCCAATACCACGTGACCTATGACGTCATAATTATCATTAAAAATTGTTAGTTCACGAGTTATCAAGTGATTACTATATTCGGTGTGTGTGTGTGTGTGTGTGTGTGTGTGTGTGTGTGTGTGTGTGTGTGTGTGTGTGTGTGTGTGTCTGTGTGTGTGTCTGTCTGTCCGCAGCATAACTACCCGATGATATCATCCGATCTTGATGAAACTTGGGTGGGAGGTTGATATCATGATCTAGTTGTGTCCTGCCTAGAGTTGGCGTATTGCGCCCATTGTGGGTGGAACCACGCCCGAAAAAGATGTCTTTTTAGGGGGTAATCGAGTTCAAGCTACATCTTCTCCGAGGGGTTTGGTGGAATCTGACAGGGGTTTCGATATTTGGTTAGGCCAATGTCATGCGTCTAGCCCCACAGAGCTCGATTTTTGGTTTTTCAAATTTTTTTTTTTTTTTTTGGTTTTTTAAAATTTATTTGTTTATTGTTATTTTTTTTCATTTCATTTTTCACCGAATTTTCGGTATTGTGTAGCTAACTAACCTCATAACTGACTATACATTATTTTCTATCATTTCAAGGTCAGTAACCTTCGTTTTGACATTTCCGGGCCTGGCCTGTCCGGGCCTGTTTCGGTTGCATTCCGTCCTTTGTCATTGAATACCGCTCGCTCGTGAACCATCGTCGTCCCCTGACTTGTCATAATTATCGTTGGCTTGACTATAACCTAAGGTTAGAATGCCTTCCTCCTCATCTCTCTTGTTCTAACAGGATTAGGGATGAATGGAGGAATGAGTGATTATTGTGTGATGAGATGATTGGGTATAATTGGAGTGTTTAGATCCAAATTTATAGTGTGTGAAGGGATTGTGCTTTGAGTGATGAAGTGTGTGAGAAGAATTACACTCTCATATTCGGAAGAATCCCCACCTTAGAGCTAGGTAGATATAGGGGGGATTCAGCTGTTTGGAACTTGGAAGCCGTGATCGTGTTGTTGCTCGGAGAAAGCTGGAACTTGTGTTTTGGCTTTCATGAAGTCTGTGAATCACGAATGAAACGTCGCTTGATTTCTGCTCTTTCGTAGTTGTTGCAAATTGGTGGAGTATAATTTATTTATATCTGCCGGTGGGCGAGCAAGTGGTGAATGTTATAATTCTGGATATATCAGCACTCCGTCGCAGTTGCAGGATGTGCAAATGTTTCCTGAAAACAGCCAATGGAAACAAAACCACATGAGTGAGTGCATTTAAACAAGGATTTTAGCCAACCACCACACCGCTCTATGTCTCATGGTGAGTTTATTAATCAGTAGCTGAAGTACCCGGCATTTCCTGGGGAAACTCAAATAAATATGCATTGAAAATTTCCTGCATGACAATCACAGAACATGCAGGGCTGGCAGAAGTACACGGCATTGCCGGGTGGGGGAGGGGGTAAGGGGAGGGGAGGGGTGAAGGGGACGGGAGGGGAGGGGAGAAGGGGACGCGAGGGGAGGGGAGAAGGGAAGGGGGAGTTGGGGAGGGGAGGGGGAGGGGAAGGGGGAGGAGGAGGGGAAGGGGGAGGCGGAAGGGAAGGGGGAGGCAGAGGGGAGGAGAGGGGGTGGAGGGGGAGGAGGAAGGGGAGGGGAGGGGAGGGGGGGAAGAGGAGGGGAAGGGAGGGGGAGGGGAAATGGGAGGGGGGTGGGGGAAATGGGGGGAGGGGTGGACGGGGGGAGGGGGAAGGGGAGGGGAGGGGGGAAATGGGAGGGGGGAAGGGGAGGGGAGGGTGGAGGCAGGAGAGGAAGGTGAGTGGCTCACGTTTGAGTGAATGTGGCTCATGTTTCTGAGTTAAGTGTGATGCCGATCAGGAAGAAGAAGAAGCCGTACTACCAAATTCGTACACTTCCGGAATTGTTTGATTTATTTGTATTCAAATGTCTGGTAATTGTTTTGTATTTATTTGTGCGAATGTGTACTTGTGTATAACTGTCATTAATTTTAAAAGGCTTCGGCACTATCGAGCGATTTAAAAAAAAAAAACTTTTGACTCCACAAAAACGACTTTTTTTTTCATTTTTCTTTTTTTTTCGCCTGGAACACTCCCAGGCACTCACTGATGAACCTCTGAAAGTTTGATGAAGATACGTTCAGCTATCTCTGAATAAAACGCGGACAAACACACGGACAACTCGCATTTATTTATACATATATATATATATATATATATATATATATATATATATATATATATATATATATATATATATATATATATATATATATATATATATATACATACAGACTTTACTTTCTTAACTCAGTATATCAATCTGGTGAGTTTCTTTTACACTTTGGTGATTTATTTGTTAAAAGAACCATGTCACTGATTGTCTGTCGCAGCAAGAAGTCAACAACAGGATTATATCACAGGTGGCGTGGCAAAATGTACGGATAGGTGCATTTGATGATTGGCTTCAAAGTCGGGTATACAAGGGTTGTTGCGTTCTGTATTAGTGGAAAACAACTGCTGCACATCTCCAAAAGTTATTGCCGCTTCCTCTGGAGATGGTCCGTCAACTCGACAATGCTGTTTGTCATGGAGTGGTGGCTTTACGAAATTACGGCATGAAACAGCGTGCTATTCCTCGGCAGTATGGCATCACTCAAGGTCAGGTGTCGAAGATCCTGAAACGAAATGCTCAGAGGGGTGTCCCTACTCCAATACCGAGGCCAGGACGTCCCCGCAAAACCACAAGGAAGGATGATCGCCACCTGCACCGGTTAGTCTGCAATGGCCGTACCAAGTCAACTAATCGGCTTAGGGCTGAGTGGCAGCAACTGACAAATGTGCCTGTATCCAGAAGGCTAGTTAACCAACGACTGGTTCGAGCAGGCTATCGTGCCAGGCGTCCCCTGAGAAAGCCACGCCTGGCCAGACAACACAGCCAGCGCCGATTGCAGTGAGCCAAAGAGCACCGTCAATGGAAGCAGGACACTGGAATCACGTGATCTTCAGTGACGAGTCTAGATTTCTGGTCTATCGTCAAGATGGCCGCGTCCGAGTGCGCAGACAAGTGCATGAAGCCTACAACAAAGATTGTATAGTGCCAAGAGTCCAAGCTGGAGGTGGTGGGGTGACCGTTTGGGCTGCTTTTCATGCAGGGGGCAAAACTGACCTGGTTGTTCTGAATGGAAACCTGAACAAGTTCAAGCACAGGGCCATTCTGGAAGAAACATTGCTTCCATTTGTTCGTGCAGCCTCCGAGTAAACAGTGTCTTCCAAGATGACAATGCACGGCCTCATCGTGCTCGCATGATCCAACACTTTCTTGCTGACCATGGTGTAGAGCATATGGAGTGGCCTGCCATGTCCCCGGATATTAATCCGATAGAGAACTTGTGGGCAGAATTAAAGCATCAAATCAACAACTTGGACCAGCAGCCTGCCTCTGTGCGTGAATTGCAGCAGGCTATTGTCACTGCATGGCAAGCGTTTCCTGTCCAAACCTTGGCAAATCTCATGAACAGCATGCCTCAACGTGTACGTGCTCTCCTGAATGCTCGTGGGGGTTACACGAAGTACTGAACTGTAATTTTACTGTCCGTAATCCCAGTCGTAATTTAACTTTTGTTTTTATTTAAAAAAAATTTTGCCTAATGTGCAAAATAAAGAGATACTTCTGGAAAACGCACAGAAGTTTAACACAGTACTGTCCGTGAATTGAGTTCTATATCAGTTTGCATCACTTTCAAGGATCAATTTATTTGCTTCGAAATGTCAAATGTGGTTTTTGTTTCTTTTAAAGGTCACATTAACAAAATCTAGAATAATTTCAACATAATTCTAATGAACTTTTGGTTCTAAGTCAACTTGAAAAGTAAGTTCACCCCCACAAAAAAAATATTCCATATTAAATGCCAAGTCTGTATATATATATATATATATATATGCTAGCTTGGCTCAGCTGGCTCCGCTCCCCTCACCAAGCGTCGTTACTGAGGAATCGGGCTTATTTTAGCTGAGGCTAATGACTGTACCTGAGTTGCTGTGTTGTCATGATTTACACCAATCATAATACAAACAATTACTTGGCACAAATGTATTTGTTGTGTTTGTGATATTACATTTTTATGGGCAATTTGGGTTGAGGATTTAGGTTGAATGTTTTTTTTTCAAGAAAGAACCCCTCAGCACATACATAGGGGAGGGGTAGGTGCAGACTGGAAGTTTGGGACGATTACACGTCACCACCACGTAATTCAAAACACCTCACCACCACATAATTTAAAACACCTCACCACCACGAAATTTAAATCACCTCACAGCCATAAAACATGTAATAAAAACACCTCACAGCCACGAAATTTAAAACACTTCACAGCCATAAAACACGTAATAAAAACACATCACCACCACATAATTCAAAATACCTCACCACCACGTTATTAGAAACACTTCACAACCACGGAAACAAAAGTTTGAGGGAGTCGTTAAGTGACAACACAGACACTGCCCAGATGTGTCGATATATAGATAAATGACTGTACCCGAGTTGCCGTTTTGTCATGGTTTAAACCAATCATAATTCAAACAATTATTTTGCACAAATGTATTTGTAATATACGTGATATCACATTTCATAAACAATTGAAGTTGAAAAAAAAAATTCCCAAAAAATAAAAAATTGGAATTTTTTTCAAAAATAATATCCTTAGGACATACCGACGGGAGAGATATGTGCATACCAGAAGTTTGGTACGATTTCACAAAAGTTTGAGAAAGTAGTTCAGTGACAAGACAACACAACACAGAACAACACAGGACAGGACAGACGCTGCACAGATAGATATATATAGATAGATAGATAGATATATATATATATATAGGGCAAATGGGGGCATTAAGCTCCAGGTGGCATTAGGCTCCACTACATTGTAAATGCATTATATTTTATTCATGATACACCAGCCACGTCCTCAAGTGACTCAAGAACCAATCGGAATGAGTTTTTCTTGTACAGGAAGTTATTATAAAATGCATTTATAATATAGTGGAGCCTAATTCCCCCTGGAGCTTAATGCCCACCATTGCCATATATATGTATATATATATATATCAAACTATTTAAAACATATAGATATACATATACATATATACAGTATATATAAAAACATATATATTTAAAACATATCTTTATATATATATATATATATATATATATATATATATATATATATATATATATATATATATATATATATATATATATATATATATATATAGATATATATATATATATATATATATATATATATATATATATATATATATATATATATATCCGGATTTAAATTTAATTCAAAAATTTATCCAGACGTCTATTCTCTTTCTAACATTCAAACCGACAAAGGTAGTTATTTATCACAGCATCTGTAGAATTTTCACCCTTTTACTCAAGTCCGTTTCGCTGTTATTTGGTGGAGCAAAAGGTCAACTGAGCTTCAAAGATATTTAGATTACTCGATCACTCCCAAGAAAAACCCAAGCAGTGTATAAGCAACATATTCACTCCAGGCCTGAACATGGAGGTGTTATTATAAACCTGTGTAAAGCAATCTTTTTAATAACAGGCGCATGTGTAAACACTGTAAGAAAGTACCGTAATTAAATTTGTGTTGTTGACAACAAATCACGACAACCTCAACATACAACCTTCACAGTGCATATTACTTGATCGCTTTTGGGGGAAACACAGGCGGTGTATAAACACAAGATCTGATTGAACCATGCAGGCCATTTATCTGGGTTTATCTAGATAGAAGAGGTGTTTTCCATGTGAGCACACCGGGGGCAATCATTCCCAACCACCCCTATCCACAGGTTGCGGATAGTGGAATAACCCTCATTTAGGAGGGTTAGCTGCGTAAGCAGTCGGGGACAATCTGGCAGTGATTGTTGAGGGTGAAGTTGGTTAACCAGTGGAATGGTTATCCTTAAAAATCCTTCAAATAACCAATGATGCAATCTCCTGGCGAGTGAGAGGTGCCATAAAACATCTCACCAACTGCCACGTGTGTTATCCATGTTGGAGTAGATTAGGAGAAAGAAAACTCAGATGTAACACAATGGACTGGAGAAGCTCATTAAGCTTGGATGCCAATTTTCCTAGTTGCTGATGAGAACAAACCTTATTGATCTCGGCAGCAGTGGCAATGCACTGCAGTCAAAGCCAGTTGAAAGCATGACATGTCATGGATGTATAAAGCAGAAGAAGAAGAAGAAGATCTGGGGTCAATTTTTTTTTAAATCAAACCTAGCTGTCGACCTTTCTCTGGATGGAATAGAAGGCCATGCAAAGTTTGGTTGCACTGGTTCCTGCAGGTTCCGAATGCACATTAATAAACAAATTAATTATACAAACAAACAAACAAACAAATTTTCTTCTTAATACGAGTATATTAGATAAGAATGGGTTCTGTTAATGTGTTAAAAAGCACACGTAGAAACATTGCTGACTGCTCAGAAAATAATTATCTGCAGAGATCTCCACTGGGCTATTGACTGTTGGCCAATACTCAAAAGGAGCAGTGTGCAATCGTCACGTTGATTTGTAAGCTTAAATCAACAACAGCTAGGGCTTTCAGACAAATCAACAAGACACAGGTGGCCGATTCAAAGCTAAAATAAAACTATTTTGCAGCTAAAAGAGCATACAGGACACCATAATTGCAAGGGAGTGCACATGATGAAAACTTTCACTGGCAAATAAATCAAAATCAGAAAGAAAAGAAAAGGAGAGAAGCAGTGACATTTGTATGTGCTTTAGTAGGTATGAGTGATTACAGGAAGTGGAAAGTTGTCGAGTCTCCTGTACTAAATGTCAAATCAGTGTAATTTCCCCTTAGGATAGTGAAGAAAATGTTAATAAGTATTGTTACCTTTGTAGTTGGTAGACAATGATTACATTAGAGCCAGGTAAAATTGTATAGATGGTGTGCTCCGACTGTCGTGAAGAAGAAGGAACCCATGTACATAAGTAAGAAATTCGTTGAGACCGGATGTCGTGTAAGTGCGTATCTTTGTCCCCATGAGAGGGGTGGGGTTATGTTAATGAGTTAGGGATAATTGGTAATAAATCCCCTGTATGTAATGGCCTCTGTTATTTTTCCTCTGTTCCTTATGACACCAGCAGCACACACAAAAGCCAGGCAATCGCGCATTTATAACACTAAATAAAAGCGACCGGAAACAAGACATTGAACAATACTGCTGGCACTGCAGCCGCGACATCGCCACATCAAGCAGGCAGGGCCGTAAGGAAGAGTGATTGGTCCGAGATTGATTGGAGCAAGGACTGCTAAGATGGGACTATTGGATTGGTGGAGCAGGCACGGATGACGTCAGAGCCTTGAGTATAAAAGAACGCTCTTCCTGACATTTTCCCCTCTTGGCTGTGTCTCATCTTCTGGCTTTGGTGGTGAGCGGTGATGATTTCGTATCTTGCTCTGCTTCGGGATTTCACAGCGAACGGTCGGAGTTCATAGCGCTCTTGCGTGAGGGGGATTCATTGATGAGCATGTGAACATTTTGTAGTGCTCTTGCACCGGGGACATTGGAAGTCTGAATGATTGGGAGGATGAGCGCGGCTGAGTGAACGAGGGAGCATGGAGGCCTTTTTCCCGCCAAGGTCGGAACCCAGTCCGGATTGCGTGCTCGGGGTCTGAACGACTCCTGACGAGGTTCAAGAGCAGTTCGGAACTAAGTGCCCACAAAAATAACACACATTTATTTTCACCTTTATTTTTCCCTTTGCGTGTATTTGAGTCTGTATGGGGACATCCCATTTCGGAATCTTATTTTGCTGTGTGTTATTTTGGTTCTGGCATTCTTCAATAAAGCCGGTATTTTTGTACATTTTAATTCTGTGTCAGCTTGGAATTGATTATCCAGGTGTGATGATCGCCAGTGGACCCATGCAGGTAAGCGCTTGCGGTTCTGCCCCCTCCCCCTGGCCCCACCATCCTCCCCACTCACCTCCCCCCCCCCCCCCCGTGACAGACAGATGGGAGTTCTGCCCCACTGTTTCGCAACTGTTGTGCTCAGCCAGTGTTCACTCAGCCACAGTAGTTGGACGACGGGTGAACGCTGATGGTGTGGACTCCAGCTCAGGTAGTTGACAAACGAGCAGGTAACTTTTGTGTTCTTTTTTTTTGTATATAGGATCGAGGCTTGTGATAGAGCGAACATTTATCACACAAAAAATCAAACACGCACAAATCATATAATAAGGGTAGCGGAAGACAAGATGGGGAGAGAATGGGAAGTACAAACACAACATTTGAGAGCAGGGACATCGGGAGATCTGTGAGAGGGAGTGGGTTTGGGGGGAGGAGCCGTGGGAACGGGGGGGGGGGGTGGGGAGTATAAAACATAAGGACAATGCAAGGACTTCCAGGAAAGAAGTTGGTATTTCAAGAAAGTGGCTCTGGGGTGAAATTAGCGGGGGTAGGAATGATCAAGGTTTTGGATGGGGGAAGATAAGAGATGGTGGTGAACAGCTGTTTTAAAAACCAGGAGGGAGTAGTGGGATTGAAGAGAGTGAGGGAGTTCGTTCCAGAGGCGGGATAAAAGAGGCATGAAGGTGTGAAGGTGAGCAGAGAGTCTTGATTTTGGCAGTTTAACCATAAGAGGGATGCAGGCAGACCTTGTGCGACCTGTAGGAATATTTGGGGGACGGAGCCCAGAGAGAGCTGTGGGAGCAAGGTGGTCGAAGACAGAAAGACCACCAACCTGCCTGCGTTGAGTGAGTGAAAGGCCCTCGGAGTTAGCTTCATCGCGGCAGATTCCAATGATTCTGAAAGCTTTGGTTTCAACAGCGTGAAGCCAAGCTAGGTGTGAGGCAGGAGCACCGGCCCAGAGGGGAGAACAGTATTCCATTGAGCTGCAGATGAAAGCCATTTATGTGGTGAGGAGCTCAGGTGTGCCAAGGAAGGACTTCGCACGACGGAGGATGCCCAGTCGGCGACTGGCTTTGGAGACCAGATTGGAAATGTGGTTTTCCCAGGAAAGATCATGGCAGATAGTGAGACCCAAAAGCTTGAGTGACAGAACTTCTTGGAGAGGATTGTTCAGAAAGTAGATGGGAGGGTTGTCCAGTCGGTCTTTTCGGAGAGACATAGTAAGAGTGTGGGATTTGTTCGGATTGAAAGACATGTTCCACTTGTTTGACCAGTCTGTGATTTTGTCCAGGTCTGCAGAGAGTGAGGTGGCTGCAGACTGCCGATCTGAGGGATAAGGAATGGAGCGGCAGAGAGTGGAGTCGTCAGCAAAGAGGTAGAGGATTTTCAAGAGAGTCAGAGAGATCATTGATGAAGACCAGAAAAAGCACAGGGCCCAGAACACTGCCGTGGGGAACTCCAGCCTGAACAGGAAGGGGAGATGAGAGAAACCCATTCAGGGCCACATATTAACTATGACTAGAGAGGAAGTCCGCAAGCCATGCATGGAGAATTCCATGGATACCATAGGAGGAGAGTTTGGTGAGTAGAGCGGGGTGCCAGACCGTATCGAAGGCACGTGATATGTCAAGGGAGACAGCTCTAATTTCCTGTTTGGCATTGAAGACCTCCATCCATTGTTGAGACAGCAGAAGCAGCATGTCCAGAGTAGAGTGACCTGGTCTGAAACCAAATTGATGGTCAGAGATCAAGCCAATGGAGAAGAGGAAAGATTTGATATCCAAAGCAATGATGGATTCTATGTCTTTGCTGATAATTGGGAGCAGGCGTATTGTTCTGTAGTTGCAAGAATCTGATTTTGCACCTTTTTTTTGTAAAGCGGTCATGTTGGCTGATTTCCAAGCTGATGGCAGATGACCTTGAGCAAAAGAGAGGGTGAAGAGAACAGAGAGAGAGAGAGTGAAAGAGTGGCAGAGCAGAATCAGAGTCGAGGGTTGACAGAAACTTCTGCACCTTTTCAGGAGAAAAGGACACAGAGCCCAGGAGCAGCTGGGTACGACTGGGTACGGTGGGTACAGAGAGGGATGGGTTTGGGACACAAGATTTAGAGGCAAACACAGAGTTGAGGCATTCAGCTTTTTCCTGTGCGGAGTCAGCTGTGTAGCCATTTGAGTTAAGGGAGGGGATGGAGGGGGAACAAACATCAGAAACAGATTTGACCAGACGCCACCAGGATTTGGAGGAGGGAGACAGGTTTGAGAGTTCAGCCTTGAGAGAGGAGAGATATTGTTTCCTGGCTCTCCTGAGGGTGGACACACACTTGTTTCGGGGTTTGTGAAAGGAAATGAGATTTCCTTCCGTTGGATTTGCTTTCGAAGAGGCGAAGGCAAGTTGTTTCTGAGCAACTGCCTCACCACAAGATTCCGTGAACCATGGACTGGACGAAGGGTATGACAACTAAAGACGAGATGGGATAAATCTGTGCATGAGAGGGAGCAATTTACTTTCGAAGAATTCCCAGGATTAGTTGATGTCAGAGGTGGTAGAGATGGGAGACCAGTCCAGATGATTGATGACTGCTTGAAGACCGTGCCAGTTGGCCTGAGTGAAATGCCTGACTCATCAACGCTGAGGAGGCTCTCTGAGAATGGTCAGAGAGATGTCCACTTTAACAAGCACATGATCAGATGAGCCGATTGAGGCAGAAGAAGAGCAGCAGACATTTGCAGGGAAGTTAGTCACAACCAAGTCTAGAAGAGATGATGCTCCGTTGACTGAGATCCGGGTCGGGAAATTGACAGATTGTGTCGGTCCCAGTGAGTTGCAGAAGTCTTTGCTGAGGAGCCATGGCTGGTGTGAGAGGTACCCACACCCAACCAACTGGCATGGTGACAATTGAAATCACCTCATATGAGGAAGGGAGAGTTGGGATGAGTAGATAGAAGTTGGTCCATATTATCAGACAGCGAGATGTAGATAGAGTCATTACTGTTTGGTGGACGGGACAACACACATATGAACAAAAGGTGGGAGCGAAGGGGAATGCCGTAGCCAGAGGTAGTCCTGGGGGTGAGGTGGAGAGAGGGCAGTGCAGGGCGAGTGAGGAAGAGAGTTTTTGATAAAGATAGCAACCCCACCTCCAGGATATTTCACGATTTCAGCATAAGGCTGCAACATAACAAGATGTGAAAAAAAGTGAAGGGGTCTGAATACTTTCTGAATGCACTGTAAATATATATATATATGTATTGTTACGGGTTCGGCACGTGCGCCTGGCTCACGAGGGGCATACTCACACCCGCCGCCACTACCGACCCAGAGGGATAACTCCATGGCTCGGAGCGTTGTCAACCAACCACGGACACTGGCAAAAGCAATTACACCGAACAGGGTCTTCATATCCACAGTTAAATTCACTCTGGTCACCGATGGTCACTCTGGCTGAGCTCCAGAGATCCTGTGTGGAGATGGGAGAAACTTCCAGAAGGACAACCATCACTGCAACACTCCACCGATCTGGGCTTTATGGCAGAGTGGCAAGACGGAAGCCCAACAGTTTCATCTTGGTTTCATCAGACCACATAATCTTGTTTCTCACAGACTGAGAGTCCTTTAGGTGCTTTTTTTGCAAATTCCAAGCAGGATTTCATGTGTCTTTCACTGAGGAGAGGCTTCCGTCTGGCCACTCTGCCATAAAGGAATGGCAGAGTGGGATGGGATGTGTGGGGATGCACTAAGTTAGAAGGGCACCAGGTAGTTTAGATGATGCAGTTGTGTTTGTGGTGAGAGTGATGAAATGAGGAATTGGTATTAAAGTGCAGGGTAGTGCTGGTTATGAAATGAGGAATTGCTCGTGAGAGATGTGCGTGTGTGTCGAGAGCGTATTGAGCAGAGTATTGTGAAAAGGGTGTGATTGTGCATTGTATGGAGTGAATGGTCCCGGAGGAAGGAGAGTGCAGGGGGCACCAGTTGTGCAAGTGAACAGGTGTGCAAGTGAACAGGTGTATGGAGAATGGTTGAATGAAATAACTGGTCTGGAGTAAATGGAGTATGGAATGGATGGTGTGAAGTGAGTATGGTGGAAAATGTGGAGTGTAAGTGCATGGTGCGAAGGTGTGAATGGGGAAAGGTGGACCCCTTCATGAATACCTGGGGAGGGTAGTTTAAGAGTTAGATAGTGGGTGTAGGTAAATTGTGGTGGATATTGGCATCTGTGGTGCGTGTGGTAGAATTGGTGTTTGGATGGGTGCATTAGTGAAGTGGAAATGGCTGGGCGTGTGGCCTGTTAGTAAGTGTAATTGAATGGGCACTCCGCCACTGTGAGGATGCCGGCCAGGTGAGGCCGCAGGTGGGCTCTGGGAGCCGGTAGAATTGTTCAGTGGGGCCCGAGGATCCGGAGGACGGACCCGGGTAGCCCAGTGCCAGAGAGGGCACCAAGTGGGGAGAGCGCCAGAGGGCCTTCCCCAGGTAGATAGGTTAGGGTAAGGAGCAGGTAAGCTCGGAGGCAACTACAGTGGTGGAGGTGTGCAGGTGAGCGGACCTGCTGGGAGCGCCACACGACCCAGACCTGAAATTGTGCAAAGGCACAGGGAGTTGAATCGGGGAAGTGAGACCCCAAATTGGTGAGCACCACAGATGGTCAATGGGAGTTTGGTTTTTAGAACCGCATAGAGTAAAGTGGCCAATGGTTTGGCAGGGAAAGACCCTGGGTAGTGTAAAAGTGTGTTAATGTCATTTAGAAGGTAGATAGAATTGAAATCTCCTCGCAACATCTACATCCACTCACCTGGGGTGATGACAGTGCTCCACACCATGCCATGGTTCTTTTTGTGCAAATGTTTTGGAGTGTAAGACGCATCATAATGTGGGGGTGACATTGTGCTGGTATTCCATCTCTTCCTCGTGAAGCCACGAGGAAGCCACAATTGATGATGAATTGATTGGTGGCAAATTTGGTTAAGAGGGATTGGGGACGAATTTGGAATTAGGGGAGATATGGGGAAGACAGGACGTAGAAACGGAATTTGTAAATGTGTAGAGTTGTGTAAATATGGGGTAAGGGGCAAGGGTAGATTAGGTGATGGGGGGATGGGGGGGGGTGGCGTACGATAGGGACGAACTTTCTCTGCTCGCCCTCCATGCGCACATCACCTCTGCATTGCCTTGTATTGATGTGTACCCTTGCGCCCTTGCACCCCGCTAACTTTGCTTTGTCCTCCTTCCCCATCCATGGACCGTGCTCTCTGGGCACTGAGGGGAAAGCGTGCGGGAGCCGCATCTGTGTGCCCGAGCCGCCGCTGCACAGCCTGCCTGGATCGGTACACCACCTTATGGACCGCACGACTTGCGGCCTAGCACCACCTTATGGACCACACGTTTGTGGCTAAGCACCACACCCATATGGACCCCACGTGTTTGGGCCTGGCCCCTCTGCTGGGACCGGCCATGATGGCCAGGGAAGAGTTGGCTTGCGGACCTAGGTGAGGTGGCCCCTTTTGCCCTACAGGCGGACCACCCATAGTTGCCCCCTGTGGGCCCTAAATAAAAATGGACGCGTTTTGTGCTTTTTAAATTATTGTCAAATAGGCAGCAAGCCACAAGAGTCAACATCAAGAGAACAACAAGGAAAATCGGCCAGCAGAGGGAGCAGAAATAAGAAGAACCGGACAACCATTTGTTTGCTTGTTATTTGAAATGTGTGTGCAATGAGCACTGGATGGTACTTTTATGGTGCTTGTTATTGGTGCTTTGGTGCTTCTTGGTGTTTTTGGTGCTTGCATGCTCGGGGATGCATTGCAATATCAATTCTGCATCCCCGGGCATGTGAGGGTGGTGTATCCGTGCAGTGCAGTGCATGCTTTTCCTCCCTCCCGCAGGATTCTTTTTGTCTCCCAAAATGACAGGTCCTGGGTTTGCCATGTAAATACAAATAGTGTCTTGTAAATAATGCTCCCCACCGTAAATGTGTAGTTTGAAAATAATTCCGTAATTCGGTTATCCTGCGGGTGTGAATCTGTTAGGTAGGATGCAACATAGCAGGGGGACATACTTAATTGTGTTTAAAACTGTCGCACTCAGGGTAAGGTTAATAGTAGAGGGTAACTACATCTGAGTGTCACATTAAGTTAAAGTTTTTTCGGCCCGGGACGTGCCTTGAGGAATGAGGGTGCTGTGTTGGGGTTTTGAGAACCCTATACTTAGTAAATTGTTGTAAATATACCCTTTGTAAATAATACTCTGTGTAAATACCTCCATTTCATTGTTAAGATCAAAGGTCGTCCCCTAGTTCGTCCATGAACAACATGTAGCGAACCATATGTCCTCTTCATAGTTATTTCATTATTATGTGTTTCAGGTAAGGCTGTGTTTCCAATAGTTGAATCTACGTTGCATTAATCAAATAAGATAGGTCCCTTTCGTTCCCTTCAACACCAGTGTGAATGGTTTTCTACAACACCAGTGCGAAGGGTTTTCTACAACACCAGTGCGAATGGTTTTCTATCCTCGATGGCAGTAAGGGCTCTTTTACCAGCAAGCCAGAACTCCATTACGCACGAGGCCAAGGACAGGAAAAAGGGGGGCGGAACGCCGAGGAAGAAGCATGGCCCTGTCATCAACCCGCCAGAGGCGTGGTTGGTAAGCCCTAACCAGCCAACCAGCACCGCGGTGAGCAAACCGGTAGGCGTGTTCTCAGAGCTGGCGGCTTGATTTCGACCAGAGCAATAAAAGCAACTGCAAGGGACTGCTTCAGAGAGACGCATGAGGAGGTTCATGAGAGAGGAGGGAGAGAGGAGCACCGAGCAGCTTCTTGAGCACGAGCATCGTTGGGGTGCAAGAGTCGGTGCGCTAGGATCGCCAAGAGAGCGGCAACATAAACCGCGCTGCCTGCCGGGTTTTCGCCGCTAAAAACATATACGTGGGGCCGCCGCCGGCTGCTCGTTTTTCCAGCCCGGAGCGTGGATTCGAAGCGTGGATTCGAAGCGGACCTCCTCGCGGTGCTTTTCCTCCGAACCTTCTTCCAGCGATTCCTGCCTGCAATTCCCCTTGTCGTGTAAGTCCGTTGTCTGTCCTTTTTGTTGTCTGGGGTTCAATAATTAAGGCTGCCCTGTGTATCTTCTTCTTCCTCGTTCTGTATATTACTTTCGTTGCTCTTCCTTTGGTTTGTTGTACATAATTAATAAATACCTGGTATTTCTTACCCCTTTTGGTTTCATTCTTCCCCGATCGCTTTAGTCTTTTCCTGATTGAATACCTGTGGCACGATTTGGACAACGCTCGGAATCGGATTTAGTCAATTGATAACGGCTCGAACCACGGATTGCTAAACCGCTCGGCAAATACCATCTTATCCGTGGTTCGAGCGGTACTTGTCTCCCTGTTCTGCGGAGGGATTGGTGAAGGTATTCGGGATAACACCTTGACCAATAACCCTGATCAATCCCACGCTGCAGAAGAGCGTTACAAGTACCAGGACCGGTCGGACGGCCAGCTTAACAGGACAAGGGGGTTAACCCCCCCTTGCTAACGGGAGTGCCGTCCCCCGGCTCCATAACAATATTGTTGCGGTTTTGAGAACCCAGCATTGCGGTTTTGAGAACCCAGCACAGGTAACATCATTAAAGGTTAAAGGTTGCACCCCATAGATAGGCCATATGCAACACGTAGGTCACCTTAGGACGGTAGTTATTTCTTAGTATGTGTTTAGGATAAGCCCATTCCCAATAGTTGCATCTGTGTTGTGTAAAACAATTAAGAGTAGGCCCATCCGTCCATTTTGCAGCCTCCCTCCAAGCGACGCCATTAAGTGCTGCCCTGTCTGTACTCCATCGCCCTCGCAATTTAGGCTGCCAGCAGCCTTCGCTGCCCTTCGGCTCGCTCA
>NC_136264.1:53035469-53152969 GCF_964187855.1 Myxine glutinosa | reverse complement strand
AAAAACCGCCTTTTGTGCCCATTTTTCCCGCAGGGCGGGGGTTGGCCTTTTTTTGGGCACCGTGGTCCCCTTTTTGAAGCGGTGTTTTACTGCCGGATGCCCTTCCTGCCGCCAACCCTGTTAGTCACCTCTTGCGACACACAGGGAATTACCAGCGAACAGGTACTCAATTTGCCGACCTCAGAAGGATGACAGGCTGAGTTTTCTGTTTTAGAAGATTTGGCACATTTTTTATCTTAATCTTCTTGCCTTTGCTTCTCCTTATCCCTTTATTTAACCTTTTTCCTATCGAATGCCAGAAATTCCATACATGCGGAATGCTATCTGTTGGTGTTTGATAAACACATTGGTAACCTCTGTCTTATATCATACATCAACGTGTCCTTGGTTATTCATGTCACATGGTGAGGAGAGAGGATAATGTGGGTGACTGTAGAGGCTTACTACAATTCCCCTAACAAGCCCCGTGATGAAACCTGGTGGGACACAAGCATGACAGGTTGGACAATGGCTCCGCATCACTGTGTCAGCATGCCTGGTTCTAAATGAATGTGACTTGTGAGAATTATAAGACTTTAATCCCATCATTAGGACAAATCATCCATGCTGTATGCTGAGGCAAAGAGCAACACACTTCACAGGGTTACATGTTTGCTTGTCGCAGGATTTGATGCCATTTTTTGAGGAATCAGTTAACCTTTGTCTGAAACACTGAAGAACCGAGTTATCCGGTGTGTGTGAAGCAGAAAACAGGGTTAACCGGAAGCAATTGGTTCACTTTGTCTGTCTGTCAACGTCAGTTTATGATCGAGAAACAACTTCATTTCGATTGAATTTTATATTTCGAACACGAACCGGAGCATGAATCCTGCAGTTTAGCAGTACTTTGGCTCTGAATTCGTCTCAATCGCACATGCGCACAAAGGAGTGAGATAATTGGTTGTTTGTCTGCATGTCTGTCGTCAAGCAAAATTGGAAATCATTCCATACAGGAAACGTACTGATTTAAAGACGTCATAAAGGACACAAACTCCAGGCATGAATAACTAATGTAATGTGTAAAATAAGGTGGTGTAAGAGAAGCTGCATCAACGGCGGTAAACTTCTGAGAAAGGTTTTTTTCTACAACCTGTAAAATCTTTATTTTATTTCAATTGAATTAAATACTTGAACACCGTAGAACACAAATCGCCTTTCTGGTACTTTCAAAACCCTTTATGTTTACCAGTACTTAGACAAAATATTACGGCATTTTTATCGAAATTGCGGCTCACAGATTTTCAGATGTCCTTTTTTCTCAAGACCACATGGGATAAGGTGTTCTATGAACTCTCTATAGTTGGTTACCTGTAATAATATAGTGAAGGAAAGTGATAGGTTGTTTCTTGAGGAAAAACAATTGGCTTGAAGTTTCAATGCATATTGGGACTGGCAGGATAGTCGATCTACACTTCTACAGTCTACCTCCAAGTTGTCTAGCCTGAGTTTGAATCTCAACCCAGCTAATATGAAAATACGCATTGCGTAGAGTGAGAGCTTCGTCGACAATGGTCAGTCGATCGAGTACGCAGCCCTCGCAAACATCTGTAGGCCTAGTAACAGGATGTGATGTATATAGTAACAGGTTGTGACATTTAGTAACATAATGTGACGTTTACTAATAGGATGTGACGTATACAGCAATAGGATGATGGATGTGACGTATACAGCAATAGGATGATGTATAGTAACAGGATGTGATGTATATAGTAACAGGATGTGATGTATATAGTAACAGGATGTGATGTATATAGTAACAGGATGTGATGTATATAGTAACAGGATATTGTAGCGGCTACCGCTGGGTTTTCACAATCGCCTTGCACCTATCAAGGACGCGGAGCGATCACCATGCCGGGCTCGTCCAGGACGCCCGGGCAGGCCCGCGCTCAACTTGCCAGGCCTCGTTCGGGACGCCCGGGCATGCCCGGGCATGCCCGGGCAGGCTCGCCCTCAACTTGCCAGGCCGCAGCCAGGACGCTGGGCCACGCCCCCTCTCGCCTTTCCTGGGCAAACGCTCCGGGATAATATGTATATATATTGCTGCCCGATAAACGGGCTTTTCAGAGTGCCTGAGTGTTTGGTTTGATTAAAGCAACTCGGATGAATTCCAGCTTTTTGTCGCGTCCATTCTTCCGATCGACGTGGGAGCCCCAGCTCCTTCATTGGTGACCTACCGACATGGACACGGCAGTCGCCCTTAAACTGCCTACCTTCTGGGAGGCTCACGCAGCGGTTTGGTTCGCACAGGCGGATTCCCTGTTCGCCCTGCGAGGCATCACGGCCGACGACACCCGCTTCCACCATGTGGTAGCAGCGCTCGGTTCGGCCACCGCGGCCCGTGCCCTGAGCCTCCTCGAGAGCCCGCCAGCCGCTGACAAATACGGCGCGATTAAGAAGCTTCTCCTCGACGCTTTCGCCCTCCCATCGGCGGAACGCGCACGGCGCCTGCTCGACCTGCCCGAGCTCGGCGACACGCGCCCTTCCGAGCGAATGGACTACATGCTTTCACTGCTCGGCTAGCACTCTCCGGCATTCCTGTTCCGGGAGCTGTTCCTCCGTCAGCTGCCTAACCCGGTACGCCTCGCCCTGGCAAGCACGACGATCACAGATCCCCGGGCCCTTACCAGAGAAGCCGACAAGATCTCCGCCGCAGGTCAGCGCATCGCAGCGGCGACATGGGACTAACCGCCGTCCGACGCAACACCCATGGCGCCCGAGCACCCGGCACGGTCGACGACCGAACTGCCGACGCAATTGGCGGCCGCTACACCGAGCCGACCACCTCCAGCACGACGATCGGGGCCTCCACCTGACCAAGCGTGGTGTTACTATCATGCCAGGTTCGGACAGAAGGCCCGGACATGCCGACCCCCGTGCACCTTCGGCAGGCCGGGAAACGGCCGGGCCGGCGTTCATTACCAGCCATGAGCGCCGGCCACACGGGCAACTTACTGTTCATCACGGATAAAGCGTCCGGACGGCGCTTCCTGTGCGACACCGGCGCCCAACTGAGCGTCATACCCGCCTCTGACCAGGACAGGCAGTCCGCGGTTTGCGGCCCCTCCTTGGTTGCGGCCAACGGATCGACCATCCGCACCTTCGGCCCGCGCAACGTCACCCTCTGCTTCGGCGGCCAACGCTTTGCTTGGACGTTTGTAACCGCAAACGTGCCCATGGCTCTGCTAGGCGCCGACTTCCTCTGCGCACACGGACTGCTGGTGGACGTCCAACGGCGTCGTTTAATCAACGCCGAAACCTTCAGCTCCCTGGTATGCACATTGAGCAGCTCCGCGCCGACCGAGCTGGCATGCGCCGTCCCGGCGGCGAACGAGTTTGCTCGCCTGCTCACGGATTTCCCGGCCCTCACGCGGCCGACGTTTTCGGCCGTCGCAGTGCGGCATGGGATCGAGTACCACATACCAACCACGGGCCCACCGGTCTACGCCAGGGCCCGCCACCTCGACCCAGCCAAGCTCGCCGTGGCGAAGGCCGAATTCGACGTTTTGGAGCACCTCGGCATCGTGCGGCGCTCCGATAGCGCGTGGGCCTCGCCACTGCACATCGTGCCAAAGCCGGGGGGTGGATGGCGCCCGTGTGGTGACTACCGCCGTCTCAATGACGCTACCACCCCCGACAGGTACCCGATCCCGCATATCCAAGACTTCTCCGCCCGTCTGGCGGGACGGGTCATTTTTTCGAAAATTGATCTCATACGGGGATATCACCAGGTACCTGTCAGGGCGGCCGACGTCCCTAAAACGGCAGTCATCACGCCGTTCGGCTTATTCGAATTCTTGCGGATGCCGTTTGGTCTCAAGAACGCGGCTCAGGCGTTCCAGCGCTTGATGGACGGCGTGCTGCGTGACCTGCCGTTCCTTTTCGTTTACCTGGACGACATCCTCGTCGCCAGCACGTCCCGGGCCGAGCACCTCCTCCACCTCCGAACACTGTTCGGGCGCCTCAGCGAGCACGGCCTCATCGTCAACCCGGCCAAATGCCACTTCGGCACGACGGCCGTTTATTTTTTGGGCCACCACATCACCAAGAACGGGGCCGTGCCGCTGCCAACCAAGGTCGAGGCCATCACCACGTTCCCGCGTCCCCGCACCATAAAGGCCCTGCAGGAATTCCTGGGAATGGTGAATTTTTATCACCGCTTCGTGCCCCGCGCTGCTCAACTCATGCGGCCCCTCTACGAAGCCCTCCGGGGCAAGCCGGCCAAGCACGACATCGCCTGGTCCGCAGCAATGGATGCGGCCTTCCAAAGCTCAAAGCGGGCCCTCGCCGACGCAACACTGCTCGCTCACCCGGTGCTCAACGCTCCCATCGCCCTCACCACGGATGCCTCCGACTACGCGGTGGGTGCCGTACATGAGCAATGGGTGAATGGAGTTTGGCAGCTACTCGCTTTTTTCAGCCGGCAGCTCCGGCCGAACGAGCTCAAATACAGCACGTTTGACCGGGAGCTCCTCGGTCTATACCTGGCCATCCGCCATTTCCGCCACCTCCTGGAGGGCCGACCTTTCACGGCGTTCGTCGACCACAAGCCGTTGGTTTACGCCATGGCCAAGGTCATGGAGCCGTGGTCAGCCCGCCAACAGCGCCACCTCTCTGCCGTGTCGGAGTTTATCACGGACATCCGGCACGTCGCCGGCAAAAACAATGCCGTGGCCGACTGTCTTTCCCGGGCCAGCGCGAACGCGGTCCACCTGGGCGTGGACTTTGCGCTTATGGCGGCGGACCAAACCACCGACACCACGGTGCAAGCCCTCCGGGCGGCGGACACGGGCCTCCGCCTGGCCGACATCCCCTTCACGGACACTGTCCTGCTCTGCGACATCTCCCAAGGCCAGCCTCGCTCCATCGTGCCCGTCACCTGGCAACGCCGCATCTTCGCCTCCCTCCACGGCCTTTCCCACCCGGGCCGGAAAGCTTCCCAGAAGCTGGTGTCGGCGCGATTCGTCTGGCACGGCCTTCGTCGGGACGTCCGCGATTGGACCAGCACCTGCACGGCCTGCCAACGGGCCAAGGTCCACCGACACACCCAGGCCCCGCTGGCACCTTTCACCGTGCCCGAACGACGTTTCGACCACGTCAACGTGGATCTGGTGGGCCCCCTCCCCCCGTCACGGGGGTTCACACACCTGCTCACCATGGTGGACAGGACCACCAGGTGGCCGGAGGCGGTTCCCCTCGTCTCCACCACCACCGCCGACGTGGCGCAGGCTTTCATCGCCACCTGGGTCGCCCGCTTCGGCGCACCGGCGGACATCTCGTCAGACCGCGGACCACAGTTCACCTCCGAGCTGTGGGGCGCGGTCGCCCGCAACCTGGGGGTCAAGCTCCACCGTACTACGGCCTACCAACCCCAAGCAAACGGGTTGTGCGAGCGATTCCACCGCTCCATGAAGGCCGCGCTCATGGCCGGCCTTCAAGACGGCGGTTGGGCCGACCGGCTGCCGTGGGTCCTTTTGGGCCTCCGCACGGCCCCCAAGGAGGACCTCCAGGCATCCACCGCCGAGCTGGTCTATGGCCAGGCGCTACACGTCCCGGGCGAATTCGTGCCCGACGCTACCAGTCCCTGGTCCGCAGCTCACCAGCGCTCGGACCTCCAGGAGGCCGCCCGACGGTTTGCCCCCGTGCCAACATCCCACCACGGTGACTCCCAGTCCTATGCCCCCCCAGCACTTCGCACAGCGGAGTATGTTTTTGTGCGTCACGACGCACATCGGGGGCCACTCCGGCCGCCGTACGACGGGCCCTTCCGGGTGCTGCGACGGGACGACAAGTCGTTCGTCATCGACATCGGCGGCAGGTCGGACCGGATTGCGGTGGACCGCCTCAAGCCGGCGCACGTGGACGTCGACCACCCACCACGGGTGGCCCTTCCGCCGCGGCGAGGCCACCCCCCGTCCACGGTGCCCCCCACTCGACCGCCCACCACCACACCGGACCCCCTCCCACGACCCGCCAGGGGTCGCTTCGGCCGGGTCATCAGGACCCCCCTCAAATTGACCCTGCCGGTGCAAGTCGATTCTGGGGGGACGTGTGTAGCGGCTACCGCTGGGTTTTCACAATCGCCTTGCACCTATCAAGGACGCGGAGCGATCACCATGCCGGGCTCGTCCAGGACGCCCGGGCAGGCTCGCCCTCAACTTGCCAGGCCGCAGCCAGGACGCTGGGCCACGCCCCCTCTCGCCTTTCCTGGGCACATGCTCCGGGATAATATGTATATATATTGCTGCCCGATAAACGGGCTTTTCAGAGTGCCTGAGTGTTTGGTTTGATTAAAGCAACTCGGATGAATTCCAGCTTTTTGTCGCGTCCATTCTTCCGATCGACGTGGGAGTCCCAGCTCCTTCAATATGATATATATATATATAAAATCTTAATCAGTAAGGTATTCTTTTTGTATTTGGCTTTGAAACGGAATATTTTTCATGAAGGAATTATTGATTTTAATTATTGATTTGAATCACCAGGTGAAAATAATTTATCGGTCTCGCCAGACCAAAGCAAGATCTGAATGTGTGCATGGCATCACCAAATCAGGAGATTACCAAGGCATTTTGGAGTGCAATGTGTTCAACCCAATGTCAGACAGCTGGGTCTCCGTCGAAGGTCATGGGTCTTGCAGCAGGACAATGACCCCAAACACACATCAAAAAGTACCCAGGAATGGTTCAAGACAAAACGCTGAACTGTTCTGAAGAGGCCAACAATGAGTCCAGATCTAAATCCCATTGAACACCTGTGGGGAGATCTGAAAACAGAAAGTATTCAGACCCCTTCACTTTTTTCACATTTTGTTATGTTGCAGCCTTATGCTGAAATCGTTTAAATTCATTTTTTTTCCTGATCAATCTACACTCAATACCCCATTAAATGACAAGGAGAAAACAGGACTTTAGAAAGATTTGCAAATTTATTAAAAAGAAAAACTTAAATATCACATTTACATAAGTATTCAGACCCTTTGCTATGACACTTGAAATTTAGCTCAGGTGCCTCCCATTTCTCTTGATCATCTTTGAGATGTTTCTACACCTTGATTGGAGTCCACCTGTGGTAAATTCAATTGATTGGACATGATTTGGAAAGGCACACACCTGTCTATATAAGGTCTCACAGCTGACAATGCATATCAGAGCAAAAACCAAGCCACGAGGTCGAAGGAACTGCCTGGAGAGCTCAGAGACAGGATTGTGTCGAGGCACAGATCTGGGGAAGCCTACAAAAAAATCTCTGCTGCATTGAAGGTTCCCAAGAGCACAGTGGCCCCCATAATTCTTGAATGGAAGAAGTTTGGAACAAGCAGGACTCTTCCTAGAGCTGGCCGCCCGGCCAAACTGAGCAATCGGGGGAGAAGGGCCTTGGTAAGAGAGGTGACCAAGAACCCGATGGTCACTCTGGCTGAGCTCCAGAGATCCTGTGTGGAGATGGCAGAAACTTCCAGAAGGACAACCATCACTGCAACACTCCACCGATCTGGGCTTTATGGCAGAGTGGCCAGACGGACGCCACACCGTTCAATCTTGGTTTCATCAGACCACAGAATCTTGTTTCTCACAGTCTGAGAGTCCTTTAGGTGCTTTTTTGCAAACTCCAAGCGGGCTTTGATGCGTCTTTCACTGAGGAGAGGCTTCTCCTCTCCAATCCTCTCCAAGAAGTTCTGTCACTCAAGCTTTTGGGTCTCACTATCTGCCATGATCTTTCCTAGGAAAACCACATTTCCAAGCTGGCCTCCAAAGCCAGTGGCCGACTGGGCATCCTCCGTCATGCGAAGTCCTTCCTTGGCACACCTGAGCTCCTCACCACATACAAGGCTTTCATCCGCAGCTCAATGGAATACTGCTCTCCCCTCTAGGCTGGTGCTCCTTCCTCACACCTAGCTCGGCTTCACGCTGTTGAAACGAAAGCTTTCAGAATCATTGGAATCTCCTGCGATGAAGCTAGCTCCAAGGGCATTTCACTCACTCACCGCAGGCAGGTTGGTGGTCTTTCTGTCTTCTACCGACTCCTATCCGGCGTAGCTCACCCAGCTCTGTCTGTGCTCTGTCCCCCAAATATTCCTACAGGTCGCACAAGATCTGCCAGCAACCCTCTTCTGGTGAAACTGCCAAAATCAAGACTCTCTATTCACCTTCACTCCTTCATTCCTCTTTTCTCCCGCCTCTGGAACAAACTCCCACACTCTCTTCAATCCCTCTCCTCCCTCCAGGTCTTTAAAAGAGCTGTTCACCACCATTTCTTATCTTCCCCCATCCAAAACCTTGATCTTTTCAACCCCCATTAAAACACCCCAAAGCCGCCACTTTCAATCCCCAACTTCTTTCCTGAAATTCCTAGTTGTGTTCATTTGCTTTATACCGTGTACCGCTCCCTCCTCCCCCAGCGCTCCCCCTTCCACAGATCTATCGATGTCCCTGTTCTCTCCTGTTGTTGTGCTTCTGTGCTTCCCTCTCTCTCTCACGCTCTTGTCTCCCGCTCCCTTCATTGTAGTTTTATGTGTCTGTGCATGTTTTTATGTTCAATGTGTTCGGTCTTACACGAGCCTCGATTCTGTATACAAAAATAAATAAAAAATAAGGGCGTGTTCATGCTTCTTCATATTACACAAGGGCATTGGAAGAGAACTATACTGTACATACATTTATATGAATTGCAAGGACATAATGGGTGGAGTACATATACCTTCTACGAATTATGACAATGGCATTCGGAGACAATGGACAAAGAAACAATACATGGGATTCAAACCAGTGGTCGCAGAATAATGATTACAACTGCAGAATATGCAAATTCAAGCAAGAAATTGCAAAATGAACAGAATAATAACCTAAGCCTGGAAACGAAAGCGAATTACGGTTTCATTTCGTGAACGTTTCAGTGGGTAAACCACAGTGCCTGGAGAATAAGATAATCATCCTAAGTGTCCGTTCAGCAGAAATGGAGAACAAGCGCCATGAAAGTCTTAAAAATCCGCAAAGCACGACACAGATTACTCATATATGTGCGAGAGGTTCTTACATGTTCATTTCAATATTGTTTATCCGTAACTACTCCAATTATCAGAAAATGATAAATAATGGCGATTGATACTAGGGGAGAGTGGAGGATAGGGTTGTTCAGTTACCAAGGAGATAGCGCTTTGCTTTAACCACTTGGCGAACGTTCCAATGATATCTGACATCCTCTAACGGCCGTTTGGGTGTTCGAGAGACTGGCTTCAAATGGGAGTTTGCACCTTTTTTGCTCCAAATATGGAAATGTTCCACTAACACACACTCCCTAAATGCTGGTGAAAACGCGTTTCTCGTTCTGTGACGTCATAGAGACGTCTTGTGCGCTCCGTTGGAGGCTAAAGTTAGCATTTGTCACATGCATGGCTGATTGATTCCTCGCATCTAAAGCCGGTAGTCTCCATAAAATACTTTGGATGAAAATATAACTGTGAAATTGTTGACCATGTCCTTTATAGTGGTCCTTGAGGCAACGTATGTCATTCGGGGAGTGTCCACACAAAGGGAGGAGGCAATGACGTACTCGGATAAAGCCGGTACGTCCGTTTCCGTTCAAATGTCAAAAATTCTCTGAATTTCGAGTTATCTTCAGAAACGTTGTCGCACGAACATGTTATTTGCGACTTCAATACAACCGCTCTCCATGACGTCATTTTGCACGCGCACTGACGATCTTCGATAAATGGCGGTCACATTCGACACGGCGAAGATCCGTCACCGAGTAATTGTTATGGATCTCGGGGATCAATGCAACGACATTACACGTCAGCTGTGGACGAGTTATAATGTGTAACGAGAAAATGTAGTCGTACAACCAAAAGGACAACACTGTCACCATCGTGACAGCCTGCAGGTGCCCATGCACCATATCTCAATGCAACTTATCCATATCCCAAATATCCCAACATATCCATATATCCCAACATATCCATGTATCCCAACATATCCCAACTATCCATATGCCAACATATCCCAACTTTCCATATCCCAACTTCTCCATATCCCTAACAACCCAAAGACAACACCATATCCCATATCTCAATGAGATAATATCATGCAACTTCTCTTGGATTCTTCCCATAAAAGGAAAACCAGGATGAATGCTCGATTTCCTCCAGTTCAATTTCACACGGAGCATCTATTTACTACGTATGCACAATATAGCAGATATGTCATTTATCATCCATGCTCCTTCCCTGCACTGCTTTGATGCTTCTCCCAATGTCCTTTCTCTTCCATTCCCATTCTTCCCACACTCTGCCCTTCTTTTCCTGAATTTTCTTTTTCCGAAGTCGGCCTCACACGCCGTACATATCAAAGAGACACCCCGTGGTTCTTCTAATCTGTTTGTCTCGAGGAATAAATGTCGGAATAGCAATGACTTGTACTAAAGAGCTAAACAAGTGTAGGTCCACCATATAATGGTCTCTCAATATGTGGCCATTTGTACATTTCTCTGTTCCTTTATGACAGCAGACGTTGTCCCCCTTTTTCAGATGGGGACACCGTGGGAACGTTTGCTTGTTTGCGAGTGTTTGTGACGGTTCCCCATCGCGCCCCATCAATGGAAACACCGTTAACAGCGTGAATGGAGCTCACGCACGAAATGCCATCTGCGGGAGGTGGAACTCGGGACAATGGCCACTTGCACTGGATGTTTGGGGAAATCGCGAAAGGTCCTTTTGTCCAAATATTGTGTTCAATCGGAGACAATGTAACGGTAGATGAAAGGGGTTATGATGTAGAGGGCAAGGCTGGGACTTTGGGGACTAAAGGAGAATTGGAGGAAAGGGAGGAGGATCCGCACGTTGAGGAAGAAATGTCTTTCGTGTTGTTACCTCCGTCACCAAAGGTGGATGGAGGTTGTGTTTTCACCCCTGTCTGTCCGTTTGTTTGTGAACAAGATATCTCAAAAAGTTGTGGACGGATTCGGACGAAATTCGGCAGAGATGTAGCGTATGTGACAAAAACGAAATGATTAGATTTTAGTGAAGATCCGGATTCGGATCCGGCTAGTAGAATTTTTGGAGCGATTTTCACCATTGGGAGATAGGGCCAAAAACGATACATAGCAGGATATCTCAAAAAGTTATGGACGGATTTAGACGAAAACTTGTGAAAATGCATGTGACTACAAGCACATATATGCCCCCTTTAGGAGGATGATCCCTTGCAATGCCCTTGGGATATCTGAAGTATGATGGCAGCCTTTTGCCCATACCTTGCGGCGATTGGTCACAGGTGTTTGCAACTGGGAACGTAAGGACAATGGAAAATTCTTCCCCATTTGGAGAAAAGAAAAACTTTACATATTGCTGACCGAGTGGCCTCTCAGCTGTTCTGGCAGAGGGGTCAGTTTTAATGATGAGAAAAAGATTACACAAGTCATCAGAACATACACATGTGACCTCCCCCCATTACTCCCCTACAAAAATATCCATCTAAAATCAAATGGCCAACCGGTTTCGCTCTTGTGAGGGCTTCCCCACACCCAGTGTATACATAGATAGATCTGTGACTACTCCACGGCCAAAACACTGCCCCGTCGCTATGTACAATCCAACATGGCCGCAAGGTTTGTAAACTCCAATGCCAACAACGTCTTTCATCGAGCTATGACCAATATCTTTCTTCTGTTGGCCGCAGCTGTTTGAAATTGAGACTATGAGTACGAATGGAAAGTTCCCTGACATTTTGTAGCAGGGCTAACCTTTAGATTGGACAACCGATAGATGACCTCCAGCACGACTCTCACATCGACACTGGTCCTCATGGTGGCCCGATAAGGGCGAAACCAGGAGGCCAGTTGACTTTTAACATTTCTGGTGTATGGAGAAGGGGTGTGGGCAGAGGGTGTGCGTAGGTCACGATATGTACGTGTGTGTTTGCTGATGCCTTCTGGAATCCTGTTTCAGCTGTTAAAATGACATTTGGCAGAACAGACAAGAGGCCACTTGGGGATTCAAAGCAAAACTTAGCTCTACTCCAAACTGCCAAAAGCCATGGCCTTTTCTTCATGAATGCATGTGCAAGTTTCTCTCACCCTTAGAGAATGCAGAAATAAACATATGTATTTACTTTGGTGGGAAAACCTGAGTGTACCTGCTGATCCCATCACACAATAAACTCCACTCCATAAAAGCAACAACAAAAGCCCTCGTTCTGCGTCATCTGACTTTATGAACCATGAAGTGCAGAATTATTTTGTTATGATTGTCATTTGACCCTAATACATGCCTAACCGGTCCGCAAAATACTTTGAACATACATTTCCTCCAGCCAACACCACGAGAATGTATAGCAGAAACTGGGATACTCAACACCCAAAGCAGCAGTAACAGCATCACGTGCAATGAGATTAACATTCATTCATTCAGGAAACTTGCCAAGTTGCCTCTTATGAGTGCCGTTCTAGTTTATACCTTTTATGGTCAGGGTGGAAAACTCCGGTTTCCCTTGACATCATTAACCGAGGAGTTTAAGGTGGTGAGGGTGTGGGAGTTCATGATGTTGTGGGATTCGAATGATTCAGTGTTAAAGAATGCTCTCCCAGAGAAGAAGGGAAGTCGGAAGTGGATGTAAGAGCTGAGGTGGACGAGATGGAGGAGCGGTTGCAACAGGCGGAGGTCATGGGGATAGTACAGTACTGGAAGCATGGCTTGGGGTGGATGAAGCATGAGCGATGGGGAAAGGCATGTGTGAAAGAGAGGAGGAAGATGGTTGAGAGGGAGATGAGAATAATCCGAGGAGGGGATACATGTGAAAGCAGTCGGACAGGCACAGCAAGGTGTTTGGACGCAGTGGGAAGGTGTGCGGGTGAGGACATTGAAGTAGCAAGAGATTTGGAGGATGCAGCCAATTTTGTTGAGTTTCCGGTTGCGGGCTACGTATGATGTGCTTCCAACACCAGTAAACTTGAGATTGTGGGGGTTGTTGCAGGAGGAGAGATGTTATTTGTGTGGAGGTTTGGGAACGGTGCAGCATGCACTGAGTGCATGCTCAGGAGCATTGGCAGCAGGAAGATACAGGTGGCGACATGATCAGGTGCTGGTGGTGGTAGTGCAGATGGTGCAACAAGAGGTGCTGAGATCGAGAGAGAGAAGAGTGGAGAAAGAGACCGATGGGGGAGAGGTGTTGTTGGTCAGAGGGACAATTGATAAGAGGTGGAAAGAGGAGGAGGTGGAAAGCAAGAGGGCTGTCAGATGCTTTTGATTGGCAGGTGGTGGCAGACCTAAAGCCACAGTTGGTATTCCCAGAGGAGATCTGTGTGACAAGGTTGTGGCCTGACATTGTCATCTGATCAGGTACAACAAGACAGGTCATATTAGGGGAATTGTCTGGACCTTGGGAAGAGAACATGGAGGAGGTGCACGAGAGGAAGAAAGGAAAGTACAGTGAGCTGGAGGCAGAGTGTCTGGGACAAGGGTTGGCGAGTTTCTTGTCAGCCATTTGAGGTGGGGTGGAGAGGGTATATTGGCAATTCCTTTTCTGCATTTCTTGCTCGGCTTGGAGTGTGTGGTACACAAAGAAGGAGGATGTGTGACAAAGTGGCCCAAGTTGCCTTGAAAGGCTCACTGTGGATATGGTGGAAGTTTATGGAGGCACGTCAAACAGTGTAGGTTAAGGTTGAGGGTGGCGGTTCATTTTAGCCGAAAGGGGTAGTGGTTGAGCACGGAAGAGAAATGGAGATGTGTGAATGGTGTGTGTATGTGTGTTTGTGTGTGTGTGTGTGTGTGTGTGTGTTGCAGGAGTGGGTGTGGTTTTGCATGAATGTGTCTTTGTTTGAGTGGTGCATGTTGTAAAGGTAGATGCTCGTTTTTTTTTTTTTTTTGGGGTGTGTAAGTGAGTGGATGAGGGCTGCGGCTAGGGAGTGGAGGCGGTTTTGTTGTTGTACTCTGTGTTCTCATTGGCTGGGGGTGGGGGTATGTACATACCCAGGTATAGCTGCTGAATATGGAGGCATTTGTGCCCCTGCTGGCCCACCTTAGCTGACCGTATCGAGGTTGAAGGGCCGAAAAGGGATGATGCTGAGGACCTCGACTGAGGACCCGGTTAGTGAGGAACACTTGTGACCAGGTGTGTTTTGAAATTATGTATATATATATGTACACGTCAAAAGATTTGCAGCTCAGGATTCATATTGTAAAGGATAGCACACTGAGCAGTAAGTAATTTAAAATTCTTTATTCATCACCTGACGTTTTGAGAACAAACTAGTTCTCTTCCTCAGAGGCGTTGAGTGTGGTGTGGTGGTGAAACCGTTAAGTTCCGTTGGGGACGGTTCACGTCATGGATTGGTCCAAGTCCTTGCCAATCACAGGGCTTCCCTGCATTTAAATGACTCTGCCGTTTTTGACGTTGTAATTGATTGCATAGTGCTTTGTATGTGGGATGTAAGTCGCTGTGTCGGTTGATGGAGTTTTCATCAGAGTACCAGGCCTCGACAATCTCGCGGTTCACTCTCAAAGATCCTGTGCCAAGGATCGTGGTCTGATTCCATGAGAAGGTGTGTTGATGTGTGTGTGTGTGTGTGTGTGTGTGTGTGTGTGTGTGTGTGTGTGTGTGTGTGTGTGTGTGTGTGTGTGTGTGTGTGTGTGTGTGTGTCGCAACCAATGACAACCGGTCTTGTCGTCTTGCAGCACGTTGGTGTTCAGTTAGCCTTGTGGTTAAGCATTTGGACGTTTGGTCCACATAATTGGCTTTACAATCTTGTAGATGACATTCTTTCTGTCAAATTTGTTCACCTGGTCTTTTGGTTGCCTTGCCAGCTTGCCTTTGCTTGCCAGGTTGCCTTTGGTTTGCCAGCTGTGCTCGTAAGGATGTTTGTGTGTTGTGGGTGATGTTGATGTTTTACTCACATAGAATGTGGCTTGAGGTTTCAGAAACGTGTTGTATGTATGGAAGTGCCACCGTGTGTGGAGGTGTGGTTGGAATGTTATTGCTGTAGTTGGATTACTACCCAAATGAAAACTACCCAAATTAGAGAAAACATAGAGAAAACTGTGTGAATTGTGTGATTACTTAGAGAAACCCACTACCCAAATGCATTTATCAAATCTTGTTGCCGGAAATCCAACTACGGCAACAAGAACTGGCTTGGCAAGCACCAGCTAGCTGCTTGGTAAATGAGCACACCCTGATCTTCCGCCCTTTCAGTTTCGTGTTAAACAGCAGGAAAAGTGGGTTTCATTGGTGGTTGTTGAAACAAAACCTTAATTAGTGGGTTTCAAAAGGCCGCTACGAAAAACGCCACTTTTGCGGCAGGAAGGGTCATGTTATTTACCCAACCCTTGTGGGGTAAATAGATTACAGTAGATCATCGCTCAGTTCTGTAAGTAAACCTTACCTCACGGATGTCTGGATTCCTCCAAATTTCTTTGTTTAATGCTATAAAGAGCATTAGCGACTGTTTAAAAAGATAATCATACGTGTTTGTGGTTTATATTATTTTACAACCCTGGCTACGCCGCTGTTAGACTTCCGGTCTTGTTTTATATGGAGTGCTCCTTTAGTGCTGTGTTTAACACCACTCGTATGTTGATGTGTTTTATCAGCAAAGTGAGACCCACTCCTACCAACATCACCCTCACCACCACCACATTCGGGGGCCCAATCTTGAAAGATTGTGGACGACGATCGGTCGCTTGGAGTCCTTGTTGACTCGGGGTCCCATGCAATTGCATGGCCCTAATGCTGCCACTGCCGAGAAGGCATCCATCCCCACAACTACATATATATATATATATATATATATATATATATATATATATATATATATATATATATATATACAGTATATATATATACGTATATATATATATATATATATATATATATATATATATATATATATATATATATATATATATATATATATATATATATACAGTATATATATATATATATATATATATATATATATATATATATATATATATATATATATATATATATATACACACACACATATATATATATGTATATATGTATATATGTATATATATATATATATATATATATATATATATAAATATATATATATATATATATATATATATATATATATATATATATATATATATATATATATATATATATATATATATATATATATATATATATGTATATATATATATATATATATATATATATATATATGTATATATATATATATATATATATATATATATATATATATATATATATGTATATATATATGTATATATATGTATATATATATATATATATAAATATGTATATGTATAAATATATATATATATATATATATATATATATATATATATATATCTATCTATAATTCCAGTAATCTCTGTGTGTGTGTGTGTCTGTCTGTGTGTTTGTTTGTCTGTGACCGCTGTTTCTCGACAACCACGGGTCCGATATACTTGAAACTTGCCAGGTATATATATAATGCCAGTAATCTCTGTGTGTCTGTCTGTGACCGCTGTTTCTCGACAACCACGGGTCCGATATACTTGAAACTTGCCAGGTATATTGCTGGGGACCTGAGGATGTGCCTTTTCAAGGTTTCATATTAATCGGAGAAGTAGTTACCGAGCTATGTCCAAAAAACGATTCAACCAATCAGAGCAGCGAGCTATCACGTGTGCCGAACGTGGCGAACAGACTCTGCCTCGGATGGCACATTTGAGAGCGTATTCATTTATTTCCCGTTGGCAAACTATGTTGCCGCTATGTTGGCGTTAAACTATGTTTTAAAACTAATTAAAACTAATTTGCGATTCTTTCGCTTTCCTGCGCGTTTGTGCACGCTATGGCGATTTCTTTACCAAACTCCGCAAGCCGTTCGCTTTGGACCAAACCATTTCATGTAAATAGAGGGGGGGGGGGGGGATTGTCACCGTACTCGCAAGCCGTTCGCTTTGGACCAAACCATTTCATGTAAATAGAGGGGGGGGATTGTCAGCGTACTCGCAAGCCGTTCGCTTTGGCTTTGCGAATGGACCAAACCATTTCATGTAAATAGAGGGGGGGGGGGATATAATTTTAGATATATATATAGTACGGGCATGCCCTAGTATATATAATGGTATCTGTAATCTGGTTCTCCAACCTAATGAGCGGACAACATGACGTCATCGCCATGCATGTCCACATTGCCTGCAAAGCTCCAGAGGAACCATCTAGCAGTGCGTCATTACGGATTATAAATCCAGATACTGTCACAAGTGCATGCAAATTACAGATACCATTATTAGTAACTCCCAACCGCAACCAGGTCGACTCCATATGATGAGTGGATACCAGAGATAACGTTACCGTGTGGCAGGCGGTGCTTATCGCTCCCAGCAAGGTGCAGCAGCAGCTGTATGGGACACCTTGCTGGCGGTTCTCCACTGATGATATGAAGGTCGCATAGTGACTGATATATATATATATATATACATACATATATATATATAATATATATACATATATATATATATATATATATATATATATATATATATATATATATATATATATATATATATATATATATACATATATATACATATATATATATATATATATATATATATATATATATATATATATATATATATATATATATATATATATATATACAGTATATATATATATATATATAAATATATATATATTGCGGTTCTGAGAAGTGTACATATTGATCATTAAAGGTTAAAGGTTTGCCCCCATAGTTAGTCCACAAGCAACACGTAGGCTACCTTAGAACATTAGTTATGTCATAGTATGTGTGTAGGATAAGGCCATTTCCATTAGTGGTACCTAATGTTCACCTGCGTTGTGTAAAAGAAATAAGTATTGTCCCCGTTCATTTTGCCTCCACCCTCCAAATCTACCTCGTTGGACAGCATCCATCCCGTGCCCTGATTCGGCTAATCTACCTCCTTTGCCAGCAGCAAGGGTTTTCGCTCGAAACCAGCCAAATGCCACGAGGTAGGCCTGAGAAAGGGTGGAGTCGGCGTTGAGGTCGGGGAGCGGCAGCGAGACGGTAAGAGCCAACAACCAACCAGGGCTTGGGTGAAAGGGCGTGAGGGGTATGGTAAGGGTGCAGCTGGCAAGTTCCAAAGGGTTCGCTGGGCGGCGCTATATACACGCGCGCAAAAAGAGCTTCCAGAGGACTGATGAGCGAGGGGCTTTGTAAGAGGACTGACGCAACTGCACTCGTTGAAAAGGACTGCCCTTATGAGAGAACTGTATAAGAGGACTGAAGGAATCGCGCTTGTTACCAAAGGGCTTATGCGATGTGATTGTGCAAAGAGGCCTCATGAGGAAAAGCGCATTGGGGAGCGCCTATTGAGCGGCATTGGGAGCGCATATAGCGCCAGTGCATTTAATACGTACGCGACCGTGGTCGCCAGTAACCGCCAGCCAGCCGTGCCTTTCGCCCTGTAACTGTCCGCTCCGCGTAAATGACCCGTGGGGAGCTTCTGCCGCTCTGACCATCTGCTTCCCGGTATGAGTCGGGGACCAGAGTGAGCTGCCTGGACGCCATCATCCCGGGACCATCCACCCGACCACCTACATCCCCGTGTGAGTGTGTCTGTGTGTGACGGGCCCGTTTGTCCAGGGATAAGTTAAGACTGTATAAGCTTCACTGTGTGTTCTTCTCTTCCTTTCTGTACAAATTGTAATAAACCAATCTGTTCTTCCTGTTTCTTCCTAATTCGACCGTATCAGTCCTTTCCTACATTGGGTAAGCGTGGCACGATTCGGAACCGCTCAAATCGGGTTTAGTTCTGTTAACAGCTCGGATCACGGCTCGCTATCGCTCGGCGTTTCCACTACAACCGTGGTTTGGGCGGGGTTGTTTCCTTGCTTCCTGGGAGGCATTGGTAATTAGGTATTAGGAATTCGGCCTACGACCCGACCCAGCGCTGACCGGAGAGAGAAGGTACATATATATATATAAGTTCAAAACACACCTGGTTACAAGTGTGCCTCACTGACCGGGTCCTCAGCATCATCCCGTTTCGGCCCTTCAACCTCGATACAGTCAGCCAAGGTGGGCCAGCAGGGGCACATACGCCTCCACATGCAGCAGCTCCATCCGGATGCGTACACACCCCGACACCTAGCCAGTGAGAACACAGACTACAACAACAAACCTGCCTCCACTCCCAGAGTCAGCAGCCCCTCATCCACTCACTCACACACCAAAAAAATGAAAAAAGCAAAAATAAAAAAGCAACCGACCATCACCCTTACAACATGCACTACTCAAACAAAAACACATTCATGCAAAACAACATCCACTCGTACAACACACACCCACTCCTCCAACACACACACCCACTCCTGCAACACAGACACACACACACCATTCACACATCTCCATTTCTCTTCCGTGCTCAGTCACTACCCCTTTAGACTGAAATGAACTACCCCCCACAACCTCAACCTACACTGTTTGACGTGCCTCCATAAACTTCCTCCATATCCAAAGTGAGCCTTTCAAGGCAACCTGGGCCACTTTGTCACACATCCTCCTTCTTTGTGTACCACACACTCCAAGCCGAGCAAAAAATGCAGAAAAGGAATTGCCAATATACCCTCTACACCCCACCTCAAATGGCTGACAAGAAACTCGCCAACCCTTCTCCTGGCACTCTGCCTCCAGCTCACTGTACTTTCCTCTCTTCCTCTCGTGCACCTCCTCCATGTTCTCTTCCCAAGGAACAGACAATTCCCCTAAGATGACCTGTCTTGTTGCACTTGACCAGATGACAATGTCAGGCCACAACCTTGTCACACAGATCTCCTCTGGGAATACCAATTGTGGCTTTAGGTCTGCCACCACCTGCCAATCACAAGCATCTGACAGCCCTCTTGCTTTCCACCTCCTCCTCTTTCCACCTCCTCCTCTTTCCACCTCCTCCTCTTTCCACCTCCTCCTCTTTCCACCTCCTACCCATATATATATATATATATATACATACACACAGTGCCCTCTGCTTGTATTGGAACTGAAGTCAAATTTGTTATTATTGCTAAATACTCAAGAAATTTGGATTTGAGATTAAATGATGAATTTATGTTCAGTTCAGACAGTAGCACTTTTATGTTCAGTCCCCCCATTTTAGGTAAACATAAGGATTTGAACAGATTAACTTAAAGTAAATTTAACTCATATAATAGTTAGTATTTGGTTGCATATCCCTTGCAGGCAATAACTGCATCGAGCCTGTGACTCAGTGACATCACCAAACTCATGGTATCTTATTTTGAGATGCTTTGCCAAGCCTTTACTGCAGCCATTTTCAGTAGTTGTTTGTTTTTTGGGGTTTTCTGGCTCTAGTCTCCTCTTCAGCAAGTGAAATGCATGCTCCATTGGATTTAAATCAGGGATTTTACTTGGGTTGTCTAAAACCTTCCACTTTCCCCCCTGACGAACTCCTTGGTTGTGTCTGCACTGTGTATTGGGTCATTGCCTCGCTGAATGGTGAAGCGCCACCCAATGAGTTTGGAGGCATTTCATTGTACATAGGTAGACAAAATGTTTGTGTACATTCCAAATTCATTCTGCTGCTAGGTCCATCATTAGTTCCAATACATCATCAATAATGATGAGTGAGCCAGTTCCAGAGGCAACCATGCAAGCCCACACCATGACACTAACTCCACCATGATTCGCAGATGAGGTAGTATCCATTGCATCATATGCAGCTCCTTCCTTTCTCCACACTTTCACATTTCCATCGCTTTGGTAAAGGTTTATCTTGGTCTCATCTGTCCATAAAACTTTGTTCCAGAACTCTACTGGCTCACATCTGTACTTGGAAAATTCTAATCTGCCCTTTCTATTTTTGGTGCTGATGAGAGGTTTGCATCTTGCGGTGTAGCTTTTGTAATTCTGCTCTCAAAGTCTTCTACGAATGGTAGATTGTGATACTTTCACCAGCATTCTGAAGTTTGTTTTTGATGTCACTGACAGTTGTTTTAGAGGTTTTTCACAGCTGTGATGGTTTTTCTGTCATCAACTGCAGTTGTTTTCCTTGGCTGACCTGGCTGTTGTCTAATACAAGTACACTTGTCGGGTTTTTTTCAATATACTACAAATTGTTGTATTTGCTATGGCCAATTGTTGTGTTCTGGTTCTAATTTAATTATTCTGTTCTTTCAGCTTCCAAATTGCTTACTTTTCTTTCATAGACAGTTCTTTGGTCATCATGTTGTTTTATGTCTACTGACTCCAAAGGCAGACTCCCAAGCCAAAAGCAAAGACTAAAACAAAGACATTACATTCACAGCTGTTTCATGTGTGAACAATCAATGCAGCAAGAAAAACCTGTCAAACATTTGTTCCAATACTTATTCTTATCTAAAATTGTGGAATAAAATGAATGAATGATCGTTTTAAGGCCATTTTCCCCGCAAGAGCGGGGGTTAGCCTTGCAGGCCCCATGACAATCATGGTTCCCTGTTTGAGGCAATGTTTTTATGGCCGGATGCCCTTCCTGACGCCAACTCTTAGTCACCTCTTATGATGCGCAGGGATACGGTGTACCTATTCTAATCCGGGGTACACACTGGGATCATTCATCCCAGCAAGTTGGTGCTCAATTTGCTGACCTCGGAAGGATGACAGGCTGAATCAACCCCACTGGTGTTAATTTAGCGAACGACCGGGATTCGAACCCAGGATCCTAGGAATCCCAAGCCGGCACCCTAACCGCTAAGCCAACACCAGGCTTATCTAAAATTGGGGGATGGAACATAAAAAGTGCAATTGCCCGACAAAGGTTAAACATGTATGCATAGAAATACCAAGAAATAAAAGCTGACACTCTAAACTCTTGCCTCGTATTCATCTTTTGATCTCGGCTCATGGAAGAGCGAGGTGACAGAGGGTAAAAGACGACTTATTGACAGCTGGACGGTGAGACAAGTAAATAAATAATGTATTTATTCCTAGTACAACTGGCTTGCAGACTTCCTCTTCCGTCGTAGTCAATGTGTGGCTCGAAAGTGAATTCTCTGAGCTCCTCTTCCTGGCCAGGTTGGAGTTCCTCAAGGCAGTGTTCTGGGCCCTGTGCTTTTTCTCATCTTCATCAATGATCTCTCCGACTTTCTGGAAAATCCTCTTTATCTTTTTGCTGATGACTCCACTCTCTGCTGCTCCATATCTCAAACCTCAGATCGGCAGTCTGCAGCCTCTTCACTCTCTGCAGACCTGGATGAAATCACAAACTGGTCAAACAAGTGGAACATGTCTTTCAATCCTGACAAATCTCACACTCTCACTATGTCTCTCTGAAAAGACCGATTGGACAACCCTCCCATCTACTTTCTCAACAATCCTCTCCAAGCAGTTCTGTCACTCAAGCTTTTGGGTCTCACTATCTGCCATGATCTTTCCTGGGAAAACCACATTTCAAATCTGGTCTCCAAACCCAGTCGCCGACTGGGCATCCTCCATCGTGCGAAGTCCTTCCTCGGCACACCTGAGCTCCTCACCACATACAAGGCTTTCATCCGCAGCTCAATGGAATACTGTTCTCCCCTCTGGGCTGGTGCTCCTGCCTCACACCTAGCTCGGCTTCACGCTGTAGAAACCAAAGCATTCAGAATCATTGGAATCTCACACGATGAAGCTGATTCTGAGGACCTTTCACTCTCACCGCAGGCAGGTAGGTGGTCTTTCTGTCTTCTACCGACTCCTCTCCGGCCTATCTCCCCCTGTTCTGTCTGTGCTGTGTCCCCAAAATATTCCTGCAGGACGCAAAAGATCTGTGAGCAACCCTCTTCTGGTGAAACTGCCAAAATCAAGACTCTCTGCTCACCTTCACTCTTTATTCCTCTTTTCTCCCTCCTCTAGAACAAACTCCCTCACTCTCTTCAATCCCTCTCCTCCCTCCAGGTCTTTAAAACAGCTGTTCACCACCATCTCTTATCTTCCCCCATCCAAAACGTTGATCTTTTCTACCCCCATTAATACGTCCCAAATCCACCTTCTTCAAATTCCGTTTTCTTTCCTGAAATCCCCTGAGGTGTCCATTTTGTTTGTACAGTGTACCCCTCCCCAGCCCTCTCCTTTCCACAGATCTCCTGATGTCCCTGTTCCTTACTGTTGTATTTCCCTCTCTCTCCCCCTTTTGTTTCCCACTCCCTTCATTATATGTTCAGTGTCAGCTCTTATACGAGCCTCCACTTGGTATACAAAAAAACATAGTTGGACACAAAAATCATTGCAATCAACTCATAGGAAGAGAGCGGAGGAAATGTAGTTACGTGCAGGTAAAAAAAAAGTTGGGTACGTGTCGGGTTCATGGGGGTCTCCCTTTATCTCCAGTATTTGCCAGAGATGTTTTTCCTATAGAAAAGCTGCTTGGAGATCAAAAGCCGAACGGTTTGAAAATTAACGAGAATCAACACACAAACACATCTGATGGTCATGGGTTCATGTGATCTCAATTATCCAAATACAATTTGTTTGCAGATTAACCAAAGGATGCATATTCGGATCAACATGCTTGTGTTTCTGTCTGAGCATCTGCTGCTTGATGTTGCAGCAGATGTCTTCTAAAGTTTTCATTTCGTCTTCTAAAGTTTTCATTATTCATTGGAAAGTACTCAATTGTTAATATCTTTCATGTTATATATGTTCAAGTGTTACACAAACCATACACAGTATAAAAGGATGTTTCGCTTGGCTGTTCTGAATGGTTTATATTTACTCCCGCCAGGGAGTAATGCATTCGATCGTGTGTGTGTGTGCCTGTGTTTGTGAACAAGATATCTGGAAAAGTTCCGAACGGATTTGGATGAAAGTTGGTGGGATGATTGCCCTTGGGATAAGGAAGAATTGATTAGTATTGGGTGAAGCTCAGGATATCATTCCGGATCCAGAAATTTTTTGAAGGATTTTTTTACCATTGAAAGATAGAGCTCATTTATTTTCAAACATTATCTTCTATATATTCTATATTTAACATTGTGATATGAAAATAGTTTTCATATTTGTTGTAAATGTAGTTTAAACTCGTGGTTATGCGTTAGAGCGGTGTATTTTATTAGCAGCGTCGTCTTCAAGGTTCTTTTTTTTTTCTAATAAAGACATATTCTGTCATTTTAAAACCACCAAAGTGTGTATTCGGTTTCCCCGTTTCATAAAATGTATCGTTTGATACGTATAATGCTTTAAAACTGTTTTTTTTTTTTTTTTTTTTTTACCTCAGAAGAGATATCAACATTTTCCTCAGCGAATGTCATTCGCGGTGTCAGTATTTGATGAACTTATAAAGACTTAGGTGAGTTATAAGTGTGACCAGCATGTGCACGGGATTCTTCCCAGAAGAATGAGTGGTCGCATTAGCTTGTACGACTTAAAATGAGCGAGTTTAGTTTTGACGTTTGGGCCAGTTTTACATGTTGTATCCCTAAGGAATGAAACGCACGTTTTCTGGCTTACAATTTTATTTGAAGTCACTCATACCTCAAAATACACTCACTTATATAGAATTGAACGCTGAATCCGAAAATGAAAGTGAAATTGCCTAGTTTTTTTTTAACATTATCTTCTATATATTCTAAATATATATCTGTGCAGTGTCTGTCTTGTGTTGTCTTGTCTTGTGTTGTCACTGAACTACTCCCTCAAACTTTTGTGAAATGGTACTATTCCAACTTGACCCACGGCGGGAGTATGCGCTCTACTGAGTGGCGTTATAGTTTAATTTGGAAACCACAGAAACGATCTTTCAATGTACAAGTCATTTTTTCTAAACAACATCTGGTTGTACACTTGTCTTCAGAGCCATCTATTTATTCGTATTCTGATGTTCTACCCCAAGGCATGTTCTGTGCTGCTGCTGAAGCAGTTTCTTGGCAGGGGTGGGTTACCATTGCCGACTGAGAAGTTGTGAGGGTAAGAAATGGTGAAGAATCACTTTAAAAATTCTCGCACCCGGATCTTCACCAAAATCTAATCAATTCTTCCTTGTCACATACCCAACCTGTCCACCAAATTTCATCCGAATCTGTCCACAACTTTTTGAGATATCCTGTTCACAAACAAACAGACAAACAGGAGTAAAAACCAAACCTTCGGTGGTGGAGGTAATCACCCTTACCTGGGAATACCGGAATGACGGGTTTCAAATCCAGGGTAGACGGATTAGAAGCGAGCGTCTGTTACTCGAGGCCATACTATCAGCACAATCTCGATGTTAAGCATGCAAATATAGTGGGAATTTGACCCTGCTACATATTATGACCCTTTCTCTCACTCCCCCGAGCAAATACTGGAGAGAAAACAGGACCCCTATTAACCCTTTTTATGTCCACATATAGTGGACTATCTGATATTTACTGAAAGCTTTTACACGCTGGAATACATGAAGGCCTGGAGAAGTTTGGATGCCAATCAATTGGCGTCTGGCTGGATCAGTGACGTGGCTGGTTTTTGTTTTTTGTGAAGAATGACTATCACGTTGTACGAGCAAAGGTCGGCCGGAGATATAGGTTCAGGAGATATAGGTTCCCATGCACCCCCCTAAAACTAAATTCCAAAATGATTTTTATAGCATCCCTAGGACATCTACTTAAAGAATTTTGATGTTGCCAGGGGGAAAAAATGTCCCACGGGGTCCTAATTAGCATATTTCCAAGATGGCTGCCATCCGCAGCCATTAAAACGCTGTGTCATATGTCAATAACTAATGAGCCGATTTTGATGATCTTGGTGTCGATATTTTGCTTTTCTGAGGTGCTGAATCGATTTCCGAGGTTTTCGAAACGATTGGAGGTCAAGGTCACATGATTTAGTCGAAAGTCAAGGTCATTTTGATAAGAAATCGCTTAATTTTCATTTTCCGACATGCATTATTTTTGACCCAGCTCCCAGAGATATGGTGATAGAAGCTTACTTATTGCTTTGAAAACGTTCCTTATTATCCCAACTAACAAGACAATTTGAGGTCAAAGTCATGGGGTTAAGCTCATCTTCAATGTCATCAGATGTGTCAATTAGGGACACTGAGCGCATTGACCTCCGTGCATGTGATGAAAATTTGTGCCTATAATAACTCCTGAACCAGACATCATAAAAGACAACTGAGCCCTTTTATATTTATTATTTTATATTTATTATCTATTATAAGTGACATTGTAGCAAAGTCTAGGAGTCATCCTCAGCATCCATGAGAAGATCATCATCGTCTATCTCCATATGTGTGGAAGGGGCCAGGGAGGATCACATGGTCCTTGAATTTGTCGGGATACTTCCACACCAGTGGGAGCGCCTTCATGCACACGCCGAGATCGAAGGTGTTGAAGGTGTACTTCTGGCCCACTTCTTGCGTAGCCTCCTCTGATCGCCAGAGCAGCTCCTGCACCGTCTCGTACTGAGTGATGGGCTGGTTTATGGGCCTGTAGTAGTCGATGATGGATTTCTTGGCAGGTGTCACATTAGTGGCCGAGATGAAGCCACCCAGGCCAGGTACCTCCTGCTTGCCCTTGCTCGAAATCATCCTGAAACAAAGATTTCAGTAAGAATGAGTACAACACAGAGAATCAACTGAATGACACTATAATAAGGAAATTTAACAATCCAATATATATGGATACATATATGTAGCTTATTGCAAAAGTCTCACCTGCACAGGAGCCACATGTAGTATTCTCAGAGACTGGCAGTAAAGACTTCATCATCCGGAGGCGAAAAAGACGCATTCTCTGGGAACTTGGGACTCTCCTTGTTGTAAATGGTGACAGGAGGGAGAGTCTCTGGAGTATCCAGCTTCAGGCTCCTCTTCTTGCTCCTGTCGTAGAGAGGGAGGGTCCGTTTCGTGCTTGGGGTAGCATCAGGCGTTATCTCCTGGATCATGATGCCCCCAGCATCTCACCCAAACTACCACGTTTGAGCCATGGATATTTGTGGTGATCTTGTTGAGATTGTCCCACTCACTGTGGAACACAGCATTGCCCTCGCCACAGATGATCTGAGGAGTAAGGTAAGTTGAATCCTCGTCCAGTGCCTTGGCTATGGCTGTCTCCAGCTCTAACCCGAAGTTGTAAGACTCGCAGTGACTCAGTCGGTTCCAGATGGTTGTCAACTGCGAACTACGGTAGAGGTGTCGGCCAGTTGTGCACAGGAACATATGCTTCGACAACTTCCACTGTCCATTAGTCACTGCTCGACAGAGGTCCTGTCCGATAGAGTAGAAACGCTGGCGCTTCCTCTCACATTTCTCCACCTCAGGGTCACAGCCAGACAGGACAAGGTTGAGGAACCACTTGAGATCCTCAGGCAACTCCTCCCCAGCTTGCTTGTCCAACTCGTCAGCAGTGGGCGGCCAGGGTAGATCAGCTGACTCCTCGAAAGCCTTTTGGATCACCTGTCGCAAGTACAGAGGAGCGTCCTTCAACTGATCGGCTGTCCCCAATTGAAAGGCACATGCTATTGCATCAGCAAGGGTGATGCTCGCGCTGTATACTAGCCAGAATGAGAAGCAACCTCGCTCCTTGAGAGCCACATTTGAGAAGGAAAGGTGTTCGCCTAGTTCCTCATCCTTCTCAAGGCTTGCTATGAGCTTTATAGACCTGAGCTCAATGACGTAGCAGTCACGAACAGTACTGAGAGGCAGGACCTGTTGGTTGTGTATGACCTGGGTCTTCAGCCGCTCCTTCAAAACATTGTATGCTGCGTTGTGAGCAGCAGTCTTCCGAGCTTGCTCCGTGTCAGACTCATCCTTCTTCTCCAGCTTCTGTTTATGATTGTGGTTGTCACAAAAGAAGCGGTGGTAACAAAAGTCATGGTAGCGAGCCTCAGCTGCAAAGAGATCCATGCCCTTGACTTTCCGGTACAGACGGCTGTTTCCGAGAGCTTCTGCCATAGGTTAGATTTTCTTCCATCCTGACTCCTTCTTCCAGGCTGTAAAGCTGCGAGTTGGCTTCTGAGTCTTGCCATTCACTTTGATTTCATTCTTCTCACAGAAAATGCATTCATCTGGTGGAAATTTGACAGGATCAGCATCTGCAGATTTCTGCTTGAGAGGAGAGTGGGTGCCTCTGTGATGTTGATGGCGTGGTTGAAGCATCAGCAGATGGATTCTTCAATCGATCCAGGTGTGTTGTGAAGTCTTGGTAACAGCGCCTGTGGTAACCAGTTATCTCCATATCAAGACCATCTAGAGTTTCTGGCAGCAGATCACATACAGCTTTCATACAATGGGGAGAATCAATTTTCTCAGCCACTCTTCTATCACGGACCTCAAGTAAATATGACAACTTCTCTGACGGCACACATTTGACAGAACTGAAACAGGTGAAGGGATTATCATCAGATTCCTTGGGGGTGTGCAACACACAAGTGGAGGTAAGACACTTCTGTTTCACAGAGGGTTCACACGCATCTGAACTTTGTTCACTTTTCCTCTTCTTTTTCACCGTGGTTAACTAAGCTTGACTGTCCACCATCGATATTGCTAAGCTGGTATGAGTTCGCTATACGCATGCAGTTAGTTATATGATATAGTCTCTGCATATCACCATCACCAGAATCAGGCATTCACTGTTGAAGTAGCATGCACCTTCACCAATACATCTAGAAAAAGAGAAGCATACATATAAATATCTATACACATATATACAGACTTGGCATTTAATATGGAATATTTTTTTTGTGGGGGTGAACTTACTTTTCAAGATGTCTTAGAACCAAAAGTTCATTGGAATTATGTTGAAATTATTCTAGATTTTGTTAATGTGACCTTTAAAAGAAACAAAAACCACATTTGACATTTCAAAACAAATAAATTGATCCTTGAAAGTGATGTAAACTGATATCGAACTCAATTCATGGACAGTACTGTGTTAAACTTCTGTACGTTTTCCAGAAGTATCTCTGTATTTTGCACATTAGCCAAAATTTTTTTTAACAAAAACAAAAGTTAAATTACGACTGGGATTACGGACAGTAAAATTACAGTTCAGTACTTCGTGTAACCCCCATGAGCATTCAGGAGAGCACGTACACGTTGAGGCATGCTGTTCACAAGATTTGCCAAGGTTTGGACAGGAATCGCTTGCCTTGCAGTGACAATAGCCTGCTGCAATTCACACACAGAGGTCGGCTGCTGGTCCAAGTGGTCGATTTGACGCGTTAATTCTGCCCACTAGTTCTCTGTCGGATTCATATCCGGGGACATGGCAGGCTACTCCACATGCTCTACACCATGGTCAGCAAGAAAGTGTTGGATCATGCGAGCACGATGATGCCGTGCATTGTCATCTTGGAAGACAAAGTTTCCTTGAAAGGCTGCACGAGCAAATGGAAGCAATGTTTCTTCCAGAATGGCCCTGTACTTGAACTGGTTCAGGTTTCCATTCAGAACAACCAGGTCAGTTTTGCCCCCTGCATGAAAAGCAGCCCAAACGGTCACCCCACCACCTCCAGCTTGGACTCTTGGCACTATACAATCTTTGTTGTAGGCTTCATGCACTTGTCTGCGCACTCGGACGCGGCCATCTTGACGATAGACCAGAAATCTAGACTCGTCACTGAAGATCACGTGATTCCAGTGTCCTGGCTGCCATTGACGGTGCTCTCTGGCCCACTGCAATCTGTGCTGGCGGTGTTGTCTGGTCAGCCGTGGCTTTCTCAGTGGACACCTGGCACGATAGCCTGCTTGAACCAGTCGTTGGTTGACTAGCCTTCTGGATACAGGCACATTTGTCAGTTGCTGCCACTCAGCCCTAAGCCGATTAGCTGACTTGGTACGGCCATTGCGGACTAACCGGTGCAGCTGGCGATCATCCCTCCTTGTGGTTCTGTGGGACGTCCTGGCCTCGGGATTGGAGAAGGGACACCCCTCTGAGCATTTCGTTTCAGGATCTTTGACACCTGACCTTGAGTGATGCCATACTGCCGAGCAATAGCACGCTGTTTCATGCCGTAATTTCGTAAAGCCACCACTCCATGACAAACAGCATTGTCGAGTTGACGGACCATCTCCAGAGGAAGCGGCAATAACTTTTGGAGATGTGCAGCAGTTGTTTTCCACTAATACAGAACGCAACAACCCTTGTATACCCGACTGTGAAGCCAATCATCAAATGCACCTGTCTGTACATTTTGCCATGCCAGGTGTGATATAATCCTGTTGTTGACTTCTTGCTGCGACAGACAATCAGTGACATGGTTCTTTTAACAAATAAATCACCAAAGTGCAAAAGAAACTCACCAGATTGATATACTGAGTTAAGAAAGTAAACCCAAGTCAAGAAAAAAATGTATTCCATATTAAATGCCAAGTCTGTAATAATACGAATAATATGAAAATAAGGAAAGTTTTTAAAGCAATACGTAAGCTTCTATCACCATATCTATGGGAGCTGTGTCAAAAATAATGCATGTCGGAAAATGAAAATGAAGCGATTTCTTAACAAAATGACCTTGACCTTCGCCTGAATCATGTGACCTTGACCTCCAATCGTTTTGAAAACCGTTAATGGAAGGAAAGTTGAAGGTGTTGTCCACGAATGCCAGGAGCTTTAATGGAAAGATGGAAGAGCTGGAAGCTCAGATGGACAGAACAGTGAATGGTATGACGTAGTTGTTTTAAGTGAGACGTGGTTTCGTGAGAAGTCCAACAAGAGACCAGGAATTCAAGGCTACAGGGTTTATAGATGTGATAGGAAAAAGGAAGGATATGTGGAAAGTATAATTTACATCCCAGTCGTGTTATAGTAGCGGTTTGCATTTTTCACCACAGATAAAAACAAAATTAAGCATTTTGAAAACGCAAAAACTCGAGTTCATAGAACACCTTCAACCCCAAGCAGTCTTGAGGAAAAGGACATGGGAAGGATCTTTGAAACCCTTACTTTGTGTTTCCAAGCACAATCTATATTTCCTGGGAGCTTTGCTTTTGCCTGAATCTCGATATTCCCCAACGCTGAGAGTGCAAGCAGCAAATTGATCGGTCGAGATGTCGTACAATGGAGCAATATTATGTCCAAGTAATGCTAAACTGGAGGTTTCTGGATGTGACAAGGAGGTGATTTGTGTTCCACAGTGTTCAAGTATATAATTAATTATTTTTTTAAAGTGTTTTAAAAGTTGTATAAACAACTTTTTTGGAGGTTTACCGCCGTCTTTTACACCTCCTTATTTGACACATTACATTACATTTTCGTGCCTGTTGTTTGTGTCCTTTATGACGTCCCTTAAAACAGTACGTTGCCTGTTTGGAATGATTTTCAATTTTGTTTGACTGCCTCTGTGTCCCCGGCAGACAGAATTTAAAGAAATTACCTTACTCTTGTGTGTGCATGCTCGCTCGGAAAAAGATCCCTTACAATTTGCCAAATTCAGAGCCAAAGTAGTGCTAAACTGCAGGAGCTTCGTGTTCCGATTCATTGCTCCCATTTGTGCTCTTCAGTGTTAAAAATTCGTGTTCTACACTGTATCATTCAATTCAAATGAAGTATAGTTCCTCAATCATATACTGAAGTTTGTAGACAGACAGGCAAACAGACAGACAGACAAAGTGACCCATTTGCTTAACCCGTCATCTCACTTCGCGTGTGGGGTAACAATGATGGAGTTCGCCTGTAGTTTCGCTTAGTTGTTTGCTCGTAATCCAAAATGGCAAGTCTTCTTCTTCGTTCTTATGCAGTAAAAGGCTGTGGAGTAGCGTAATCGGCCGAGTGCGACTGTGCCGCTGATGCAATGCCCTCTGTACAGTATGTCAGGGCAGGAATTTGTAATTTGTTCAGGGTGCCGGCGATAATTCACCGAGTCTTCCTGAAGAACATCATGGGATCTTTAACGTCCCCTCTGGAACAAACTCCCACACTCTCTTCAATCCCACTCCTCCCTCAAGTTCTTCAAAACATCTGTTCACCACCATCTCTTATTTCCCCCCACCCAAAACCCTGATCTTTTCTACCCTAAACCAACCCCCTTGAAATTCCGTTTTCTTTCCTGAAAGTCCTTGTAGTGTCCATATTGTTTATCCCGTAAACCGCATCCCAGCCCTCTCCCTTCCACAGATCTCCCGATGTCCCTGTTCTCTACTGTTGTTGTGTTTCTCTCTCTCACTCTCACTCTCACTCTCTCTCTCACTTTTACTCTCACACTCTCACACACTGTCACTCACTCTCTCTCACACTCTCTCTCTCTCTCTCTCTCTCTCTCTCTCTCTGGCGCCACCTATCGGCCGTCGGTGCGTTGGGTGTAGCGTCATGGCGGCTGTGAGCAACTGCTCTGTGTTTTGGTGAGTCCGTCGTGAGGTTTCCCCCCTCTCCTGCCCTCCCCTGCCCCCCTCCCTCTCCTTTTCCATCCTGTGTGCCTTGGCATTTGTTTTCATCTGTTCTACACCTTTGCCTTCGAGAGAGAGAGGATTGAGAGCGGGCCCATTTTGGGTGCGGCCTACTGGCGTTGACGGCGCGTTGTAAGCCATTTCTGTGCTTATAATGCACGTTTATTTTTTACTTTAGTTCGTTTATTTAGGTTTGATACCCTCTTGTCCGGCTCGGACAAGCGGGGGGAGGGGGGGGTATTTTCGCCGGAATGGCGAATGCACGCTCTCGTCGCGATGACTTTGAAGGCTTAACCAGGAAGCACGCGTTTGTGTGCATGCCTCCGGATGGAGTCCCTGTCGCGGACATCATCCTCGCTGTGGGGAGCATTGTTGGGGATGAAAATATACGTGCAGCTTCGCGTATGAACCAGAAAGTGGTGGTGTTCGTTTCGGACGAGGAACTCGTCCATGACGTGGTAAGTGCGGGAATAACCACGGAAAGCGGTCACTTTATGATGGCATCGCCGCTATTAACTCCCGCGACGAGAGTGGTTATTTCTAACGTACCACCATTTATCCCAAATGACAAGTTAATGACCGTGCTATCACGGTACGGTAAAATGGTATCGAGGATTTCAACAATCCCTCTTGGGTGCCGGAATGAACGTGTTAAGCACGTAATGAGCTTCCGCAGACAGGTGTATATGGTCCTTCCAGACCGTGGGGACGACACAGGCCTCAACATCACTTTCAAAATTAATTTTGAAGAGGCAAATTTCCAGCTATACGCATCGTCCACCACCTTAACATGCTTTCAGTGTGGAGCGTATGGACATTTAAAACGTTCTTGTCCCAAAGCCTCGTGTGTCAGGTGTGGCAAGACAGGTCACACTGCCATAGTTTGTAAGGAGGAGGTTGCTCTGCTAATGAATACGCCCAGTGGGAGGGAGGTAAACGCTGCTCCACTAATGAATACTCCCAGTGGGAGGGAGGTTAACGTTGCTCCACTAATTGAGATTCCCAGTGGGGGGGAGGTTATCGCATTGCCACCGCCTAAAATTCCTAATGAGGGTGAATCCAGTGTTCCAAGCGTGAACGTATTTATTCCTCCTCAGCAAAATGTTGAAATGGACACTGATAGCAAAGTGGGGACGAGTAAACGAAGGGCTCCGGATGATAGTGACTCATCTGGAGCAGGTAAAAAGGTTGTGCTCGATTTGCAGGCTGTTAGTGAAAAAACTCTTCAGGATGCACCTGGATTCTCTCTGCAAAGCGCGGACCAAATAAATAAAGAGGAAAACCCAGAAAAGAGCATCAGGGTTCAGCCGCTAAAACAACGCACTTCCATTACTCACACAGACGACGTTAATGATGTAAATAATTCAGGCCACGATACCGTGAATGGCGCATCATTGATCCAAGCGAATGTCGCCGAACAGGCTGACATCCATAATAAATCTGCCAATATAGCAGAAAAGGGCGGAAACATAAATCCACAGGAATGTGGGAATAATGATTTCATGCCAATTGAGGAAATCAGTAATCAATGTGCTGATGTTTCCCAAACACAGCACTGCGTGGACCCCCCAGACAAGGGAAGGCTAGGTTGCATAGCAGAAGAAGAAAACGGTATTGACCCAGACCCCATTGGACCACTTTCTGATTTATCAGAATCGGAAGAGGAGGTGGAGGTAACAGCATTATCACAATTAATGCCAGATCAACCCCCAACCCCTCCCCATATTGTTCTCTCATTCCTCAATGAAACGTATAGACAGCGAAATGTCATCATTGGGGATCATTTCCCTGATTTGGCTCCCTTTATTCAGGCTGCAAAACTAGTCATAAAAAAATCTGAGGAACTAAACCTAACAAAATCGCAGTTTCATCGACTAAAGAAAATCATAACAAAGGCAAAGACTGAGTACTCACAGTGTCAGACAAAATTTACTAATGAGTGATGAAGACGCTTAATCTTGCAACACTCAATATAAATGGTGGTGGGGCCAGTCACGTCCGCCAGATCCAAGTGAATAGTTTATTCAAAAGGAAACAAGTCGATGTAATATTACTGCAAGAAACTCATATTATTGAGAAGGTTGAACATGACTGGAGCAGCATGTTCAAAGGTAAATGTTTCTTCAGTAATATGTCATCTGTATCTGCTGGAGTGGGGTTTTTGTTAAAACCAGGACTTGTACCTGAATCTTGCCTCTTTCAGGAGGTGATTCGGGGACGTTTTGCCTCCCTAGAATTGGTGATCAATAGCCTGAAGCTTATTATTTTTAATGTATATGCACCAAGCGAGAGTACTGACCGTAAAGCCTTCTTTACTGAAGTGATAAACCATTTAAACTTGTTTGACCCAAATCAGTGCATATGCATGGGGGGAGATTTCAATTGTACGCTAGAGCCCAAAATAGACAGAAATTCACCGGAACCACATCCCGAGTCCCATGGTGACCTCTCCCAGTTCCTTTCAGGTGGGGCTTTTTTGGATGTATGGCGATTGATGCACCCAAATGACTGGCAGTTTACATGGTGTCGATGCTCCAATGGCCAAGTATCCTTAGCGAGGCTTGACCGCTGGTACATCACCCCACGATTAAGGAATATTGTAACCTCCTCAACTATTACCCCTTCCATCTTCTCTGACCACCACATGGTCACGATGGGCCTATCTTTCCCACAATTCAAACGGAGGAGCGCCTATTGGAAATTCAATACAAGCCTTTTGGATGATACCCTGTTTAAGGAAGCCTTTCGCATCCTATGGATAGCAATAGTTGGAAAAAAGCCCCTCTTTGCTTCCACTAACCTTTGGTGGGATAATATGAAAACTCATATATGACTGTTTTGTCAACAGTTTAATTCCCATATCACTCATGAAAATCAAATCACATTGGCACGGTTGGAAACCGAAATTCTAAAACTGCAAAACAAAATGGCAGAGCAGGAAAATGAGGCAAATTATAAATTGCTACTTGAAAAAAGGACCCAACTCCGGGAACTATTACAGGAGAAGGCTGCAGGACTGCTAGTTAGACTGAGAGTAAAAAGCATTAAAGTATCAGATAGTCCTAGCAAAGCCTTCTTTCACTTAGAAGCTGAAACGAAGCCTCCCCAGCTTATTTTATCAGTTAAGGACCCCAGTGGGAATGAAATTACAAGTTCTGATGGGGTAAAAATCACTATTAGAAAGTATTATTCTGAACTATTTGCTAAAAAAGATATATATGAGGATAAAATAAAATGTTTTACCTCCCATCTCCCAACCCTAACTGAGACTCAACGCCTGGAGCTGGATGTGCCTTTAAGCCTTGATGAATTACAGCGTGCCCTGGTTGGAATGGAATCTGGAAAGGCTCCGGGAATTGATGGCCTGCCAGCTGAGTTTTACATGGAATTTTGGGACATTTTGGGCCCAGAACTATTGATTGTAATCCAAGAATCCTTGCGAAAAGGTGTAATGCCACCAAGCCTAAGGAGAGCAGTGGTGAGTCTTCTCCCAAAGTCAGGAGACCTCCGGCGGATGGAGAATTGGAGACCGGTTTCAATAATATGTACTGACTATAAATTGTTTTCGAAAGCAATGGCAAATCGTTTAAAAAAAGTCATTGGTGATCTGGTTTTACCTGATCAGACATTCTGCATCCCCAGTCGTTCGATTTACGACAACATTTTTTTCTTGCGGGATTTAATGTATGCTCGCCATGACCAAAATGATTTTGGAATATGTTTTCTAGACTTTGAAAAAGCCTTTGACAGCATTGACCATGTTTTCTTGTGCCATGTTCTTGAAGCATGTGGGTTTGGGGTAATTTTCAGGGCCTTTATAACTCTATTGTACACTGACATCTCCAGTGTAATTAAGGTGAACAATGAACTGGTTCCCCCCATAAAGGTTCAGAGGGGGGTACGGCAGGGTTGCCCAGTCTCAGGTTTGCTTTTTGCGTTAGCAATGGAGCCATTTCTTTGCACACTGAGAAAGAATATCTCTGGCCTGACCTGTTTTCCTGGAAGCCCACCAATGACTATATCGGCCTATGCAGATGATGTTTGCGTCATTATAAAAAACCACCAAGACATTGTTGCTCTTGTAAAGTCCTTAAGAACCTTTTTCATGGCTTCATCTCTGAAGGTTAATTGGACGAAAAGCAAAGCTCTTTGGGTGCCATACCTTAATAGCTGCCTACCTGTCTCAACACATCTGCCTGCTCTTCCAGAAAACTTGGAGTGGAAAACAGATGGTGTTGATTACCTTGGTGTGTCCCTGGGCTCTACACAATTTGAGAAAAGGAATTGGGAAGGTGTGACTGGAGAAATAGACAGGAGGCTGAACCTGTGGAAAAGAGCCCTACCGCACCTCTCATTTAAGGGCCGAGTCTTAGTGGCAAACAACTTGGTTGCTGCAACGTTGTGGCATCGCTTTATTTGCCTGCAACCACCAGAAGTGCTGCTGGACAGGATACAGGCCAAACTTGTGGACTTTTTTTGGGGAGGCCATCATTGGCTGCGGCCAAGTGTAATATGCCTTACTTCATCTGAAGGTGGTCAGAGCCTTGTTCACGTGAGATCCCGTCTCATGGCTTTTCGCCTGTGCTCCATTCAACGCCTCCTATTTGGTGAAAACCTGCCAAACCATGCCTTGGCTTGCCATATTTTACAGCAGGCGGGTAGACTCGGCTATGGTCTCGAAGTATTCCTGACTCACCTCAAGTACGTGAATACATCAACGCTCCCCATATTTTACTAGAGCCTTCTCAGTGCCTGGGAAAGACTTTCCGTGAGCCGTAAAGCGGACACCTACTCCCCAGGGATGTTCGAGGTTGAACCCCTGTTCTTCAATCCTCTCTTCCCTGATGTTCTCAAGAGTCGTCATTTGTGCCAACGCTTTATTGAGGCAGGCATAAACAAAGTATGGCACCTTCGGCCAAACTCCGGTGTCGGGTGGAGGCATGTGGAGGAAATTTCAACCTTGACGGCGATTCGGTCCAAGAGGACAATTGGAACGATTTTGAGGAAAGTTGTTCAAAAACGTCATCAGCTACAGAAACTTTGGACTTGGAATACTTTTGGACACCCCAACGAGTCCCCGTTTCCGAAACTGATTTTTGACTGCTTTCCCAAGGAACTTCCACCTGTTAGCACAGGGACAAGTGTATTGCATGCTGAGAGCAGCAAGAGCCTGTATAGGTGGTGGTTATCTCAAGTTCTTGGTATTCCTCCGCTAAATGGAGTAGCACGATGGAAGAGGCTACTCCCTGCCGGGCCCCCCAATGAACCTGTATGGGAATCAATGTATAGTAAGCTGATCAACAAAAGAACAGGTGATCTTCAGTGGCGCCTTGCCCACTGGATCATCCCATGTAATACATATGTATGGAATTTTGCCCCAATATCTGCATGTTGCCCCTTTTGTACTGTAAATGAGGATGTTTTTCATTTTTTTATTGGCTGTGAAAGACTTTTTCCTTTATTTGAATGGTTAGACTTTGTGTAGTTCAAAATGAATTTCAGATTTACTTTTCGATCCTTTATTTTTGGGCTCAAAAAGAGACGGCAACACAACAAGGAATATGAACTGTTGTGCTTTTTTGTAGCTACAGCAAAGCTTGCTACTTACCTGTCCAGAAAGGAGAAGCGGAATGGTAAGCCCATTCATCAATGCAAGGTCATGACGTTTTTCAATGCACTGTGTGCTGCAAGGCTAAAACATGAGTTTGAGTTTTCCAAGAGCATGGGCGAAATTGATGGATTTGTGGAAAAATGGTGTTTGAAAAGTGTCTGTGAAGTCCGCCAAAACGAGTTGGTATTATTTTTCTCTTGATTGTTCATAATTTCTACAATTCATAATATTGCTGCAGAAGATTGCATTTGTTTTCGGTAAAAGTTGATCTGATCAACGCATATATCTGTATTGTTTCCTCGCTTCATCGTTTTCTCTTGTTTTTGGCTTTGTTGATTTTATACACTGTACATCCATGCACTTTATAATTTTTGGAATAAAAGGACGTCAAAAGTCAAAAGTCAAAAGTCTCTCTCTCTCTCTCTCTCTCTCTCTCTCTCTCTCTCTCTCTCTCTCTCTCTCTCTCTCTCTCTCTCTCTCTTTCCCCTCTTGTCTCCCACTCCCTTTATTATATGTTCTATGCGTCAGCTCTTACATGAGCCTCGACTTAGTACACAAAAAAAATATCCGAGGGACGGCACATGTATTGATGATTCACCCTGACTGTGAAACAACAGACTGACAGTTTATACTTTGGTCAGGATTAAAACCCAGGATAGCCAGCTATGAGGTGAGTGTGCTTATCTCTAGGCCATCTTGTAGTGACGTTACACGTATAGTCGTATACACTGCATAGCTGTGGCATGGGGGATAGTTGCCTTACAGGATGTGGTTTTGCATAAAAAGTCCTTTCAAGCATGTCAAGCCGGATGCAATTACTCTAATGCAATCTCGAAGAATTTTGCATACTTGTCTACTTAGGTTTCTCTTATATTATTTTATTTTGTATTACTCATTATTCGTGCAATTGCCAAACCATTACCTTGGGAGTTTAAGTGATATCATGATACTTTAATGTTACATTTTTATGTGCAATGCATCTCGATAAATCACGAGTTGGTGTGGCTTCATGCATTTACTGAATATGGCATGACCGGTTTCTTAAGTTGATGTGTGGAACATTAGTCCTACTGCCATATAGGATGGACCTCATCATCACATGACTGGTGCATGGCTGGGGTCAGCGGGGTCAGCGGTGCATGGCTGGGTGCACGGCTGGGGTCAGTCAGGCACGAATTAATGGGAAAGTAAACTCAAATGTCAAAAGCTAAGAAATACCAGATCTTATCATATCAACATTTTAACTTCACATTCTTATACAGTATTCAAAAATACACCATCAAACTGTATGTAATATATAAAGCCTATGACTATATATATATATATATATATATATATTGTTGTGGATATGAGAATGTTGTTTTTTTATTATTGTTGTGTAATGAATTGTTGTAAAATGTCACCCTCCTTCCTGCATTTGTTGTTGTATAAAGGTCAAAGGGCGTTCCGTAGTTAATTCCATAAAACATACACGCAGGACACCATATATCCCGGTTCGGTAGTTATATCCTTATTATGTGTATTAGTGTAAGGCTGTGTCTTCCATTAATTTAAATACTCCATTGCACCAAGTGAAATAAGAGTAGATTCCCTTCACATTCCCCTTCCAACCATTGCCAACTGCATTCCCTCAAAGCCTCAATTGCCAACTGCACTGGGCGGTTTGTTATGCCTAAGTCACACATAGGCAGATTTGTCGGCGACTACTGGCGACTGAAAAAATCGCCACCACCCGCTAACAATCGTAATGAAACCGTAATGGACGGTCGCCTGTAGTCGTGGTTATCCTCCCCAGGTCGGCTGCAGTCGGCAAGAGCCGCAAAGGGGCCAAATATATTTTTAAATGTTTAAAAACGGCGCGCTCAGTCGCACTCGAAAAAAATCCGCCATGCTGTCGTGATGGAACCGCCATGCTGTCGTCGGTATCCGTAATAAGAGCGTAAAGCGGCCGCAACCCAGTCGCTCATAGTCTTCCGCAATCGCCCCACCAGCTAGCACGGCAGAGATGTGAATGCCATACGGCCTTCCTGCGGCATCTTCCCGACTACGGGCCGACACTGTTGCGGCTGCATATCGACTACAGAAGAACTGCCACGTCTCCCCTGCGGCTATGGGAGACTGACGACGACAGCAGTAGGACTAGTGGCGGCCGAGTTACGGCCATTGGCGACAGAGATACGACTGCCTGGCGACTGCATTACGACATACCACGATTCCATGGCAAGACAGGATGGTGTGAGGGTCTCCGTGGAGTGAGGTCCTGTGGTGCCGACAAGGATATGGCTTTATTGTTTGGACATGGGACTTTTGGGAACTTTATTTTTGGGACTTTGGTCCTTTGGAAACTTTATTTATGTGACTTGGGACCAGTGGAAATAATTTGTTGGACTTTATTTCCATTCTCTCTCCCTGCAGAAAAGTTTGATTATTACATTACAATGATACATCTTTATTAACTTTGTTATTGTACATCAAACATCTTTATGCTTCATGTCATACATCATTGAAATGAATAAAGTGAAATGTAAAATAGAGAAATAAAGATTTAAAAAGTTGTGTGAATCGTCTCCAATTGCCGGCGGTCTTATTGCAGTCTTGCGGACGTCGGAGTAAACCGCCACCCGGCCCCAATGCAGTCGCCGCGATCCGCCATCAGTCGTAATCTAGCCGCCAGACTGTCGCCACGCTGCCGCCGTGCATCCGCAATGCAGTCGTCGTCGATCTTCAACAGTCGCCATCCCACTCGGGGCGTCATCGCAATGCAGTCGCAATGTGGCCGCCTGCAGTCGCCATACTGCCGCCTAAACCATATTTGACCGCCCGAAATCGCCAGTGGTCGCCGAAAAATCTTGATCGCCGGCAGTCGCCAGTAGTCGCCAAAATATCCGCCCATGTGTGACTTAGGCATTAGGGTTGCTACAGCTGTGGTTTGTTCCCTCCGCGACTCCATTCGCCACGAGGTAGGCTCGGAGAAGAAGGGGGAGGAGCTGCCGAATCCTGGGCGTGCCCGCCCCTCGTCATCAAGGGTGGAGCCAGAGGGCCGTGCCGACCAATCAGGGCCGAGGCGAGCTCACCTATGGGCGTGTCCTGGACACCAGCGGCTTGATCGCCTGAGGCGCTATAAAGAGCGCGCGCGAAAGACTTGAAGTTGTTGGACTAAGAAGTGCGCGAGGAGGGAAGAGAAGCGAAAAGGAAGCCTTGAGACAAGTGCGACAGAAGCGCGGGGGAAGCCTTTAACACAAGTGCGCGAGAGAAGTGAAAAGGAAGCCTTGAGACAAGTGCGACAGAAGCGCGGGGGAAGCCTTTAACACAAGTGTGCGAGAGAAGTGAAAAGGAAGCCTTGAGACAAGTGCGACATAAGCGCGGGGGAAGCCTTTAACACAAGTGCGCGAGAGAAGCGCGGGGGAAGCCTTGAGAGAAGTGCACGACGTCACCCTGCTCGCTCCCAGCCTGACGAGGCCCGGCTTGCTGTGCGCCCTGCCAAGCCTTCCAGCTTGTGGTCCGAGCTGAACCTTCCTCCCGGTCCAGCCAATCATTCCTGCCTCCATTCCCCATTCATGTGAGTCCGTCTTTGTTTGTTCTGTCCCTGGGTTAATTAAGACTGTAATAGATAAGCTAGCAAATTTCACTGTGTCACCTTTCCTCTTCTGTATTTTATTTTCTTATCCTTCCTTCTTCCTTGGTTTCTTTCAATTGTGTAAATAGTAAATAAATTATATTTGTATTTCTTACCCTTTGTCTTTCTTTCTTCTTTACATCCTTCGTTTTAGTCTTTTCCCCATTGAATATCTGTGGCGCGATTCGGCCAACGTTCAGGAATCGGGTTAGTCGGGGTAACTGTTCGGGCGCGGCGGCCATCCGCTCGGCAAACAACATCCTCGCCGCGGTCCCGTAACAATATATATATATATATATATATATATATATATATATATAATTATATATACAATTACTCTAATGCAATCTCGAAGAATTTTGCATACTTGTCTACTTAGGTTTCTCTTATATTATTTTATTTTGTATTACTCATTATTCGTGCAATTGCCAAACCATTACCTTGGGAGTTTAAGTGATATCATGATACTTTAATGTTACATTTTTATGTGCAATGCATCTCGATAAATCACGAGTTGGTGTGGCTTCATGCATTTACTGAATATGGCATGACCGGTTTCTTAAGTTGATGTGTGGAACATTAGTCCTACTGCCATATAGGATGGACCTCATCATCACATGACTGGTGCATGGCTGGGGTCAGCGGGGTCAGCGGTGCATGGCTGGGTGCACGGCTGGGGTCAGTCAGGCACGAATTAATGGGAAAGTAAACTCAAATGTCAAAAGCTAAGAAATACCAGATCTTATCATATCAACATTTTAACTTCACATTCTTATACAGTATTCAAAAATACACCATCAAACTGTATGTAATATATAAAGCCTATGACTATATATATATATATATATATATATATTGTTGTGGATATGAGAATGTTGTTTTTTTATTATTGTTGTGTAATGAATTGTTGTAAAATGTCACCCTCCTTCCTGCATTTGTTGTTGTATAAAGGTCAAAGGGCGTTCCGTAGTTAATTCCATAAAACATACACGCAGGACACCATATATCCCGGTTCGGTAGTTATATCCTTATTATGTGTATTAGTGTAAGGCTGTGTCTTCCATTAATTTAAATACTCCATTGCACCAAGTGAAATAAGAGTAGATTCCCTTCACATTCCCCTTCCAACCATTGCCAACTGCATTCCCTCAAAGCCTCAATTGCCAACTGCACTGGGCGGTTTGTTATGCCTAAGTCACACATAGGCAGATTTGTCGGCGACTACTGGCGACTGAAAAAATCGCCACCACCCGCTAACAATCGTAATGAAACCGTAATGGACGGTCGCCTGTAGTCGTGGTTATCCTCCCCAGGTCGGCTGCAGTCGGCAAGAGCCGCAAAGGGGCCAAATATATTTTTAAATGTTTAAAAACGGCGCGCTCAGTCGCACTCGAAAAAAATCCGCCATGCTGTCGTGATGGAACCGCCATGCTGTCGTCGGTATCCGTAATAAGAGCGTAAAGCGGCCGCAACCCAGTCGCTCATAGTCTTCCGCAATCGCCCCACCAGCTAGCACGGCAGAGATGTGAATGCCATACGGCCTTCCTGCGGCATCTTCCCGACTACGGGCCGACACTGTTGCGGCTGCATATCGACTACAGAAGAACTGCCACGTCTCCCCTGCGGCTATGGGAGACTGACGACGACAGCAGTAGGACTAGTGGCGGCCGAGTTACGGCCATTGGCGACAGAGATACGACTGCCTGGCGACTGCATTACGACATACCACGATTCCATGGCAAGACAGGATGGTGTGAGGGTCTCCGTGGAGTGAGGTCCTGTGGTGCCGACAAGGATATGGCTTTATTGTTTGGACATGGGACTTTTGGGAACTTTATTTTTGGGACTTTGGTCCTTTGGAAACTTTATTTATGTGACTTGGGACCAGTGGAAATAATTTGTTGGACTTTATTTCCATTCTCTCTCCCTGCAGAAAAGTTTGATTATTACATTACAATGATACATCTTTATTAACTTTGTTATTGTACATCAAACATCTTTATGCTTCATGTCATACATCATTGAAATGAATAAAGTGAAATGTAAAATAGAGAAATAAAGATTTAAAAAGTTGTGTGAATCGTCTCCAATTGCCGGCGGTCTTATTGCAGTCTTGCGGACGTCGGAGTAAACCGCCACCCGGCCCCAATGCAGTCGCCGCGATCCGCCATCAGTCGTAATCTAGCCGCCAGACTGTCGCCACGCTGCCGCCGTGCATCCGCAATGCAGTCGTCGTCGATCTTCAACAGTCGCCATCCCACTCGGGGCGTCATCGCAATGCAGTCGCAATGTGGCCGCCTGCAGTCGCCATACTGCCGCCTAAACCATATTTGACCGCCCGAAATCGCCAGTGGTCGCCGAAAAATCTTGATCGCCGGCAGTCGCCAGTAGTCGCCAAAATATCCGCCCATGTGTGACTTAGGCATTAGGGTTGCTACAGCTGTGGTTTGTTCCCTCCGCGACTCCATTCGCCACGAGGTAGGCTCGGAGAAGAAGGGGGAGGAGCTGCCGAATCCTGGGCGTGCCCGCCCCTCGTCATCAAGGGTGGAGCCAGAGGGCCGTGCCGACCAATCAGGGCCGAGGCGAGCTCACCTATGGGCGTGTCCTGGACACCAGCGGCTTGATCGCCTGAGGCGCTATAAAGAGCGCGCGCGAAAGACTTGAAGTTGTTGGACTAAGAAGTGCGCGAGGAGGGAAGAGAAGCGAAAAGGAAGCCTTGAGACAAGTGCGACAGAAGCGCGGGGGAAGCCTTTAACACAAGTGCGCGAGAGAAGTGAAAAGGAAGCCTTGAGACAAGTGCGACAGAAGCGCGGGGGAAGCCTTTAACACAAGTGTGCGAGAGAAGTGAAAAGGAAGCCTTGAGACAAGTGCGACATAAGCGCGGGGGAAGCCTTTAACACAAGTGCGCGAGAGAAGCGCGGGGGAAGCCTTGAGAGAAGTGCACGACGTCACCCTGCTCGCTCCCAGCCTGACGAGGCCCGGCTTGCTGTGCGCCCTGCCAAGCCTTCCAGCTTGTGGTCCGAGCTGAACCTTCCTCCCGGTCCAGCCAATCATTCCTGCCTCCATTCCCCATTCATGTGAGTCCGTCTTTGTTTGTTCTGTCCCTGGGTTAATTAAGACTGTAATAGATAAGCTAGCAAATTTCACTGTGTCACCTTTCCTCTTCTGTATTTTATTTTCTTATCCTTCCTTCTTCCTTGGTTTCTTTCAATTGTGTAAATAGTAAATAAATTATATTTGTATTTCTTACCCTTTGTCTTTCTTTCTTCTTTACATCCTTCGTTTTAGTCTTTTCCCCATTGAATATCTGTGGCGCGATTCGGCCAACGTTCAGGAATCGGGTTAGTCGGGGTAACTGTTCGGGCGCGGCGGCCATCCGCTCGGCAAACAACATCCTCGCCGCGGTCCCGTAACAATATATATATATATATATATATATATATATATATAATATATATATATATATATATATATATATATATATATATTATATATATATATATATATATATATATATATATATATATATATATATATATATATATATATATATATATTATATATATATATATATATATATATATATATATATATATATATATATTATATATATATATATATATATATATATATATATATATATATATATATATATATATATATATATATATTATATATATATATATATATATATATATATATATATATATATATATATATATATATATATATATATTATATATATATATATATATATATATATATATATATATATATATATATATATATATATATATATATATATATATATATATATATACACTAGCAAAAGTACTTGGCATTGTACAATGAGTACAATGAGTCGTTTCAATGAGTCGCTTCCTTACGGGAATATGATATACGCAATCTGGGTTCTTCATCGAAAATGAATTTTAAAAACAGATCGCAAGTACACTGGAGCAGTGGCTTATCGAGGAAAAATGACGCTCAGGGAGAGATGCCAAATTTCTAATTGATGTCGTAACTTCCCATAAGTCTTTGAATGGTGTGTGTGTGTGTGTGTGTGTGTGTGTGTGTGTGTGTGTGTGTGTGTGTGTGTGTGTGTGTGTGTGTGTGTGTGTGTGTGTGTGTGTGTGTGTGTCCCCGTGTGGGTGTGTTTGTCCACGTGCGTGTGCGTGTATGTCCATGTGTCCCTGTGTTTGTTTGTGTATGTGTGCCCCCCACCCCTTTATTTCATTTCCGCACATGGTTACCCTAACAGCAGTCCCAACTACTAAAAATGTGTTCTTTGCTAAAAAAAAAAAGGTTTCATTCAAAAAACTTGGCTCCGAGCAGTTCCCATGGAAGTTAGAATTAAGTTAAAAACGATTATTAAGTTACATAAAAAAACTAGCACCAGGATGAGAATCCCAGCCTCACTTAAATAAATACATATATACACTTAGATATGGTAAATTTTGTCAGATTTCACTCCAGATTTGGAGATTATTCAATTTACAGCATCCAATCCTCATATCCGAATCCAGATTTTGATGATATGCTTCAATTATGTAATGATAATCGATCGTGTTTCCAAGGCAAGGCACGTTTGAGCAGGCTGAAACAAAATGGCGGCTTATGACCGGTGTTCTCAAATCCAGCAAGGAGATGGTGTCTCCTAAAAATCATCCATCCGGTTGGACCGGTGTTTTTAGGTAGTAGGTGATGACTGTAACCGCTCAAGGCAGTACTACCATTCGGACTTAGGAGCATTAAAGTGGTGCCTGGAACCATCTTACACTGTCCGTGTCAGGATTTCTGGACGTACTTTCTGTTTCACCCAAACTATCGCTACCGGTCTAGCTTCAAAGTCTCTTTCTTACAAACAAACCTCATACACTTTTCTTACTCATTTTCACTCCTCACCTTTACATTCTCTCTCCTTTATTCCTTTTTCCTTACATTTATCAATGCAGTTATTAGTCCTCTACGGTGTACACCGGAGGGGACTATAGGTTTGCACGCCGTCCCGCCGTCTGTCAGTCCGTCAGTCTGTCCGTCCGTCAGTCTGTCAGTCCGTCACGCAAAGAACAGTTTTCCGGACTTTTTTTTCTAAACTCTTAATGCTAATAATTTCAAACTTGGTACATGGTTTCCTCATGATAAGTTACAGATCAAGTTCGAACTTCACGACGTTTCGATCATTTTTGACAAAGTTATGGCACTTTTGAACTTTGGGAATTCTGATAATTCTGATGATCCTTCACTCAGTGCCGTTTTAAGTTTTAATTTCCTTTAAAAAAGATTTTCTCTGCAATAATAGGGCCGATTGAGATCAAATTTTCACCGTAGGGGGGACTCGGTCTGTAGAATATTTTAATGGTAAATATGACGTCACAGGTCACGTGGTTCGGCCGCCATATTGTTTTTCGTGAAAACACGAAAACCCCTTTTTCTCTGCAACGGCTGAATAGATTGAGGCCAATCTTTGCAGGCAGAATCGCATACCCATGACGAACAAAAAAGTCAACGAGCATGACGTCATGCGTCACATGGTTTCAGAGTTATGACGTTTTTAAGCATGAACCTTTAAAACCGAGCCCCTCCCTCATTTTTTATCCAATCGAGGGGAAACTTCACAGATCTGTTCAGCATGTCAATCTACTAAAATGTCCTTTTGGAATTTGCGATGGGGCACGTGGATTGGCAGATATCGTTAATTAAACGAAAATATTTTAAAAAAATGGTCTCTTGTTTATTCTAGAGTTCTCCTCAAGCCGCACCACGCGGCCTCAGCCTCGTCTGCGAACGTCAACAGCGCGACACAGCGCGCGCTTTCGGGAGGGGCGGAGCCAAGCCGAGCAACATATATATACACATCGATTAATTGATCGTGAACCGGAGAATATAATAAATTACTGATATTTAGTGACTCGAAAGGTTCTTTATCAACAACTTATTTTCTCGTGCTTCTGCTGACCTGTCTGTGAGGTGTATAAATCGAAGTCCTGAGTGCGAATCACAGGTGAGCCCATCCTGAGGTAATTAGCGATTGGGAACGATTCAGAACCTGTGGGTAAATAACCCTTTGGTAATTTCCCCAACAGTTTTCCGGACGACAGACTGCCGGTAGGGGACATGTGTTGCAGCGCAATACTCAGAATGCTTGTTTTATTTAAGGCCTGGCTTCTATGAGGACTGTATAGTCAGTTACTGGTGCCTTCAACATAAGAAAGCCCTTTCTAACCACTGACTGACTGATAATAATGTTCAGTACCTTCCGAATGTTGTGGAAAGCTAAAATTTGGCGTGCCGACAGACTTCGAAGCCGACACACGAGGTAAAATCACAGAACCGTCTGAAAGCGTCCTTTAAAAAAAAATTTACGTAAAAAATTGTAAATGCATATGTAAAAAAATGGGTAAAAAATCTAAATCAATAACTGGCATTTTAAAATTGTAATTTCTATAAATGTAAACTGTGAAATAAAGATGACATTAATGTCTGTAAATGAAAAAAAGGAAAAGCGCCCATAAGTGAAAGTTTACATTAAAAAAATGTAAGCACGCCCATTAAAAAAAAAATTCTCAATCGATATCTAGCATTTTAAAATTGTTATTTGTATGACTGAACTGTGAAATAAAAATCTCAATGAAAATTTACGTAAAAACCGTAAACGTGTCCATAAAATAAATAAATAAACCTAAATTGATATCTAGCAGCAGGTCGGTGATACTTGCATTTAATCATAAAGCTTGTATTTATTATGTACCTACACACAAAGCACGTTTTGTTGTTGCTTACACAATGTGTAAGCATACCCCACTAGTACAGTACAAAACATAAGTGAATGTGTCAGTAATTTCTGTGGAGGCAGCAATGCCTTGCCTTTTTGAGTCTCTGATTGGTGGTGGAGCCAACAAAAACGTTTTACAGCCAATCATAACGTTTCAGAACCGATCGAGGAGGCACAAAGGCAAGGCATTGCGGCTGTCACAAATCACGAATATTTATGTTCTACCGTGGCTGGGCAGGTCGGAGCCAGCCCACAAATATGCATCATTGGCTAGACGGGGACAGAAAGTGCCATAGCATACCAAGGGGTGTAAACTGTAAACATTTGAGCAGTGCTGAGTAGCCAGACTCTCTTTTCTGTTCTTATCTCCTTAACACACAAAAAAACCCCCACCTTTACCCTTGCCCACAAACTGCTTTGCAACATCACTTCATCAATAGTATGGTACATTGATGATGATTCGGATCACACATGCTTACAATAATCGGATGTATGCATGACAAATACTTTTAACATCATTTTAACACAATGTTTTTAACACTGTTTTTTTACACCTGACCTGTTTTTCTTGATTTTCTGAACAACCAAACAAAGGGGTGTGTTCCATTCCCAATCAGCTTGCTGTCGCTTGCCAAGCCAGCCATTCCTTACCAACCATTTCGTTGAAATGCTTGCTTAAGTGCTTAAAGCCACCCTATTATGTTCCGTCGCAAAGGGGGTGTGAGACTATTGCAATGTGTGCGTGTGTGGGTGTGTTAGTGGGTGTGTTAATGGGTGTGTGTGTGTGTGTGTCCACATCTATATATTTTCGCTTTTAAAATGGTTTTCTCTGCAACCGCTTGTCTGATGGAAGCAGAATTTTAAACATAGGAGGGACTCCACATGGAGAATATTTTAAAACTAACTTTGATGTCTTAGGTAGGTCACATGGTGTGGCAGCCATATTTGATTAAAGGGAAAAAAATGTACGTAGAATATGTTATCAACTCCCCATAAGGTGTATATAGGGTGATAAAGATGATGTCATCAGGTAAGTGGTATTCCAGTCATAATTGGTGGAATTGAAATGTTTATCCGAAAAATCTGAAACTTCATGTCTGATCCAAGACCTGATTGATGTGAGTGAAGAATTAAATTGATGACGTTCATAACCCATGCCAAGAAACCATGTGGCGTAATAAGATTGATGACGTTCATAACCCATGCCAAGAAACTATGTGGCGTAATAAGATTGATGAGTGAAGAATTAAATTGATGACGTTCATAACCCATGCCAAGAAACTATGTGACATAATAAGGTGAAGGGATGACATGGTATAGAACCACCTTTAGAAGCCATTTTTCCCCGCAGAGCAGGGGTTGGCCTTTTTCAGGCACCGTGGTCCCCTTTTTGAAGCGATGTTTTACAGCCGGATGCCCTTCCTGCCACCGACTTAGTTGCCTCTTGCGACACACAGGGAATTACCAGTGAACTGGTACTCAATTTGCCGACCTCGGAAGTATGACAGGCTGAGTCAAGCCCCCCCAGGTGTTAATTCAGCGATCAATGGGGATTCGAACCCAGGATCCAAGGATCCCAAGCTGGCACCCTAACCGCTAAGCTAACACCAGGCTTGGGGATGACATGGTATATGGGCCATAATATCAGTGGGCCATAATCGTATTTCATAGCGTGTTCAGTTAATGACGTTCAGAATGTTGTACACCACACCTTTCCTATGCCATCCCCAGGTGCTGCATAACGTCATTGCCGGGCACCGAAGGGGGCTCGGCAGTGACGCCCGCTGAAAGGGAGTACTCAGTTTTCACTCTGGTTGTTGTACACCGCTCCTTTCCTATGCCATCTCCAGGCATTGCAAATCGTCATTGCCGGGCACCAAAGGGGGCTCGGCAGTGACGCACGCTGAAAGAGAGTACTCAGTTTTCACTCTGGTTTCTTGTTTTCTTGTTGTACACCGCTCCTTTCCTATGCCATCTCCAGGCATGGCAAATCGTCATTGCCGGGCACCAAAGGGGGCTCGGCAGTGACGCACGCTGAAAGAGAGTACTCAGTTTTCACTCTGGTTTCTTGTTTTCTTGTTGTACACCGCTCCTTTCCTATGCCATCTCCAGGCATTGCAAATCGTCATTGCTGGGCACCAAAGGGGGCTCGGCAGTGACGCACGCTGAAAGAGAGTACTCAGTTTTCACTCTGGTTTCTTTCTTTCTTGTTTGTTTGTTTTCTTTCTTGGTTGTCCGGGCGATATCTCAGCCATACTTTGAGCTAGGAAGCTGAAATTTTGGCACAATAGTGAGAAAGTGCTTTGTCAAAAACGGTATTTATTTTTTTTGATTAATCAATAAATTGAGGAGTTATTTAATTATTAGCGATTAATTAAGTACTTATTTAATTAATTAAATTTCCTTTCTCTTCTGACCATTAACTCAGGCACCTTTTGAGTTAGGAAGCTGATATTTGGACATGCCAATGACCAGGTGATTTGGCTGCAAATTTTGATTTATTAATTAATCAATTAATCGATTAATTATTTAATTATTCGATTAATGACAAAAAAAATTTTTTTTTTTAAGTTACAGATTCTGATGAAATAGTGGTAGTTTATGTGTTCTCTGACCAAATTGATAAATAATTTAATTTTTTTATGATTATTATTTATTTATTTTCATTATTAATCATTTATTTATTTTCTTTCTCATTTGGCCAATATCTCAGGCACCTTTTGAGCTGGGAAGCTAATATTTGGACATGAGTGACCAAGTGATGTGGCTATCAAGGATATTTTTGATTTATTGATTAATCATTTCATCTATTAATTATTTATTGATTAATCGATTAATTATTTATTGAGTAATCAATTAATTATTTAATTTTTTATAAATGACTTATTTAATTAAATTTCTAAAAGATACATTTTCGGATGAAGCACTAGTGGTTTAGTTATGCGATTAGCCAATTGATTATGAAAATATTTTGTGATAATCTTTTATTGATTTTAATTATACAATTAATCAATCAATTAGTGTACACCTCTCCCTCCCAATGCAGCCTCAATGAGCTGCACTGCGGTATTGCCGGGCGCCTGAGGCGCCCCGGCAATGCCGCGCTGTAGGATATTTCATTATTTGGCATGGGGGCGGTGTACTTTGAATGTATGTGTACTTGTTGTACACCGCTCCTTTCCTATGCCACCTCCAGGCATTGCAAATCGTCATTGCCGGGCACCGAAGGGGGCTCGGCAGTGACGCACGCTGAAAGAGAGTACTCAGTTTTCACTCTGGTTTCTTGTTTGTTTTCTTGTTTGTTTTCTTTCTTGTTTTCTTGGTTGTCCGGGCGATATCTCAGCCATCCTTTGAGCTAGGAAGCTGAAATTTCGGCACAGTAGTGAGCAAGTCCTTTGTCAAATACGGTATTTTTTGTTTTTTGAATAATCAATTAATTGAGGAGTTATTTAATTATTAGCGTTTAATTAAGTACTTATTTAATTAATTAAATTTCATTTCTCTTCTGACCATTATTAACTCAGGCACCTTTTGAGTTAGGAAGCTGATATTTGGACATGCCAATGACCAGGTGATTTGGCTGCAAAGGATATTTTTGATTTATTAATTAATCAATTAATCGATTAATTATTTAATTATTCGATTAATGACAAAAAAATTTTTTTTTTTTAAGTTACAGATTCTGATGAAATAGTGGTAGTTTATGTGTTCTCTGACCAAATTGATTAATAATTTAATTTTTTTATGATTATTATTTATTTATTTTCATTATTAATCATTTATTTATTTTCTTTCTCATTTGGCCAATATCTCAGGCACCTTTTGAGCTGGGAAGCTAATATTTGGACATGAGTGACCAAGTGATGTGGCTATCAAGGATATTTTTGATTTATTGATTAATCATTTCATCTATTAATTATTTATTGATTAATCGATTAATTATTTATTGAGTAATCAATTAATTATTTAATTTTTTATAAATGACTTATTTAATTAAATTTCTAAAAGATACATCTTCGGATGAAGCACTAGTGGTTTAGTTATGCGATTAGCCAATTGATTATGAAAATATTTTGTGATAATCTTTTATTGATTTTAATTATACAATTAATCAATCAATTAGTGTACACCTCTCCCTCCCAATGCAGCCTCAATGAGCTGCACTGCGGTATTGCCGGGCGCCGGAGGCGCCCCGGCAATGCCGCGCTGCAGCATATTTAATTATTTGGCATGGGGCGGTGTACTTTGAATGTATTTGTACTTGTTTTCTTGTTTTCTTGTTTATTTTCTTGTTTGATTTCTTGTTTGTCCGGGCGATATCTCAGCCATCCTTTGAGCTAGGAAGCTGAAATTTCGGCACAATAGTGAGCAAGTCCTTTGTCAAAAACGGTATTTTTTGTTTTTTGATTAATCAATTAATTGAGGAGTTATTTAATTATTAGCGATTAATTAAGTACTTATTTAATTAATCAAATTTCCTTTCTCTTCTGACCATTAACTCAGGCACCTTTTGCGTAAGGTAGCTGATATTTGGACATGCCAATGGCCAGGTGATTTGGCTGAAAAGGATATTTTTGATTTATTAATTAATCAATTAATCAATTAATCGATTAATTATTTAATTATTTGATTAATGACTAAAAAAATTTTTTTTAAGTTACAGATTCTGATGAAATGGTGGTGGTTTATGTGTTCTATGACCGAATTGATTAATAATTTAATTTTTTAATGATTATTATTTATTTATTTTCACTATTAATCATTTATTTATTTTCTTTCTCATTTGGCCAATATCTCAGGCACCTTTTGAGCTTGGAAGCTAATATTTGGACATGAGTGACCAAGTGATGTGGCTATCAAGGATATTTTTGATTCATTGATTAATCAATTAATCGATTAATTATTGAATTATTCGATTAATTACTAAAAAAGAATTTTTTTTATTAGTTACAGATTCTGCTGAAATGGTGGTGGTTTATGTGTTCTGTGACCGAATTGATTAATAATTTAATTTTTTAATAATTATCATTTATTTATTTTCATTATTAATCATTTATTTATTTTCTTTCTCATTTGGCCAATATCTCAGGCACCTTTTGAGCTCGGAAGCTAATATTTGGACATGAGTGACCAAGTGATGTGGCTATCAAGGATATTTTTGATTTATTGATTAATCATTTAATCGATTAATTTTTATTTATTGATTTATTGATTAATTATTTGTTGATATTTTGATAATTATTTATTGATAATTATTTATTGATTAATTGATTAATTATTTATTGATTAATCAATTAATTATTTAATTTTTTATTAATGACTTATTTAATTAAATTTCTAACAGATACATCTTTGGATGAAGCACCAGTGGTTTAGTTATGCTATTAGCCAATTGATTAAGAAAATATTTTGTGATAATCTTTTATTGATTTTAATTATACAATTAATCAATCAATTCGTGTAAACCTCTCCCTCCCAATGCAGCCTCTATGAGCCGCACTGTAGGATATTTAATTATTTGGCATGGGGGCGGTGTACTTTGAATGTATCTGTACTTGTTTTCTTGTTTGTTTTGTTTGTCCAGGCGAAATCTCAGCCATCCATTGAGCTGGGAAGCTGAAATTTCGGCACAATAGTGAGCAAGTCCTTTGTCAAAAAAGTTTATTTTTTGTTTTTTGATTAATCAATTAATTGAGGAGTTATTTAATTATTAGCGATTAATTAAGTACTTATGTAATTAATCAAATTTCCCTTCTCTTCTGACCATTAACACAGGCACCTTTTGAGATAAAACCTGGAAGCTGATATTTGGACATGAGTGACCAAGTGATGTGGCTATCAAGGATATTTTTGATTTATTGATTAATCATTTAATCGATTAATTATTTATTGATTAATCGATTAATTATTTTTCGATTAATCAATTAATTAATTATTTTTTTATTAATGACTTATTTAATTAAATATCTAAAAGATACATCTTCGGATGAAGCACTAGTGGTTTAGTTATGCTATTAGCCAATTGATTAAGAAAATATTTTGTGATAATCGTTTATTGATTTTAATTATACAATTAATCAATCAATTAGTGTACACCTCTCCCTCCCAATGCAGCCTCTATGAGCTGCACTGCGATATTGCCGGGCGCCAGAGGCGCCCCGGCAATCCCGCGCTGAAGGATATTTAATTATTTGGCATGGGGGCGGTGTACTTTGAATGTATCTGTACTTGTCTTATTGTACACCGCACCTTTCCTATGCCATCTCCAGGTATTGCAAATCGTCATTGCTGGGCACCGAAGGGGGCTCGGTAGTGACGCACACTGAAAGGGAGTACTCAGTTTTCACTCTCGTTGTTTTCTTGCTTTCTTGTTTTCTTGTTTGTTTGTTTGTCCGGGCGATATCTCAGCCATCCTTTGAGCTAGGAAGCTGAAATTTCGGCACAATAGTGAGCAAGTCCTTTGTCAAAAACATTATTTTATTTTTTTTTGATTTTTTTTTTTTTTTTTTTTTTTGTATACAAGATCGAGGCTCGTGAAAGAGCTAACATTAATCACACAAAAAGACAAACCGACACACAAAACACAAAAAACAAGGGGAGCGGCAGACAAGATGGGGAGAGAGGGGGGAGGACACAAAAGAGAGGGGGAAGAAGGGGAAGGACACAAACACAACATTTGAGAGCAGGGACATCGGGAGGACTTGGGGGGAGGTGGGAGAGGATTAAAACACATGAACACTGCAAGGACTCTGGGGTGAATTACCGGGGGTAGAAAAGATCAAGGTTTTCGATGGGGGAAGATAAGAGATGGTGGTGAACAGCTGTTTTAAAGACCTGGAGGGAGGAGTGGGATTGAAGGGAGTGGGGGAGTTTGTTCCAGAGGCGGGAGAAAAGGGGAATGAAAGAGTGAAGGTGAGCAGAGAGCCTAGACTTTGGCAGTTTAACCATAAGAGGGTTGCAGGCAGATCTTGTGCGACCTGAAGGAATATTGGGGGGACAGAGCACAGAGAGAGCTGGGGGAGCAAGGCCGGAGAGGAGTCGGTAGAAGACAGAAAGACCACCAACCTGCCTGCGGTGAGTGAGTGAAAGGCCCTCGGCGTTGACTACATCGCAGGAGATTCCAATGATTCTGAAAGCTTTGGCCTCAACAGCGTGAAGCCGAGCAAGGTGTGAGGCAGGAGCACCAGCCCAGAGGGGGGAACAGTATTCCATTGAGCTGCGGATGAAAGCCTTGTATGTGGTGAGGAGCTCAGGTGTGCCAAGGAAGGACTTCGCACGACGGAGGATGCCCAGTCGGCGACTGGCTTTGGAGGCCAGCTTGGAAATGTGGTTTTCCCAAGAAAGATCATGGCAGATAGTGAGACCCAAAAGCTTGAGCGACAGAACTTCTTGGAGAGGATTGTTGAGAAAGTAGATGGGAGGGTTGTCCAGTCGGTCCTTTCGGAGAGACATTGTAAGAGTGTGAGATTTGTCAGGATTGAAAGACATGTTCCACTTGTTTGACCAGTCTGTGATTTTGTCCAGGTCTGCAGAGAGTGAGGAGGCTGCAGACTGCCGATCTGAGGGATGAGGAATGGAGCGACAGAGAGTAGAGTCGTCAGCAAAGAGATAGAGAGGATTTTCAAGAGAGGCAGAGAGATCATTGATGAAGACCAGAAAAAGCACAGGGCCCAGAACACTACCTTGGGGAACTCCAGCCTGAACAGGAAGAGGAGATGAGAGAAACCCATTCAGGGCCACACGTTGACTACGACCAGAGAGGAAGTCCGCCAGCCATGCGTGGAGATTTCCATGGATACCAAAGGAGGAGAGTTTGGAGAGCAGAGCAGGGTGCCAGACCGTATCGAAGGCACGTGAAATGTCAAGGGAGACAGCTCTAATTTCCTGTTTGGCGTTGAGGACCTCCATCCATTGTTGATAAAGCAGAAGCAGCATGTCCAGAGTAGAGTGACCAGGTCTGAAACCAAATTGATGATCAGAGATCAAGCCATTGGAGAAGAGGAAAGATTTAATATCTGAAGCAATGATGGATTCCATGACTTTGCTGATAATTGGGAGAAGGCTGATTGGTCTGTAGTTGCTGGGATCTGTTTTTGCACCTTTTTTGTGCAAAGCGGTGATGTAGGCTGATTTCCAAGCAGATGGCAGATGACCTTGAGCAAAAGAGAGGGTGAAGAGAACAGAAAGAGGGAGTGAAAGAGCAGAAGAACATGATTTTAGGACCCGTGGGCTGATGCCGTCAGGACCAGTTGCAGAATCAGAGTCGAGGGTTGACAGAAACTTTTCCACCTTGTCAGGAGGAAAGGACACAGAGTCCAGGAGCAGCTGGGTATGACTGGGTACGGTGGGTACAGAGAGGGATGGGTTTGGGACACAAGATTTAGAGGCAAACACAGAGTTGAGGATTAATCAATAAATTCAGAGATTAATTTGAGGTTATTATTATTAATCATTTATTATTTCAATAATTAATCAATCAATAATTAATCATTATTAATCAAGAGATTAACAGAGATTAATCAATAAATTGAGGAGTTATTTAATTATTAGCGATTAATTAAGTACTTATTTAATTAATCAAATTTCCTTTCTCTTCTGACCATTAACTCAGGCACCTTTGGAGTTAGGAAGCTGATATTTGGACATGCCAATGACCAGGTGATTTGGCTGCAATGGCTATTTTTGATTTATTAATTAATCAATGAATCAATGAATCGATTAATTATTTAATTATTCAATTAATGACTAAAATTTTTTTTTTTTAAGTTACAGATTCTGATGAAATGGTGGTGGTTTATGTGTTCTATGACCGAATTGATTAATAATTTAATTTTTTAATGATTATTATTTATTTATTTTCATTATTAATCATTCATTCATTCATTCATTTCTCATTTGGCCAATATCTCAGGCACCTTTTGAGCTCGGAAGCTAATATTTGGATATGAGTGACCAAGTGATGTGGCTATCAAGGATATTTTTGATTTATTGATTAATCAATTAATCAATTAATCGATTAATTATTGAATTATTCGATTAATTACTAAAAAAAATAATAATAATTCAGTTACAGATTCAGATGAAATGGTGGTGGTTTATGTGTTCTGTGACAGAATTGGTTAATAATTTAATTTTTTTATGATTATTATTTATTTATTTTCATTATTAATCATTTATTTATTTTCTTTCTCATTTGGCCAATATCTCAGGCACCTTTTGAGCTGGGAAGCTAAGGCCACATAAAAATAAAAAGTTGTTGAGCATCCTTTTTTCTCAAAAGTTCGGGTAGGGAGGGAGGTTTTTATTTTTATTTTTAATATTTTTTTCCTACTTTCCATTGAGTTTTGTTGACATGGAAAATATGAAATAAAGACTCCTTTCTCCTCAAAATGATTTTATTTCTTCATTCATCGGGTTCCATCCTGTGATCCGTGGCCGTGTCTGCAGCCAACACAAATTTGAGAAATGAGCCAAGAGTCTTTGTCACATCAGAAACTTTGCAAGCTGGTGAAACTTTCGTCATGTCAGTTTTACTGGGGCCGGCGAATACTTTGACAAAAGTACCGCGTGTATCGTCAGGCAATGGCTCCCTATCCCCATCATACTTGCCGTCTGAGAACTCTGCATAGAAGTCCGAGATTGTAACATCCAACTCGATATTGCACGCAAACCAGTCCTTCACCGTCTTGGAAGAGCCCTCACGGGCTATTGATGCGATCACAATAGGCATTTCAAGCTGATTCTAGCACGAATCAATACAGATTTCAGCGGGAAAAATCTCACACAATAGCCGCCATGAATGGCCAACGTAAAATGGGTGAAGTTGCCCGAGGCACTTGCGACGCTCTGCGCAGCACGCACTGCGCATGCGGTGCAGAACGGCGCCAAATTTGAATGTGAAAAGCTCGTTTTTTATGATTTTTTTCAAAATAAAAAAAGTTTTGGGTCGGGTGTGTTTCGTAGGGTCGGGCGGGGATGATCAACAACTCTTTTTTTTATCTGGCCTAATATTTGGACATGACAGTGACCAAGTGATGTGGCTATCAAGGATATTTTTGATTTATTGATTAATAATTTAATCGATTAATTATTTATTGATTAATTGATTAATTATTTATTGATTAATCAATTAATTATTTAATTTTTTATGAATGACTTATTTAATTACATTTCTAAAAGATACATCTTCGGATGAAGCACTAGTGGTTTAGTTATGCTATTAGCCAATTGATTAAGAAAATATTTTGTGATAATCTTTTATTGATTTTAATTATACAATTAATCAATCATTTATTGTACACCTCGCCCTCCCAATGCAGTCTCTATGAGCTGAAGGATATTTAATTATTTGGCATGGGGGCGGTGTACTTTGAATGTATCTGTACTTGTTTTTTTGTTTTTGTTCAGAATGAACGCTCGATGCGAGACTAGTTGGTAATGGAACACACCCTTGAACTCATAGTGATGTGTAAATAATAAGAGAAGTAAATAATGATACAAAAATGTGAATACAGTCACGTGAAAAAGTAAGTACACCCCATGTAAAGTTTTGACTTTTTCAACATATTTCAACATATAGCTATTTGATCTTCATTTCATCAATATTGATAGATAAAGGTGATATAATGTAACAAATATCATGAAACATTTACATTTTGTAGTCCATTGTATAATTTAAATAAATATAAATGCAAATTTCGCATTTGAAAAAAGTAAGTACACCCCTACATTTATCACTACTTCAAATACCTAAAATTAGAATCAGGTGCACCAGCTCAGGTGCAAATGATTAGAACATCGTCAGAGAGGATCTTGGAGGACCCTATCTTATTTAAACCTCAGACATTTAGTTTGGGTTGCTCTTTGTTGTTGAAGTGTGCGGCGTCACCATGCCTCGATCAAAAGATCTCTCTGAGGCCTTCAGAAAGAAGGTTATAGATGCCTACGAGTCTGGGAAGGGATTTTAAAATATCTCCAAACAATTTGAAATCAATCATTCGACTGTCTGGAAGATCATCTACAAGTGGAGAAGATTCCAAACAACTGCCAACTTTTTCAGGCCATGCCGCCCCAGAAAGTTCAGCCCGAGAGCAGACCGCAAGATGCTGAAAGAAGTCTCTAAGAACCCCAGAATGTCATCACGGGACCCACAGGTAGCTCTTGCCACTGTTGATGTCAAAGTGCATGAGTCTACCATTAGAAAGAGGCTGCACAAATTTGATCTACATGGGAGGTGTGCCAGGGGGAAACCTTTGCTGTCCAGAAAGAACATCAGGGCAAGACTAAAGTTTGCCAATGAACACCTCGGCAAAGACCAGCACTTCTGGAACAATGTGCTCTGGACAGATGAGTCAAAGGTAGAGCTATTTGGCCACAGTACCAGAAGACATGTTTGGCAAAAACCAAAGACAGCATTTGACCACAAGAACCTGATACCAACTGTAAAGCATGGTGGTGGAAATATTATGGTTTGGGGCAGCTTTGCTGCATCAGGGCCTGGGAAGCTCACCATCATAGAATCCACTATGAATTCTTCATTGTACCAGAGGGTGCTTGAGGATAATGTGAGGCCATCTGTCGGAAAGTTGAAGCTCAACTGAAGGTGGACCTTGGCCTGGGCAGCTCACCATCATATAATCCACTATGAATTCCTCATTGTACCAGAGGGTGCTTGAGGATAATGTGAGGCCATCTGTCGGCAAGTTGAAGCTCAACTGAAGGTGGACCTTGCAACATGACAATGACCCTAAACATACCAGTAAATCCTCCAAGGAATGGCTGAAAAGAAAGAAATGGAGGGTTCTGGAATGGCCAAGTCAAAGCCCGGATCTAAATCCCTTCGAGATGTTGTGGGAGGATTTGAAACGAGCTGTGCATGCAAGAAACCCCTCAAACATCGCAATGCTGAAAGAATTCTGCATGGAGGAGTGGGCAAAAATTTCTCTCAGTAGATGTGAGAGACTGGTAGCCAGTTATAAGAAATGCCTACTTGAGGTTGTTTCTGCCTTAGGGGGCAATACCACCTATTAGAGCCAAGGGTGTACTTACTTTTTCCACATGCGAAATTTGCATTTATGTTTATTTAAATTGTACAATGGACTACAAAATGTAAATGTTTCATGATATTTGTTATATTATATCACCTTTATCTATCAATATTGTTGAACTGAAGATCAAATGGCTGGATGGGGAAATATGTTGAAAAAGTCAAACCTTTACATGGGGTGTACTTACTTTTTCACGTGACTGTACATATTTGTTGAATACACTACTGTATAGTGAAATGGCACTCCCAGTGCCACTCTATCACAGCTTATTTACATTAATTTACTGAAAATCATTGAAATTAAAAATAAATTTTAAAAAGAAACGTTACATTTCCCAATTTAAAACACATGATTCAATAAATTGCCCAAAATTTGAAGATTAAATTCCGATTATAAAGATTTAATCTATCATATAAAACACAATGTCTGTTTTTGTGTTTGTATAATTGTCTGTCCCCTTTCATGAGGACGATTTGAGTCGGGTTTTAAAGGCCAATCTTTTATCATGAATTTGGTCTGTAATCTAAAATATGCAATTTGGTGTCTGTCTGTCTGACTGTTTTTCTGACTACAATACATTTGGTCGTTATACTTATCCCATCACAACCAAACTTGACAGGAGGACAAAGGGTCACACAATGGAGGTTGTAGCGACTTAATTCCCCCCCCCCCCTCCCCTACACAAGGGGGTTTTCCCCACCAAGTTTTGCCTGTTAAAGTGTATATCTGTGCTAAGATAGCTTATTGTGGTGCTTTTTCCAAGGTGGCTTTTCATAACAAAAGTAATAACAACATTAATTATCACAGCATAATGTTAATGGTATTACAAAACAATATTAATACATATAAAATCACCCCTTTCCAAGGGGTTTTTCATCCTTGGACAAATGCCATAATAAAGTGAAGAAATAGGTTGTCGTGCAATTTCATGGGGGCAAGCCTACCAGAAGTAATTTTTTTTTATAAATCACAAACATGTACAAATATCTGTTGAAGCAGTCGCTACTGCTGGTTAACACTAAACTGAAAGAAATTTGGAGGGATTCCAACATCCGTGAGACAATCTATGCTTATCGCGTCCACCACAGTTGAACAGACCTGAGCGTAGATCTACTGTAATCTATATACCCCATAGAGGTTAATAACATGACCATTTCCTGTTTGGCGTTGAGGAGCTCCCTCCATTGTTGAGACAGCAGAAGCAGCATGTCCAGAGTAGAGTGGCCTGGTCTGAATCCGAATTGATGATTTGAGTAAATACGATCACATCTGCATAGTATTTTGTGGATGTGCATGTGTGAGTCAGTTCATAGTGGGTAACGGGTATAGATTATAAGTCAAGGGTGCATTGATCTTATACCCCTCATTTCCATCTGATGTTATTTTTTATCCTATTCTTTAAAAAGAGTGTCCAGATATTATCTTCCCATCGCTGTTAACCCATAAAGCGCACTGGTCCACGATCGATCGTCGTCGAGAAGTGTATGCAAATGCGTTTCAACTGAAATCGGCCTAAAGAACAAATCTTGTCCTTTCTTAAAATGTATAACACCTGGGTAACTTATGAAAGGTTGCTTCTAATTTGTGGAGAAAGGCCGATGGCAAAACAGCATTTCTGGCCTACTAACCAGTAAATCCATCACTTTATGAGTTAAGAATCACTCAAACTGGATACAGTTTCCCCCTAAGGGAAGTCTGCCTGGCACATGTCACTCTCACATAACTATAGTTGGCCCAAGCTTTGTGTATCTTCATATCGTGAAGATGTTCTTTGTTGAAGAGATGGAAACCATTACTTTGTGAATGCCGCACGGCCTCGTCTTTCCAATTGCAGACTTCCATTAAATAATCGCCAAGCTTGGCATGTTAATAGAAGGCACTCCCGTAATGCTCACAGTCCATTCACTGGCAGCGATTGTTGATGGTTTGGGTGGCACACACCCGTCCACAGTTCTCCAGTGCTTGCATTGGTACACCATCAGTAGTCTGCACCACGGGTGGCTACAGGGTTTCAGACCTGTCGGTGAACTGGGAAAGTTCTCCAACTCTTTCGTTCTTTCTCTCAGGTATTTTTCGAAGTATTTTTGAGTTCTCTTTGGAGCTCAGTGAGCCATAGTAGCTAAGAAAAGCAATAATAAACAAGAAAGCATCTGAAAATGCAAAGCCCGGCCGCCTCCGTTTATATTCAGATGTCTTCTTCTCCTTCCATATGCTCAACATAGCGAAAACAGTTTAAAAAACATACAAAGTGAAAAGTGACGATTTTATGCAACCTTGACCTTTAAGCTTTAGATATAAAAAAACGGCTTCTAGCATTTGATTGGTGAACCAATTCTGTGACTCAATATGCAAATTCTTAAAGTTTCAGGTCGATTGGATGAAATTGAAGATTTTATGCAACCTTGATATTTGACCTTTTGATCTAAACAAAACTGACTCCTAGCTTTTGATTGGTGAACCAATTCAGTGATGTGATATGCAAATACTTTAAATTTCAGGATAATCGTGTGAAAACTGGTGATTTTACACAACCTGACCTTTTGATTTAAAAAAAAAGTCGGATTCCAGCTTTTGATTGGTGAACCAATTCAGTGACCCAATATGCAAATTATTTAAATTACCGGACAATCGGATGAAAATTGGCTATTTTACCAAACCTTGACCTTTTGATCTGAAAAGACAATTGGTTTCTAGCTTTTGATTGGTGATTTTGGGTATGCGGGTGTCCTCTGATACCTCGGGGAGATAGATGCCCCTGCCTTGCATAACCCCAGGTCACCTGTGGGCAAGGTGTAGTACCTGTCAGCCCCCCTTACCAGGGTAACGGTCCGCAGCCCTGCGGTTTAAATGGCAAATGCCTCTGCACATCTGGTGGATGAGAGTCCAGTTGACTCCAACAGCACGGGCGGAAGAGGGTGAATTCCCCAACGGCCATCAGAGGGACGGAGAGGAGTGGTGACCCCCCATCTATACCACACACTTACTCGTGTGTACCAGCCATAGAAAGGCAATATGATGGCAAACACGCCATCATTGCCTGAGGAGACTTGACATCAACATTGGTGAACCAATTCAGTGACCCAATATGCAAATTCTTAAAATTTCAGGTCAATCGGATGAAAATTGATAATTTTAGGTGATGCTGACCTTTGGCCTTTTGACAAAATTATTAATTTGCCCTCTCCATATTCTCATAATGAAGCTTTGTTGAAAATTTGATGACAAAACTCAATGGTAAGAAAGTTACGGTCCGGACAGACAGACACGGAGAGACAGACAGACACACACATAAGTGATTGCAAAACACCATCTCCCGCTGCGTGGGGGATGGACTAATCACGGCATTGAAGACAGATCTCGAAGACTAATTCACACAATACAAAAGATACTTATAGGTCGGGCCGACATGTCAATCCTTGCCTCACACACACGATATATTATGCCGCTATCACCATTGTTGTCAAGGGGTTCTGCGTACGCGTGCCGATACATTGTGAGGTGGTCGCATCATTTTGAAAGTCACGTATCAGTGGGCATCAAAATTTACAATCTGCCAACCTAGAGAAGGGTATAGACAAAGTATAGCAAGCCCAGAATTTGTGGCATAATGGTTAGAGTGTTCACGCTGTGTCTGGTAGGTATGCATGTTGATATGAGAACAAAATAAGTTAACAAAAAGAATCCTTGTAAAGTTCCAATGAAGGAATTTTCTCCCGAAAAATCACACTGGGTGCCTGGGTGGATGTAATTTAAAGTGCCTTCTGAAAGTATTCACACCTCTTGACCTTTTTCACATTTTGTTGTGTTCCAGCCTGAATTTAAAATTGATTCAATTGAGAATTTTTTGTCACTGATCTACTCCACATAATACCCCATAATGGCAAAGTGGAATTTTTTTTATAGAAAATTTTACAAAATAATTTAATAGGAAAATCTGAAATGTCTTGAGTCAATAAGTATTTAACCCCTTTGCTATGACCCTCCAAATTGAGCTCAGGTGCATCCAATTTCCTTTGATCATCCTAGCGGTGTTTCTACAACTTGATTGGAGTCCACCTGTGGCAAATTCAATTGATTGGACATGATTTTGAAAGAAACACACCTTTCAATATAAGGTCCTACAGTTGACTGCATGTCAGAAGAGAAGCTCTACCATAAGTCCAAGGAACTGTCCATAGAACCAATTCAGATAAAATTGTAAGGAGACAAAGATCTGGGGAGGGGTATAAAACAATTTATAGAGTGTTGAAAGTTCCCAAGAGCACAGTGAGCTCCATCATTAGGAAATGGAAAGAATATGGAACGACACAGACTCTTCCTCGAGATGGCCATACGACCAAACTTAGCAACCGAGCAAGAAGGACCTTGGTCAGGGAGGTGATCAACCACCCAATGACCACTCTGATAAAACTACAGAGTTCGTTGGCTGAGATGGGAAAACCTGCAGGAAGGACAACAGTCTCTGCAGCACTTCACAAATCTAGACTTTATGGGAGAGTGTCCAAATGGAAGACACTCCTGAGAAAAGGCACATGACAGCATGCCTTGAGTTTGCAAAAAGGCACGTGAAAGACTGGGAGCATGAGGCAAATTATTGTGTGGTTTGATGAAATGAATATTGAACTCTTTTGCCTGAATACAAAGCGCTATGTCTGGTGGAAACCAAGTACAACTCACCACCAATCTAACACAATCCCTACCGTGAAGCATGAAGCATGGTGGTGGCATCATCATGCTATGGGGATGCTTTTCAGTGGCAGGGACTGGGAGACTTGTAAGGATAGAGGGAAGAATGAATGGAGCCAAATACAGGCAAATCCTTGAGGAGAACCTGCTTCACAGTGCAAAAGACCTCAAACTACAGCGAAGATTTACATTGCAACACGATAATGACTTCAAGCATACAGCCAAAGCAACACTGGCATGGCTGTAAAACAACAACGTGAAAGTCTTTGAGTGACTCAGTCAAAGCCGAGACTTGAATCCCATTGAGAATCTGTGGAACGACTTGAAAATTGCCTTTCACCGATGCTCCCCATCCAATTGACAGAGCTTGAGTAATGATGTCGAGTCTCCTCGGGCAATGATGGCATTGCCTTTATATGGCTGGTACACACGGGTGAGTGTGTGGTATAGCCGGGGATGGCCACTCCTCTCGGTCTCTGTGCTGGCCATTGGGGAATTCATTCTCTCCCACCCACTGGACTCTCATCCACCAGATGTGCAGAGGCATTTGCCATTTAAACCACATCGCTGTGGACCGTTACCCCGGTAAGGGGGGCTAACAGGTACTACACCTTGCCCACAGGTGACCTGTGGGCATTTAAGGCAGGGTCATCCATCTCCCTGAGGTATCAGAAGATACCCGCATACCCAGGTAGACAGTGAGACAGTGAGTAAGTAAATCACTGTCTCACAGTGAGCAGACAGTGAGTAAATCTGCAAGGTAGACAGTAAGAAACTCCCCAAATCCAGATGTGCAAAGCTGATACAGACATACCCAAGAAGACTCGAAACTGTAATCGCTGACAAAGGCACTTCTACAAAGTATTGACTCAGGGGGTTGAATACCGATGTAAATTAGATATTTCTGTACGCATTTCATTTTTATTATTTTGGAAGAATTTCTATCAAAAAAATTTCACTGTGACATTATGGGGTATTATATGTAGATCAGTGACCAAAAAAAAATCTCAATTTAATTCATTTTAAATTCAGGCTGAAACACAACAAAATGTGAAAAAGTCAAGGGGTGGGAATACTTAATGAAGGCACTGTACATAGTTATAGTGAACTACCTTATATCTGCCATTGATTATGAAGAAATCTTACAACACAGTGAAAAGCAAATTGACAACTTTTCTGAAAAACTAGGCAAGCGAGTTGACACAGCATCTTAGAAAACAAAACAAAATTAATCTGTAATATAAAGTAAGTCAAAAAGTGGGAAGATCAAAGCTTTCACTCTTGCTGTGTGTGACACAAGTGCTACCAACCTTTCCACACATTTGCTCAAAATAATTTGTTTGCCAGGTCAACATAACTTCTTTTCAGAAGCCATGGATTATGGGAAGGAGAAAGAAAATTCAGAAAACGGATTATATTTCTCACGCTAAACCCATTCACAAGGACTTCAAATGTGAGAGCTCTGGTTTGTTCATTAATCCTTAGTATCCAATGATAAGTAATACCTCTCGGTTGTATGGCCATGGCTGGCAGGGTAGCCGAGGCCTAAAAGGTATTACAGGTATGTTGGGAGGAAAATCCCAAAAAAAGATTAACATTTCCGTCTGTTTTGTTATGTCCAAGTTGTGCATGAAACATTTCACCCAGAATTCTTCAGAAATTGAAAATGTTGACCTCCCGTCTGACGTCATAATGATGTCAAATACTGTATTTGATACTGTAGGCGAGCTATCACTGGCACCATGAACAAATTCCGAACTCCTGCCATAACTACTGCTAGAAGGCAATAACATACAAAGTCGAGCATCATTGACGAGGTAGGACTAGTACACTGAATGGATCAGGACACAACAGGACAAAAGGAACAGCAGAGAGAGAGGGGGGAAACATCAACAGCAGAGTCGAAGGCCAAGACAGAGGGAGGAGAACAATGGGAGTGGGGAGGAATGGGGGGCAGGGGAGGATGTATGGGGTAGGGAAGATGGATAAAGAAGGAAACTCTCATGAGGAAATAGTGTAAATTTGGAAGGAGGAGGTATTGTGGTAGGTGCGGTTAACGAGGGTAGAAAATATCATGGTTTTGGAATGGGGGATGGTCTGAGATGGCGGTGAGCTGCTGCCTCGAAGACCTGGAGGGAAGAATGGGATTGGGGAGGATGTGGAAGTTGGTTCCAGAAGCGGGGAAAAAAAAGAGCAACAAACGAGCGGAGATGAGCAATGGAGAGTTTAAACAATATAGAGCTTCCCGTAATAAAACACAATACCACATCTGTCTTATTTCAACTTAATTGTATCTATTTTAGTCAGGTTCACTATGTCAATAAATTATATTTCGTTCAAAATCATGGGAGATTAGCAAACCTATACATTTTTGGAAAGGTTATAGCATAAGGAAACTAAAAATCAATGTTTACATTTGGAGAGATACCTGTATGGCGGCCATTTTGGATTTTCAAAATGGCCACTGTAAAATACATATTTTGTTCTATTTCTGCCTCTAATTACCCTAAAAACTTTTAAAAATATACTAAACCTATATTTTCAGGGACAAGGAATCCAATGAAAGTATCAAATTAGTGCTATGGGGAATGGTAAGACACGAATCAAAGGTTTTGAATTGCCAAATACTGTCTTTATATTCGCGATAAGTTGCATAATCAAATACATGTTATCATTTTGTACAGGCAGTTAATAACATCAAAATGTGTCACAATAATTCATATCACCAAACATACACAGGCAGTCAGCAAAATCATATATACACATGCAGTCGGTATAACTTCACATCTACACAGGCAGTCAATGACAAAATATACACAGGCAGTCAATGGCATCAAACATACACGATTACAGAATACGCCATTTAGAGTTCGTCATCACTGTCCTGTGTGTCGTATCCGACAATATAGTCCGCATCGTTTTCACAGTCCGTTCCACACAAGCAAAGGTCGGTCAAATTGATTGGCAAATCGAATTGGTCGAATGGTCGATCGAATCGAATCGAATCGAATCGATCGAATTGGTCGAATGGTCGAATGGTCGATCGAAGCGATTGGTCGAATGGTCGAATTGGTCGAATGGAATTGGTCGATTGGTCGAATTGGTCGAATTGGTCGAATCGAATTGGTCGGAATTGGCAAATGTAAACATTGATTTTCAGATTTTCCATGTAATAACGTTTCCAAAAATGTATAGGTTTGCTAATCTACCATGATTTTGAACGAAAAAACATAGTGAACCTGACTATTTGGTAAATATTCCAAATGTTGATCATCCTGTCAAATTTCTATCGATATTTTATGTGCATTTCTACCCTCAAGTAATGACTTCATCAATGTAGTTGTCATTTCTTTTCTGATAAAGTACTGACATCTAACTCGATGGAATCTTAATCTTTCTTGTTAATCCAGCATAAATTTAACGTTTTCATTTAAACACAAGGTGTATTTTTAATAACTTCGATAAATTTTTAACGTCGATTCAACTTCGCATTTCATTGTAATATTTTGTTCCCACGAGGGCATACAGCCACTGTTGGATTGCCTTGCCATTTATATTCCATGCTTTCTTGTTCTTGCCTTCATCAATCTGTGCTGTTTGCGGTCCATTCAGCCCAACTGTACCACCATTCACAAAAATTTCACGGTCCTGGAGTTTTCCGTGATGCTGATTGAGATTATTTTGAACATGAACCCCTGGCCTTTGAGATACTGACGCAGTGTTCCTCATTTCTGCGAATCAAAGTGGAAACAGAAGGATTTGTGGTGTGGTTGCCACATTTACTGCTGCTGACAGCCTTCGCCTTGGTTCACAAAGCACTCCTTCCCTCTTGATGAATATTCTCACTTTGATCGATCTGATGATGATGACATTGATGCTTAATTACCCTCACCAGAGGAGAGGGTATTGCATTTGGGTCTGTTTGTTCGTTTGTCCGTCTGTTTGTTTGTTTGTCTATTTGTCTGTCTGTTTGTTACTTGCTGGAAAAGATTCCGGCAAGTATGTTCATTGGTTGGTTTGTCTGTCTGTCTGTTTGTCTGTTTGTGCGCAGTACTACGTCTACACCGTTGCACGTAGAATCGCCAAACTTTACACACATATTTGTCTTGCCTTGGAATAGACTGTGCCCAATTTTTAACTCTCTCGGCCCAAGGCCTCCATAATGACGTCATAATTCGATAATTCCACAAGTACAAAACTTCATCCAATCAAGATACAATTTCTTGAGCGACATGACGGCATAAACTGGTGGAGAAAAAAAAAAAAGGATGACGTCATCGGTCACGTGGTTCGGTCGCCATCTTGGAAAAACCGAAAAACTTTGCACCTCTATATCTCCGAAAGTGCTGAATAGAAAAAATTGAGACATGGCTCATTGTAAAGAACTCTCCATGAGGAATAAAATATGTTAATGATGATGTCATTGGAGCCTCCATTATGACGTCATAATTCGACAAGTACAAAACTTCATCCAATGAAGATGCAATTTATTGAGCGCCATGCTGGCATAAACTGGTGGAGAAAAAAAAATAATGATGACGTCATCGGTCACGTGATTCGGCCGCCATCAGGGAAAACGGAAAAAAATTGCACCTCTATATCTCTGAAAGTGCTGAATAGAAAAAATTGAGACATGGCTCATTGTAAAGAACTCTCCATGAGGAATAAAATATGTTAATGGTGATGTCATAGGTGCCTCCATTATGACGTCATAATTTGACAAGTACAAAACTTCATCCGATCAAGATGAAATTTCTTGAGCATCATCAAGGAATAAATTAGTTTAGAAAACAAATAATGATGACGCCATCAGTCATGTGGTTCGGCCGTTATATTTGTCCAAAATGGCCGATAAAAAAGTACATTCCGGCAAGTCCTCGGTCTCTGACCGATTTTTCATTTGTTTGTTTGTCTGTATGTCTATTTGTTTGTCCGCACAACGTGAGTATGCTTTTCTCTGCAACCATTGGTCTGATTGCCAAGAAATTTTCACCATAGGAGCCGACCCCTGCAGAATTTTTTTACTGATAACTATGACGTCATAAGTCATATGGTACAGGCGTCATCTTAGAAAACCGAAAAACTTTGCACCACTATATCTCCGAAACCACTCCATGGAAAAAATGGAAACAAGGCTCATTGTCAAGTACTCCCCATGGTGAACAATACATAGTCATGATGATGTAATCGGTGCCTTCATTATATCATAATTAAACAAGTAGAATGCTTGATGCTATCGGTTTGAAATTTCTAGAGCATTATCTACACAAAAATTGTATGGGAGAATGAAATTGATGATGTCATCGGTCATGTGGTCTGGCAGCCATATTGGATTGAACATAAATCTACGTCATCCATAAACCACACAAACACAGCAGCTAATAAACGCCATACAAAATACAATACACCACAAAGACATATCGTGGCGAGGGTCTGCAATCTCTGATTGCTCTTTCTTGTTAACGAAATGTAAATGTGTTGGGCATGTTGCGAGAAGAAGGCAATTGGTGAACTTTAAGAATTATAACCTGGCAATCTCGAGAAGGGCCTGGAAGAAGTAGAAGTAGAACAAGCTCAGTGGCATAATGTACATAACATATCGGTACAGGAACCTTCTGCTTGGTTCTGGCTGCTGAGGGGTTTGTAACTGTTTGACGTGTTTGTCACTGCGATTGACTAACTTCCATCCTTCCCTGTTCCTGCATATCCAGTTTATTTCGACCTTCCAGCTGGCGTTATCATAATCTCTGTTTCTCTGCACCACCAAGGATATGGCAAGCACTATGGAATTGTCACAATTTTTCCATTATATTGTTGTGGTTTTGGAATAAAGGATAACCCCCCTCGTAGGTAGACGCACCACAACATGTAGCCTTGCGATAGTATAGTTATTTCTTAGTAAATGTAAGGTAGTCTCCTTTCCTGTGTTAGTTTTGCGTTGAGCAGGCCCGTGAGTAGGGTGTTCTTTTGGCGCTGAAATGCCACGTGCTCGGCCTGAACAAGTCTGGCAAGGCCGAAGGGAGGAGCTGCAGGGGGAGTGGCCGGTAAGCGCGAGCTGCCAATCAGAGCTCGAGGGGAGTGGCAAACCAAGGCAACGGGAGGCGGAGCATGGAACATTCGGGTAGGGCCAGGGCGGAGCCATAAAACCCTGCTCCGAGCCCCCCCCATGTCAGTTCTGAGTCGAGTCTGAGAGGGAGTGCCCCAGAGAGTGAGAGTCGAGGAACATTCAAGTCACGCAGCCTATGAGTCGAGTCAGTCGGGGTATCAGAGAAGTACGAGTGAGAACCGCAGCAGAACGAGTGGGTTGAACTGTTTGCAATAATACACGAACTTTCCCCGTGCCCCGTGCCCTGCGCTCTGCGCTGTATTAACCGCGCTTGAGAAGGCGACCCGTTCCGGGCCACAGACGCGCGATCTTCCCCTGCCTGCGTTTCCTGCATACGTGCCGTGACCGCCAGAGGGCTACGCCGGGAGAGCTGTCCGGGAGCGACCGACGGCAAGGCGTGTTTTGCGCGCGAACTTCCTTTCTTCTTCTCCCCGTGTGCGTGAGTGGGCCCTGTGTCTGGGTTTTGTTAACATTGTTTAAGTGCCTGCTCTGTGTCTCTTCGAATCCGATACATAAATAATAAATTCTGTTAATCCTCTTATTGACCGTTCCCGACCTTTCCATTAATTGGCCTCTCATAGTACGAATAAAACCGCTCGAATCGGGTTCCATAAAAGTAAAGGCACAAGTCACGTGATACGCACACCGCTCGGGCGTAATCAATTAGCGTGGCTTGTGCGAGGTCCAGTCCCCGTTTTCGTGGCAGCGTGGGACAAAGGTACGAGCGGCGTCGACCCGATACCCTTTTTCACGCTTGCTGCGGAAGTGGCTATTCGGCCTCGTGGACACGAAAACCCAAGGGGAAAGAGGGGTTTAATCCCCCCCTTTGTAACGTGGACGGGCTTCGGGAGATCCGCAACAATATTACAACACCAGACAAATAAATCAATATCACTTTAAATCTCCAATGTTTGATTTATCTTCCTTTCTTTCTTGCACTTGAGCCGTGTACACCGGGTCTGTATTGCAGCTGCTGGTTAATGACAGAACAGGGATTTGTATTTTCACCTTCCAATTGTCCCAGTTTATGTGATCTCATGGCAAGTATTTCACCTCCACATCTTTCATACTCACTGTATCCATCTTAATCCTCAAAATCGATTTGCAACAAAAAGATTTGAGGGACAAACTTAGGGTACAGCATGGCCAGAGTTACCGCCAACGCCAAGCATGACATTGTGAGCAACATTGGTCACCAACATCAGCGGTGTTGCTGGTTCTAAAATTAAAATTAGGAGGCAGCTGAGAGGCAAGTTGGTGGCATAAACTCTTAATTCATGTCTGGCTGGTCATGTCAAAATGGATCTCAGGACAAAAAGGTGGTGGGTATTCAGTTTGTCAGCTCTGATTAATAAATCTACTATTGTTCCTGAATAACATCACAGGACCATAGTATGTATAAAATGAAATCATTACTTGTTATGCTTTATGAATTGATTCATATAATTTCTTATCTAACAAGTACAATGGCTCAAATATGCTGCACATCTCATCCCATGCTCAATTATTACCTCCACCACCGAAGGTGGAAGGAGGTTATGTTTTCACCCCTGTCTGTTTGTCTGTCTGGTTTTTTTCTGTCTGTGAGCAGGATATCTCAAAAAGTTGTGGACTGATTCGGCTGAAATTTGGCGGAGAGGTCGAGTATGTGGTTCGGACGAAATGCTTCGATTTTGGTGTGAAGATCCGAATCCGGATCAGAGAGTTTTTTGATTCTTCAAGTGATTCTTCACCATTGAGTGATAGAGCCAAAAACGATACATAACATGATATTCCAAAAAGTTGTGGACGACTTAGGAAAAAACTTTGTGGAAGAGTTGGTTTGTTTACAAGAACAAGCTGATTCGATTTTGGTTCAGGTCCGAATCCAGATCTTGCTTATCAGTGGGATACCAAACATAAACTGCTCAGCTTGGCAGAGGCATGCTCTCTACCGAGTGTTGTTAATAGTTACTCCCGCCAGGGAGTAATGCATTCGATCGTGTCCGTGTGTGTGTGTGTGTGCGTGTGTGTGTTCGTGTGTTTGTGAACAAGATATCTGGAAAAGTTCTGAACGGATTTGGATGAAAGTTGGTGGGATGATTGCGCTTGGATAAGGAAGAATTGATTAGTTTTTGGTGAAGCTCAGGATATTATTCCGGATCCAGGAATTTTTTTGGGGAATTTTTTGGGGATTTTTTTTTTCTGTTTTCCTTTAAAAACCATTTTCTCTGCAATAATTGGACCGATTGAGAGCAAATTTTCACCATAGGAGGGACTCTGTCTTTGGAATATTTGTATGGTAATTATGACGTCACAGGTCACGTGGTTCGGCCGCCATATTGTTTTGAGTGAAAAACACTAAAATCCAATTTTCTCCAAAACGCCTGAACGGATCGAGGCCAAACTTTGCAGGCAGAATCGCATACCCATGACGAACAAAAACGTCAGTGAGCATGATGTCATGCATCACATGGTTTCAGAGTTATGACGTTTTTAAGCACAAACATTTAAAACCTAGCTCCTCCCTCATTTGTGATCCAATCAAGGGGAAACTTCACAGATCTGTTCAGCATATCAGTCTACTAAAATATCCTTTTGGAATTTGCGATAGGTCACGTGGTTTGGCAGACATCATTAATTAGACGCAAATAATAAAAACATTTATAGCTCTTGAACCACTTCATTGATCGCCGTGAAACTTCATACTCTAGTAGAAGTCAGGAAGAGTAACAAGTGTGCAAAATTTGAAAATCATTGGATGTACGGTCTGGAAGCTAGAAGTTGTTATTGCGTGAAGAAGAAGAGTCCTTGACTGTGGACGATTAATTATTTATCACATGTACAGACTTGTAGGCATCGTTTGACACAATCTCCCGGGTTAATTTGAACCTCAAATAAAATTATAATTCCAGATTTGTCAATGGCTGAGGTATATTAACAAACGAATAAACCGATTTTGCAAAATTCCAACTTTTTTTTGAAAGATCGCAAACTGTATTCACCCAGGGTTGTGAGAGGCTGAAGAAGAAGAAACCTCGCATGGGCTTCCCAGACCAAATAAATAATTCTGGTTCTGGCTCTGCGATTTTCAGGTTTATTACTCCCGCCAGGGAGTAATGCATTCGATCGTGTCCGTCCGTGTGTGTGTGTTCGTATGTTTGTGTGTTTGTGAGCAAGATATCTAGAAAAGTTCTGAACGGATTTGGATGAAAGTTGGTGGGATGATTGCCCTTGGGATAAGGAAGAATTGATTAGTTTTTGGTGAAGCTCAGGATATTATTCCGGATCCAGGAATTTTTTTTGGGAAAGATTTTTTCTGTTTTACTGCATTAAAGCTTTTAATCTTATTCTTAAATGATGTTTTTCTCCTCCATTTCCGAGATATATCAAAATAAATTCTCTGACAGTTAGGGCTTACTTTCTTTTTCATTTATTGTTTTGTGGAGAGGGGATGTTAAACAAAACGTATTATTCCAACGAAACCCACAGCGGGAGTTTGCGCTCTACTGAGTGGCGTTCTAGTTTGCATTTGTTGTTATTAAACACACGATATGGATTGGAGAAAGCCTTTAATTATATACTCTGTTCACCAACTCCTGGATCACCAAACCTTTCTCAATGTTCCATAGCCCCACAACAATGGCATCTTGCAATTTGCAGTCTGCCTGGTGTGGTATATTATTCCAAATGCTTGTAGAGTGTCCCGTATTATTGTTTCAATGATATCAAGCGCCATCTTGCATTGTAATATTTAGATCTGAGGATGCAGACTGACTGAAAGGCTTTTCACTTGTTGTTGGTAGATGCTTCACTCGGGTATCTTCTGCTGACATGTGTGACTATGAGCCTGGTGTTGGTTTAGCGGTTAGGGTGCTGGATTGGGATCCTAGGATCCTGAGTTTGAATCCCGGTCGATTGTTGAATTAATGCCAGGAGGGTTGACTAAGCCGGTCATCCTTCCGAGGTTGGCAAATTGAGTACCAGCTCACTGGTAATTGGGGCACTGCATCAGCGGCACAAACGTGCTTCCAGAAAAATGATACAACCAGCAGCCACAGCCTGCATAGGAAAAACAACGACATCTGTGACTATCAGTTGCTGGGTTCTGGTATCGAAAGATAAATTTCCCCTATTTCTGGGTGAGGTGGTAGATTACTAATAACTGTTGGTTTTACCCAAGAGAAACGTCACGTATGAGGCACATTGTGAAGGTCTCTTCACCACAGTAGTGGGATTATTTCCTACAGGAAAGTACAGGTTAAGCCCTATGGTATATTATTTTTTGGGTTTTTATTGGTGAACATTGATCGCTGTACAGGATTTCCAGGCCATAAATTTTCTTTGACCAACAGTAAAAAGGTTCAAACTTATACAATAAGATACAAGGAACTTTGACAGGAAAAGGCCATTTGTCCCATCATGCCTGAACTATATCAACAATATATTAATTCAATCTATCAGTTTATTGACTTAATTTCACATTTATTTAATCTAATACAATATCAGTTTCGTGATTTAAGAAAAGGAGGGTGATGGCGAAGGAGCCGTGAGAACAGGTGGCACAAGAAAATCATACAAGGGTTTTAAATGGCAAGGGGCTTACGTTGTGTTGTTTTTCTTGGTTGCATTTGGCAGCTTTCTTTGGTGAGAAGAGGAGGGGGTAATTATATAAAGAACCTAGTTTATGACGACCATGACTACACGTGTTAGTTGGAGTTGGAGTGGGAATTGGACCTTTGGAGAGGCATCATCCCTCTCCTCTCTCTTTGTTTGGCGAACCTCTTCTCGTTGCCACCCTCCAGCCCTGTGCCGCAGCATCCCCGTGCAACACCAGCCTGCATTGGGCCATACAGGACCCATAACAAGCTCTTGCCTTGCTCAAGCCCTCACTTGTTCCCCATTGTTGCGCAAATCCTGGTATTTAAGCCTCCCCCAATAGGATAGGGGAAGGCTTATAGCTGTTTTCGGGTTTGTTTTCTACAATTAGTGCCCCCAATTTTTAATTGTGGGGCACTAGAAGCCCAGGCACTAGACTCCACAGAGTTTATTAGACTCCTAGGAGTACTAAACCACCATTTATAAAATAAGAATAAAATAGAATAAAATTCTTCCTGCACTCCCAATTTCTGAGCTGAATCAATTTTGGAGCCTGCTGGAACTTTTGGAATAAAAATTTGCATCAAAATGTGGATAGAGAGGATATGCAGTTGGCATATTTTATGACCTTGACCTAATTTAAGGCCATGACCTAATTATAAACTTTTTACATTTTTCTTTGATTTTTTTTTCTTTGATTTTTTTATATAGGGGAAGGCTTATAGCTTAAACTTTTTACTTTTACATTTCACCATAAATGACTAAGATTTGTCTGGTCAGAATGAAATTGCCCTCTCTAGATAGCCTCGAGCAAGACACATTTACATTTAATTTACATCATACCGCTCCGACTTATTCGAAAAAAAAAATAGCGAGGTCAAGGTGAAATCGCAGTCTCAAAAAAATAGCGAGGTCAAGGTCAAATGGCAGACTGAAAAAAATAGCGAGGTCAAAGTCAAATGGCAGTCTAAAAAAAATAGCGATGTCATGGTCAAATGGTGGTCTGAAAAAAATAGGGAGGTCATGGTCAAATGGCGGTCTGAAAAAATAGCAAGGTCATGGTCAAATAGCGGTCTGAAATTTTTTTCGAGGTCAAGGTCAAATGGCGGTCTGAAAAAAAGTGAGGTCAAAGTCAAATGGCGGTCTGAAAAAAATAGCAAGGTCATGGTCAAATGGCGGTCTGAAAAAAATAGCGAGGTCATGGTCAAATGGCGGTCTGCAAAAAATAGCAAGGTCAAGGTCAAATGGTGGTCTGAAAAAAATAGCGAGATCAAGGTCAAATGGCAGTCTGAATAAATAGCGAGGTCAAGGTCAAATGGCGGTCTGAAAAAAAATAGCGAGGTCATGGTCAAATGGCGGTCTGAAAAAAATAGAGAGGTTATGGTCAAATGGCGGTCTGCAAAAAATAGCGAGGTCATGGTCAAATGGTGGTCTGAAAAAAATTACGAGGTCAAGGTCAAATGGTGGTCTGAAAAAAAAGCGAGGTCAAGGTCAAATGGTGGTCTGAAAAAATAGTGAGGTCAAGGTCAAATGGTGGTCTGAAAAAAATAGCGAGATCAAGGTCAAATGGCAGCCTGTAAAAAATAGCGAGGTCAAGGTCAAATGGCGGTCTGAAAAAAAATAGCGAGGTCATGGTCAAATGGCGGTCTGAAAAAAATAGAGAGGTCATGGTCAAATGGCGGTCTGCAAAAAATAGCGAGGTCATGGTCAAATGGTGGTCTGAAAAAAATAGTGAGGTCAAGGTCAAATGGCAGTCTGAAAAAAAATAGCGAGATCATGGTCAAATAGCAGTCTGAAAAAAATTGCGAGGTCATGGTCAAATGGTGGTCTGAAAAAAATAGTGAGGTCAAGGTCAAATGGCGGTCTGAAAAAAATAGTGAGGTCAAGGTCAAATGGCGGTCTGAAAAAAATAGTGAGGTCAAGGTCAAATGGCGGTCTGAAAAAAAAGCGAGGTCAAGGTCAAATGGCGGTCTGAAAAAAATAGCGAGGTCAAGGTCAAATGGTGTTCCAGAAGAAAAAACGTGGTTTTTGTTGTCAATCAATTTTGCCAATGCTCAATCTCAAAGACCGCTTGGCATTCCAATATGTTCTTGCATCATAATAGTGTACCTGCGTTGACTTTTTACTCCTGATATTTGATTAGAGACCTTGACCTACTTTTTCAGATTGTGACCCAATTAACGAAAAACATTTTTTGATCATAACGTGAATAATTTTCCTCCTATTTTCATGATGTTGAGTTTTACGGATAGATTGTAAATGGGTCATTGGGACACTTTTTCTTCAGTTACACACTATCAGTTTAAGTTGAAGGTCAATGTCATATGACGGTCCAAAAAATGCCATCATTGGATCGTGGACCAAGGGTATGTCAAGGGCGATCGCCAAGGGTATTTGGAAAAGGCGCTTTGTGATCGCAGATATCTGGTCTTATATTTGGCACTATAGTTGGTTATTTAGATTCATTGTACATATACCTTTGCGTGCCCCCTCATATCTACTTGCATATGTCGACCGCTTGACTCGTCTGTTTATTTATTGATATTGTCTTGTCTAACCTCATCTCCACATATATTTTAATAAAGCAGATTTTTTTTAACCTTTAAAATCTTTATTTTGTTTCAATTGAATTATATACCTGAACACTGTAGAACACAAAGCCTTTTTGGCGCTTCCAAAAACGTTCAGTTTTGCAGTAATTGGACAAAATATTCCGGAATTTTACGCCATCGCGACCAATCAAATTTGCAGCTCGTAGATCCCGCCCATTTCATTGTTTCTCAAGACAGCATGGGGTAATACTAATATGTTCTATGAACCCTTAAATTATATTTCTTCACCTTATCCGGTTTTGTGCCTTTTACATGTTGTACGAGGGAATCGTTCAGCATTTGGAGTCTCAGCAGTAAAGCGGGAAGCAAATCGCGAAAAATCTTAATTATTAAATATTTATATAAATAATTAATATTTCATTAGCCATCCGCACAAGGATCATTTTAGTGGAAAGTAGTACGAGGAGTTCAAAGGCGGTGCTCAGGTCACATACTCACGTTTGAGCAGTCTCGGCTGGGTTCAATTGCTCTGAATGACCGCCCATAACCGGCCGCTCCCGTCTGCTCGCATTCGCTATTGGATGCTAAACATTCCAAAGAGTGAGCCATTGTGACATTGTGTGCAACTGCACCCTGGTCATTGTGCAACACGTACGCCCCAAGAGGGAGACCCTCTTGTCTGGTCTGCGTCCCGCTAGTGTGCTAATTAACGGTCTGCGAATCCGTTTCCTGCTCAATATTATTATTAATTTCTCATAATTTTTAACATTCACTATTTCTAAAGCATCGGCGCATCGCAAAACGTTGATTTCGAAAAATTCCGGTTTCACGTCATCATGTTTACGGGCTGACGTCATGGCGTCGGACGTCTTGTGACGCAAGCATGTCTATATATATTATTCACCACGTACCAATAGCGTATTTCTTGAGCTGCGCTTGTTGAAGTCTGTTGGAGCTATTACTTTGGGCTCGAGTGAGTAACTCACGGTTTTATTTAGCTTTGTGGCGCTGACATTAAGCGCAGGTAAACGATCTAAAGGTAAAGCTTCCGTACATCGTCTGGGACAATCGCAAGTTTCTGGGTCATGGCTTCGCTCAAAGAGAAGGTACGATAACGATGTGTTGGTGATTCGTCCGTTTCGTCATAGGTGGTCGTCGTGGCCACCTTTACAAGGTCACCGTCCCGGCTCACGTTCCGTTTACCGTGCAGGCTCGTTGTTTGTCTGTGTCTGTTCCGCCGTGTTCGCTATACATCTACACTTCGCCTCTGTACTCCTCTATGCTTCTACTCATACATTTAATTTGTATTTATCCCTTTGGCTTTGCATAGATATCGAGGTTCAGGGGAAGAGCTGGAGAGGATGGATCAATATATCGATATGATATATTGATATATATATTGATATATTGAGTGAGTGAAGGTTGATTGATATAGCAACAACACCGGAGGATCCAGGTAGACACGTGACCACTCAATGAATGGCGCGTTTTTTTTTTTTTTGTTTTTTTTTAAATTTAAATAAATACAAGATCGAGGCTCGTGTAAGAGCTATTAACATTGATCACAAAAAGACAAACTGACATAAAACATGATAAAGGCAGTGGGAGACAAGATGGAGAGCAGGGACATCGGGAGATCTTTGGAGGGAGAGGGCTTGGGGGTTAGGAGGCGTGGGTGGGGAGGCGTGGGTGGGGAGGTGTGGGGGGGGGGGAGGTGTGGGGGGGGGGGGAGGCGTGGCGTGGGGGGGAGGCGTGGGGTGGGGGGGGAGGCGTGGGGTGGGGGGGGAGGCGTGGGGTGGGGGGGGGGTGGGGTGGGGGGGGGGTGGGGTGGGGGGGGGGAGGCGTGGGGTGGGGGGGGGAGGCGTGGGGTGGGGGGGGAGGCGTGGGGTGGGGTGGGGGGTGAGGGGTGGAGGAGGAGGAATGGGAGAGGGGGGGAGGGTGGGACAGGTAAAACACATGGACACTGCTAAAACTTCCAGGAAAGAAGTCGGTATTTCAAAAAAGGGGATCTGGGGTGAATTAACGGGGGTAGAAAAGATCAAGGTTTTGGATGGGGAAAGATAAGAGATGGTGGTGAACAGCTGTTTTAAAGACCTGGAGGGAGGAGTGGGATTGAAGAGAGTGAGGGAGTTTGTTCCAGAGGAGGGAGAAAAGGGGAATGAAAGAGTGAAGGTGAATAGAGAGTCTTGATTTTGGCAGTTTAACCATAAGAGGTTTGAAGGCAGATCTTGTGCGACCTGTAGGAATATTTGGGGGACAGAGCACAGATAGAGCCGGGGGAGCAAGGCCGGAGAGGAGTCGGTAGAAGACAAAGACTACCAACCTGTCTGCGGTGAGTGAGTGAAAGGCCCTCGGAGTTAGCTTCATCGCGGGAGATTCCAATGATTTTGAAAGCTTTGGTTTCAACAGCGTGAAGCCGAGCTAGGTGTGAGGCAGGAGCACCAGCCCATAGGGGAGAGCAGTATTCCATTGAGCTGCGGATGAAAGCCTTGTATGTGGTGAGAAGCTCAGGTGTGCCTAGGAAGAACTTTGCACGACGGAGGATGCCCAGTCAGCGACTGTCTTTGGAGGCCAGCTTGGAAATGTGGTTTTCCCAGGAAAGATCATGGCAGATAGTGAAACCCAAAAGCTTGAGTGACAGAACTTCTTGGAGAGGATTGTTGAGAAAGACGGGAGGGTTGAAAGGTTTGATGGGGGGATTTGGATGCAAGATCGCGAAAAACCTTGAATAGGTCGTTGGAAGAATGGGAATATCTTTGGCAAGGTCCTCAACATGAATGGTGTCACTAGACCGGGCAGGCATGACCAGATTGATGAAAGGGTGGAAATGTCTTGCTCAGCAAGGTCCTCAACATGAATGGTGTCACTAGACCGGGCAGGCATGACCAAATTGATGAAAGGGTGGGAATGTCTTGCTCGGCAAGGTCCTCAACATGAATCGCAGCACAAGGAGGGACAGCCACTAGTGACTCGACCAATAAATTGGTGGACTTTCTATTTCGAAGATTGACGCTCCTGGAAGAACGGGAGGAGGAGGTGAGGAACTAACAGAGGAGCTGCAGGGTCACAGTTGAAGTCTAGCAAGGGGCTGAACGAACAGGTAGAGGGAGGAAACTTGGTCACCTGCAATATGGTCAGCCCAGGAGAGGTCATGGCTTTTGTGAAGGCTGAGGTGTTCAAAAGGCTGAAAATTGGTAGGTTACCTGATTTTCTCCTTCTGGAGCGTCAGGGTGAGATTTACATTTGCCAGGATTGAAGGCCATGCTCCATTTGTCAGATCAGCATGTAATCAACACCATGTCGGCAGGAAGTGATGCAGGTATGGTCTCTCTGGAAGTGTGATTGGGGTACGGTACGATACGACGAAATGTGGAGTTGTCTGCAAAGTAAAAGCAAAGGTTTTTCCAAAGCATCTTATAGGTCATTTAGGTAGATAAGGAACAAGTCTGGGTCCAAAACACCTTGAGGCTCTATATTTTCTCGAGGAGGGGATGGGGTTGTTTGTGGCACTGCACATTTTGGCTGTGGCACTGTGATAAGCCAGCCACGTATGAAGGTCGGTTTGTATGCCGGAGGCGACGAGCTTCGCAGAATGTCACTCGCATGTCTGAGATATTTCTAAGGAGATGGTACGAACCTTTTATTCATTATTATTTTGAGATGTGGGCTTCCGACCATTGCTGAGATCGATGATATTGGGAAGTGATTTCATGACGTTTTCCTACAATGAACTCCAACTCGGCTATAACTCAAAACCCCAACTCGGCTAAGGCCTATACACCTGTATAACTCTGAGTGCGAATGACTCGGCACTGTCGTTAATGCGAATCGTGGCACTAGACCATTAAATTGCCGGACACAATGGAAGGAAGGAATAGATCAGCAAAGTCGTCAATATGAATCGTTGCACAAGACAAATCGATTGATGGGCACCATTGGCTAAGAGTGGAATGACTCGGCAAGGTTGTCGACATAAATCATTCATGGCAAGCAAGACTATTTTTTTCTTTTTTTGGTACAAACAATAAGGCCTGTTAAAAGCACTTGATCATATATTGCATACAGGATGATTGCATTGGATGTAGTATATATGTATGCACACTGTGGCAGCTGATGGGAGCATAATGTATTGATTAAAATCTCCAGACACGGTATGATATGATGCACTTTGATGAAACCAGCAGATAAATGTCACATTTTTAACGATTTTTTGTTGTTTATTTTTGCGAAAGTCGTGCTTTCACTCGGATCGTATTTGTTGTTGAAAGACTTCTTTCTACAAGCAAGAACAGACTTAAGTAGAGCGCATATCTCTGCCAAGCTGAACACTTTGTTTTGTATCCCAATGATAGGCCAGATCTGGATTCGGACCTAAACCAAAATCAAATCTGCTTGTTCTTGTCAGTTACCCAACTCATCCACCTAGTTTTCTCTTGATCCGTGCACAACTTTTTGAAATATCGTGCTATGTATTGTTTTTGGCCCAATCACTCAATGGTGAAGAATCACTTAGGAAATTAAAAATATCCCCGTATCCAGATCTGGATCTTCAGGTGTGTGTGTGTGTGTGTGTGTGTGTGTGTGTGTGTGTGTGTGTGTGTGTGTGTGTGTGTGTGTGTGTGTGTGTGTGTGTGTGTGTGTGTGTGTGTGTGTGTGTGTGTGTGTGTGTGTGTGTGTGTGTGTGTGTGTGTGTGTGTGTGTGTGTGTGTGTGTGTGTGTGTAAACAAACAAATGTGTGTGTGTATATATAAACAAATGTATGTGTGTGTATATATATAAACAAATGTGTGTGTGTGTGTGTGTATATATAAACAAATGTATGTGTGTGTGTATATATATAAACAAATGTATGTGTGTGTGTATATATATAAACAAATGTATGTGTGTGTGTATATATATAAACAAATGTATGTGTGTGTGTATATATATAAACAAATGTATGTGTGTGTGTATATATATAAACAAATGTATGTGTGTGTGTATATATATAAACAAATGTATGTGTGTGTGTATATATATAAACAAATGTATGTGTGTGTGTATATATATAAACAAATGTATTTGTGTGTGTATATATATAAACAAATGTAATGTGTGTATGTATATATATATATATATATATATATATATATATATATATATATATATATATATATATATATATATATATATACATATATACACCTTTGTTTTAATTTTATTTTATATCTTTGTAATAAAATATATCTTTGATATATATATATATATATATATATATATATATATATATATATATATATATATATATATATATATATATATAGAGTGTACATTGAATGGAGTTAACTCCGACACCCTTCCTGCACACAGCACATGGCCACTTCCCAGTTCTTTCCACCTCACCACATGCTTTACCACTTGCCATCACCTTCATCTTTCCGATATTCACCTTCAGACCTTTTGTCTCCACACATTCCTTCCACTTGTTCATCTTCTCCTTCAGTCCATCCATACTTTCCACAATCAACACCAGATCATCTGCATACAACAACTCCCACGGTAAACCCTCCTTTACATTCCGAGCCAGCACCTCCATCACAGCTACAAATAGTAGTGGACTTAGTACCGACCCCTGATGCACTCCCACCTTCACCTCAAAATCACCATTGTTCCCGTCCTTCGTCCTTACAGCTGTGCGCGCTCTCTCGTACATTGCCATTACTACTCTCATCAACCATTCCTCCACTCCTAACTTCCTCAATGCCTATGTCACTACTTCGCGTGGAACCCTATCGAATGCTTTCTCCAGATCAACAAACCCATATTTATATTTACTAGTGCGTGCCCGTACGTGCGGGGAGGTAAGTACGTGGATATACGTACGTTGACGTACGTACCAAAAATAAGGCCTCACTGTCCGGAAGTTCGCATATCGCAGTTACGATTGATCGCAAATTAGTTTTAATGGCCAATTCTTCAATTAGCGCCAACATATTTTGTCATTTTGCAATTTCATCGCAAGGAAAAGCACAAAGAGCGAGCAGCTCGTTCTTCGTCAGATTCCATTGCGCGTGCACGACGCGCAGTTTCGTTCCTTCGCTTTCGTAGACGACGAATGGATTGGGGGCATTGTGTTTAACTACAATCAATCTATAATATAGACTAAGTATATAGACAGAAAGTATTAAAACTTTCATCGTTCCTTCGGTCTTCGCTCTCGTCCTTCACTGTTCCTTTGTTCACGTACAAAACATATGTGTTTGCTAAATAAATGGCCATAACTTGGTAACCACTTGTCTGATTAATAGCAAACCTTGAAAAGGCACATCCTCAGGTCCCCAGCAATATACCTGGCAAGGTTCATTTAGATCGGACCAGTGGTTGTCGAGAAACAGCGGTCACAGACATACACACAGACACACAGAGATTGCTTGCATTATATATACTAGGGCGTGCCCGTACGTGGGTGCAAAAAAACATGCGTGCAAACAACAACAACAAAAAAAAACTTTGAAACCACGTGGCAGTAACGACCACAGAACCCCCCCCTCTATTTACATGAAATGGTTTGGTCCATTCGCAAAGCCAAAGCGAACGGCTTGCGAGTACGGTGACCATACCTTGGGAACCACTTGTCCGATTAATTTCAAACCTTGAAAAGGCACATCCTCGGGTCCCCAGCAATATACCTGGCAAGTTTCAAGTATATCGGACCCGTGGTTGTCGAGAAACAGCGGTCACAGACAAACACACAGACACACACACATACACACAGAGATTACTGGAATTATAGATAGATATTGTTACGGACGCGGTTAAAGATGTTATATTGGCCGAGCGGAGGCTCCGCGACCGAACAGTTATTCCCCGACTCTAAAACCCGATTTACCCCAAACTTTGGCCGGATCGCGCCACCGCTATTCAATCGGGAAAACTCTAAAGCGACCGAATGCAAAGAGGAAAAGGAATAAGACGAGAAAAGGGTTGAAAATACTACTAAATTTATTTACTATTTACAGGCTCAAAATAACCAAGGAAGAAGGAAGGATAATAAAATAATATACAGAAGCTTTTTAGAGACACAGGGCAACGCTAGCTTACCTACAGTCTTAATTAACCCAGGGACAGAACAAACAAGGACAGACTCACGCGGGGAATGATTATAGGACTGGCAGGAGGTGAATGGCTGGAGGGAGAGGAAGGTCCACGGGTACTGCCACACGATCGGCTCGTTGGGCAGCCGCCGTTCCTTTGCGGCCCTGCTCCAAACTGCCGTCCAGGCCCACGCTGCTGTAAACGCAGTTTCGGTGGCTCGAGCTGCTGTAAACGCAGTTTCGGTGGCTCGAGCTGCTGTAAACGCAGTTTCGGTGGCTCGAGCTGCAGCTCAACTCTGGACTTCTCTCGGACCCAACTCAAAGCGCCTCTCTTGGACCCAACTCAAAGCGCATCTCTTGGACCCAACTGCTTGGACTCCCTCTCGTCTCCCTGTAAAAGCTCATCTGCTCGGGACACGCCCTGCCGTGGGTTATATAGGCCCCGCCCCTCAACCTTTGCGAACCTCCCCGATCGCTCTTCCTCCGCCCTCTCTAGCCAAACCCCTGGCTCATGGTTGGTCGAGTGGGGCTGGCTCACTCCTCCCCTCTGACGAGGTGGAGACACGCCTTTCTTCTCCGACCCTGCCTCGTGGTCAATGGCGGTTATTGGAGGGGAGGTAATTGCCAATCGACGAAAGGGGGAATGGAGGTTTTGGGAATGGGAATGAAGGGAATCTATCTCTTTCACTTGGTGCAATGGAGTACTTCAATTAATGGGAGACACAGCCTTACCCTAAAACATAGAATAAGATATAACTATCGAACAGGGGTATTCTATGATTGGCTGACGTGTATGCTTTTGGACTAATTATGGGACGCCCTTTTGACCTTTACACAGCTCCGGAGGCAGGAGGGGCCAGACTCGAGCAATAATAATAATACACACAATAAAAAAAAATACAGTCCTCATATCCGCAACAATATATATATATATATATATATATATATATATATATATATATATATATATATATATATATATATATATATATATATATATATATATATCAAGCAATTTTGGATGCGGTTTGCGACACAGTCCTATGTAACAGAGTGGCAGAAGTTGGAAGTGGGGATCCCGATGGGATGTACCATCTTCCCGATTTTGTTTGTGCTGGTTATGGAGTTGTTGATACGTGTGGTGAGTGGACATGGGAAAGAAGTGGAGCTAGCCCCTGGTCAGAGGTTGCCAGCAATGTTTGCTTTCATGGATGACCTGACAGTTGTCCAACAGTCCGCTGATGCAGCAGTAGAGGTACTGGGACGACTGGAAAGGTTGATGCGGTGGGCAAGAATGGGATTTAAAGCAAGAAAATCGAGGAGTGTGATAGTGAGACTAGGAGTGGTGGATAACATGCACAGGTTTGAGCTGGGAGGGGAGGTGGTTCCATCATTGGTAGAGGCCCCTGTGAAGAGTTTGGGAAGATGGTATACAGTGGAGTTGAATGATGTGGGAAGAGTGGAGGAGGTCAGAAATAAGCTTTTGAGAGGTTTGAAGAGGATTGATGGATGTGGTTTGCCAGGTAAGTTGAAGGTAAGGTATGGTGTTTGAAGTTTGGGTTGATGCCACGAGTATTGTGGCCATTGATACAACAACAACAACAACAACATGCATTTTAAGGCCATGTTCCCTGCTAGAGCGGGGGTTAGCCTTGCGGTCCCCATGACAATCTTCTCCATTTTGCTCTATTTTTTGCATCTCTCCTTGTTAACCCCCTTGCCCGCATTTCTTCTTCCACCATCTTTAGCCAAGTCTTTCTCGGTCTTCCCCGTCCTCTACTTCCTTCTACATTAACTTCCATCACTCTTCTCAACCAGTCACTTTCATCCTTCCTCAATACATGACCAAACCATCTCAACATGTTCCTCTTCACAGCATCAATCACAGGCAATATTCCCATCATCTTTCGCAATTCATCATTTGTCTTCCTCTCTCTCAACGATACTCCACACATCCATCGAACCATTCGCATTTCCTCCCTTTCCAGCCTTCGTTGCTGCTCTACGTTCATTACCCATGTGGCCATTGATGATGTATGATATTGCAATTGGGCATGTAGAGTGGTGGAGGTTGTGGTGAGTGGGTTTGTGAGGAGGTGGTTGGGAGTGCCACACTGTTTGACGAACATTGCCTTTAATGGTCAGGGTGGAAAACTCCAGTTTCCCTTGACATCATTAACCGAGGAGTTTAAGGTGGTGAGGGTGCGGGAGTTCATGATGTTGCGGGATTCAAGTGATGCAGTGGTAAAGAATGCTCTCCCAGAGAAGAAGGGAAGTCGGAAGTGGAATGTAAGAGCAGAGGTGGACGAGATGGAGGAGCGGTTGCACCAGGAGGAGGTCATGGGGATGGTACAGCATGGGAAGCATGGCTTGGGGTGGATGGAGCATGAGCGATGGGGAAAGGCATGTGTGAAAGAGGAGGAAGATGGTTGAGAAGGAGTTGAGAAGAAAGGAAGAGGAGGGGAGATATGTGAAAGCAGTCGGTCAGGCACAGCAAGGTGCTTGGACTAAGTGGGAAGGTGTGCGGGTGAGGATATTGAAGTGGCAAGAGATTTGGAGGATGGAGCCAATATTGTTGATTTTTCTGTTGCAGGCAACGTATGATGTGCTTCCGTCACCAGTAAACTTGAGATTGTGGGGGTTGTTGCAGGAGGAGAGATGTTATTTGTGTGGAGGTGTGGGAACGGTGCAGCATGCACCGAGTGCATGCTCAGTAGCATTGGCAGCAGGAAGATACAGGTGGCGACATGATCAGGTGCTGGCGGTGGTGGTGCAGATGGTGCAACAAGAGGTGCTGAGATCGAGAGAGAGAGAAGAGTGGAGAAGGAAACTGATGGGGGAGAGGTGTGGTTTGTCAAAGAGGGCCAAGTGGAAAGAGGAGGAGGAGGAGGAGGAGGAGGAGGAGGAGGTGGAAAGCAAGAGGGCTGTCAGATGTTTGTGATTGTCAGGTGGTGGCAGACCGAAAGCCACAATTGGTATTCCCAGAGGAGATCTGTGTGACAAGGTTGCGGCCTGACATTGTCATTTGGTCAAGTGCAACAAGACAGGTCATCTTAGGGGAGTTGTCGGTACCTTGGGAAGAGAACATGGAGGAGGTGCATGAGAGGAAGAGAGGAAAGTACAGTGAGCTGGAGGCAGAGTGCCGGGAGAAGGGTTGGCGCGTTTCGTGTCAGCCATTTGAGGTGGGGTGTAGAGGGTATATTGGCAATTCCTTTTCTGCATTTCTTGCTAGGCTGGGAGTGTGTGGGACAGAAAGAAGGAGGATGTTTGACAAGGTGGCCCAGGTTGCCTTGAAAGGCTCATTTTGGTTATTGAGGAAGTTTATGGAGGCACGTCGAACGGTGTAGGTTCGTTGTGTTTTTTGTTTTGTTTTTTTTTGTTACCATTATTACTTCTTATTTTGTGTATATGAGTGAGTGGGTGAGGGTGTGTGTTTTTACATGAATTAATTTTTGCATGAGTGTGTGTTTTTGTGTGTTGAGTGGTGTATGATGCAAGTGTAGGTGGTTGTTTGGTTGGTGTTCTGTATTTATGTGTGTGTATGCGTGTGTATGTGTGTGTATGAATGATCTGGTGTGTTTTGTTGGTGAGTGGTGAAGGGTATAAAGGTGGGTGTTTGAGTGTTCCACCGTGTTTGTTTGGTGCTGTGGATTCTGGATGTGGAGGTGGTGGTGTTGTTGTTGTTGTCGTTGTTCGCACCGGCTGGGGGTGGGGGTATGTACGCATACAGATGCAGTTGCTGCATGTGGATGTGTACGTGCCCCTGCTGGCCCACATTAGCTGACCGTATCGAGGTTGAAGGGCCGAAACGGGATGATGCTGAGGACCTCGACTGAGGACCCGGTCAGTGCGGCACACTTGTGACCAGGTGTGTTTTGAACTTATATTATACAGACTTAGCATTTAATATGGAATATTTTTTTTGTGAGGGTGAACTTACTTTTCAAGATGTCTCGAACCAAAAGTTCATTGGAATTATGTTGAAATTATTCTAGATTTTGTTGATGTGACCTTTAAAAGAAACAAAAACCACATTTGACATTTTGAAACAAATAAATTGATCCTTGAAAGTGATGTAAACTGATATGGAACTCAATTCATGGACAGTACTGTGTTAAACTTCTGTACGTTTTCCAGAAGTATCTCTTTATTTTGCACATTAGCCAAAATTTTTTTTAACAAAAACGATAGTTAAATTACGACTGGGATTACGGACAGTAAAATTACATTTCAGTACTTCGTGTAACCCCCACGAGCATTCAGGAGAGCACGTACACATTGAGGCATGCTGTTCATGAGATTTGCCAAGGTTTGGACAGGAATCGCTTGCCATGCAGTGACAATAGCCTGCTGCAATTCACGCACAGAGGTCGGCTGCTGGTCCAAGTGGTCGATTTGACGTGTTAATTCTGCCCACAAGTTCGTTATCGGATTCATATCCGGGGACATGGCAGGCCACTCCATATGCACTACACCATGGTCAGCAAGAAAGTGTTGGATCATGCGAGCACAATGAGGCCGTGCATTGTCATCCTGGAAGACAAAGTTTCCTCGAAAGGCTGCACGAGCAAATGGAAGCAATGTTTCTTCCAGAATGGCCCTGTACTTGAACTGGTTCAGGTTTCCATTCCGAACAACCAGGTCAGTTTTGCCCCCTGCATGAAAAGCAGCCCAAACGGTCACCCCACCACCTCCAGCTTGGACTCTTGGCACTATACAATCTTTGTTGTAGGCTTCATGCACTTGTCTACGCACTCGGACGTGGCCATCTTGGCGATAGACCAGAAATCTAGACTCGTCACTGAAGATCATGTGATTCCAGTGTCCTGGCTACCATTGACGGTGCTCTCTGGCCTACTGCAATCGGCGCTGGCGGTGTTGTCTGGTCAGACGTGGCTTTCTCACGGGACGCCTGGCACGATAGCCTGCTTGAACCAGTCATTGGTTGAGTAGCCTTCTGGATACAGGCACATTTGTCAGTTGCTGCCACTCAGCCCTAAGCCGATTAGCTGACCTGGTGCGGCCATTGCGGACTAACCGGTGCAGCTGGCGATCATCCCTCCTTGTGGTTCTGCGGGGACGTCCTGCCCTCGGTATTGGAGTAGGGACACCCCTCTGAGGATTTCGTTTCAGGATCTTTGACACCTGACCTTGAGTGATGCCATACTGCTGAGCAATAGCACGCTGTTTCATGCCGTAATTTCGTAAAGCCACCACTCCATGACAAACAGCATTGTCGAGTTGACGGACCATCGCCAGAGGAAGCGGCAATAACTTTTGGAGATGTGCAGCAGTTGTTTTCCACTAATACAGAACGCAACAACCCTTGTATACCCGACTGTGAAGCCAATTATCAAATGCACCTGTCCGTACATTTTGCCGCGCCACCTGTGATATAATCCTGTTGTTGACTTCTTGCTGCGACAGACAATCAGTGACATGGTTCTTTTAATAAATAAATCACCAAAGTGTAAAAGAAACTCACCAGATTGATATACTGAGTTAAGAAAGTAAACCCAAGTCGAGAAAAAAATTTTTATTCCATATTAAATGCCAAGTCTGTATATATATATATATATATATATATACATACAGGGTGGGCCATAAGTAAGCATACATAGGGAAAATAAACACTTTTATGAAATTACTCCAATAACGTAAGTTTTGCCGATTAACCTCTCCATTGACGTAAAAATTGGTGTCATTGGTAAACAAGATCCCAAATGAGAAGTTTGCGTCATCGTTCAATTTGCTTAATACCCATTCACAAAATCCATCCGTCTAACCGGGTCGTCTTCACTCAGATGCTGCGCCATATGCAATTTGTATGGATGCCATTTGTTTGCTTTGAAAATGCACCTGATACTCGATCTGCTGACACCGCTTTCTGCAGACAACCGTCGTGTACTTTTTAGAGGACTCCGTGTAAGCTTCGTTAGTATTCTGTCCGTTGTATCTTCATCTGTGGCTGTACGTCTGCGACCACCTTTAAAAACCCTATGTATGGCTACTTATGGCCCACCCTGTATATATATATATATATATATATATATATATATATATATATATATATATATATATATATATATATATATATATATATATATATATATATATACGTGATAAATATAAAATAAATGTTTCGTCTGAATCCGTCCACAACCTTTTGAGATATCTTACTCGGACAGGCAAACCGTGGTGAATACATAACCAACGTCCTCCTTTGGTGACGGAGATAATGACAGGCTCACAATAGTGCAGGATATGCCAAAAATAAAACTCTGACGACTGTGCATAAAAATCAATTTGTAATTTCTTGCTCATTATACACGGATCATAAATAATTGAAATGTTTGTGTCTTGGATGGTTATCTTGTTCTTGGAACTCTTTGAACATCCCTCGTAAAAAATTTGCAGTCAGATCATTTTAAAAGGAAACTGGACCAGTATCTCGGAGAACGTTGGACAATGTGGTACAGTCTCAGGTTGAATGGTCAGGAAGGGGTGAGCCACCACGTACAGCACTGTACTGCAGTCGGGGAAGGCATTCAGGCATGCTGACTCGTCAGTTGAAGAAGGCAGACAGACAGGAGGCAGCAGTGAATAGTTTTAAAACTGGATGCACTGTCGCCATGTAAAGCACTTTGAGATAGCATGTAAAATTAAAAACACGTAATTATTTATTTATTTATTTATTATTAATTTTTTTTAGTATACAGTACATCGTTTAGTTTCGTGGAAGAGCTCATACTATTACATGGAATTGGATCAACCCAATAATAGTTCTGCAAATCATGCAATGAATTGGAGACTTGTCAGATCAGGCAGAAAGGCAAAACATTTCCATGATGATCATTCGGCAGATGTTGCAATGACACCAATTCCTTTATCCCTCCCTACAAGGTCGATACTGCACAGAAATTGATACTATACGGTAATTATGAAGCATTTCTAATGGTTCTGTAGGGTGATTGATTGATGAATGGGTGGGATCACAGACAATCGCAGTCACATTTAGCATGTTGGTCATGAGAAAACACGAAAACTCCCAAATAACTATTTCATATTTATAAATATGTTTCTGTATACGCACTAGGCGTGCGTCAAGTCGCTTCGTTGATGGGTTTAATCAGAAGACAGTATGTTCTCCTTCACAAACGCATTACATGTCTATCTGAGTGTTGACGATGTAAGTTTTTTTTTTTTTTTTTTTTTTTTTTTTTTTTTTTTGTTGTTTGTGTGTGTAGAAGATCGAGGCTCGTGAAAGAGCTAAGCTTAATCACTCAAAAAATCAACCGACACATAAAACACAAAATACAAGGAGCGGGACACAAACACATCATTTGAGAGCAAGGACATCGAGAGAAATGTGGGAGGGAAGGGCTTGGGGGGAGGTGGGAGATGTATAAAGCATATCAACACTGCAAGGACTTCCAGGAAAGAAGTTGGAATTTCAAAAAAAGTGTATCTGGGGTGTATTAGCGGGGGTAGAAAAGATCAAGGTTTTGGATGGGGGAAGATAAGAGATGGTGGTGAACAGCTGTTTTAAAGACCTGGAGGGAGGAGTGGGATTGAAGTGAGTGTGGGAGTTTGTTCCAGAGGCGGGAGAAAAGGGGAATGAAAGAGTGAAGGTGAGCAGAGAGTCTTGATTTTGGCAATTTAACCATAAGAGGGTTGCAGGCAGATCTTGTGCGACCTGAAGGAATATTGGGGGGACAGAGCCCAGAGAGAGCTGGGGGAGCAAGGCCGGAGAGGTGTTTGTGGTGTTGTTGTGGTTGTGGCTGATGTTGTTTGTGTGCTCATTCCATGTACTTTCATATATATATATATATATATATATATATATATATATATATATATATATATATATATAATTATATATATATATATGTATATGTATATATATGTATATACTGGAGAAATACCCGTGCTACGCACATGTGGGAGGCCAGAAGCGAACAGGCAATGCAGATACGGTGAATGCTAAAGCATGAAATCAATAAATTCCACATTCCTGTAGCACCTTCAGTCGCACGTCAGACATGGACAGCAAGTTCGTGAAGGACTTCCATGTAAAACGTACCTGTTCGCAAACAAACGGGTACGTTCACGTAGAGAAACATCGATCGTGGGACCGTGGCGAATCTGCATATGGCGATGGCAAAATATCAGAAATTGAAGGCTTTTTATTTTATTTTAAACGATTCATATAAACATCCGTTGAATCATATCACACGCAAATCATCAAAATCTAAACAGTATCTTTAGAATTTCAATGAAAGCCACATCACTGTTCATATCGGTAAATATTATTCCATCGTGTTTCAAATCGTTATCAATACACTATGATTGTGATCGTGAATCGTGATCGATAATCGTGTTCACAATCGCTATGTCGTATGTACTCCCGATACGTGTACCAAATTCCCGATACTTGTAACTGTACCAAATCAACAGTTAAAAGGATTTTGAGCCGATAGGTGTTACGGCCTTGGCAAGATCGATGGAGACAGCGATCTGTTAGATCTGATCCTCCTTCATGCCGAAGTGCAGATCCTCCTTCATGCCACATCCGATCGATGCAGCCGTGCAGCCGTTTGTGCGGCACACGGTGCAGTGATCGGTGCAAACGTGGACTCCCACACTGCCACATCTGTTGATACTTGCTCCCGCATGACGTTATTTTCCCGGGTGCCGCACAAACGACTGCACCGATCGAGATTTAACGGATGTTTATAGAAATCGTTTAAAAGAAAAAAAGCCTTCAATTTCCGATATTTAGCCTTTTCATTTGGGCCTCCCAATTGAAGCCCCGCCCATAGTCCTTCACCAACTTGCTGTTTAGCCTTTTCATAGGGCGGGTACCGTTGCTCGACGTAAGAAGACGTCACAATGAACGTCATGCAAACGCGAATGTTATGCGGGAGTCCAAACCTGAGAATGCTGGAGACTAAAGCTGAAATTGGGAAAACGAAATAGTGTAGCGGCTACCGCTGGGTTTACACAATCGCCTTGCACCTACCAAGGACGCGGAGCGATCACCATGCCGGGCTCGTCCAGGACGCCCGGGCAGGCCCGCGCTCAACTTGCCAGGCCTCGGCCGGGATGCCCGGCCACGCCCGCTCTTGACTTGCCAGGCCGCGTCCGGGACGCCTGGGCACGCCCGGGCATGCCCGCCCTCGACTTGCCAGGCCGCGGCCAGGACGCCCGGCCACGCCCCCTCTCGCCTTTCCCGGGCAAACGCTCCGGGATAATGTGTGTATATATTGTTACAGACGTGGCTTGGATGTTATTTACCGAGCGGTTTTATGGTATGACCACGTCTGCACAAGTTACCCGATTGTGCCCGAACGTTGACTAGTCGCGCGATGCTGGCTCAATAAGAAAAAGAAGACACCCGGCTGGATTACAATAACACAATACGACACCAATGTTTCAATTCTCAAGACCTCCGGAGGAGATTATATTCGTACGGAAAGGTCAGATTACAGGGGCTAGAGGTATAATCACAGAAAGACAGGCACTTAGACACACTCTTATATTAACCCCGGACAGACGACAGACAAACGGGACAACGGCTGACTCACACGGGGGTTTGATGGCTAGGAAAGGCAGGATCGATGGCTCCAGGTCCTCCTGGGCTCGGGGCAGGGTACAGTACGGTCCGGTCCGGTCCAAAGATGCGGGGAGGTCTCGTCGCGCTGGGGGTGGCGGTGGCTTCTCTCTCCAAGCTGAGGCGCATCTGACGTCACGTCCGCTACGTGGCCGCGTATATCCGGCGGGGAGTGACACGCCCTCGGCTCGCTAGCGCCGCCCCAGATGGAATCGGTCCGCCCTTCTGATTGGGTGCGGGGGGTTACCAGGCTCCGCCCTTGAGGAGGAGCTGACAGCCAGCCCCTCCGTGGTAACCCCGTGGAGCGCGTGGTCAATGGCGCTAATCGAGCCGGTGTGAGGACGCATCCTCCCCCCCCGCGCCGCCGCGCCGCCCCCATCCCCTCCGTTGCTGCAGCCATAGTTGGTTGGGGAAGAAGATGGAAAGAGGTATGGGAAAGGTCCTAAACTCACTACTGATGCCATATAATCACATTCTGGTGCAACGAAGAGTCATAATTAATGGAAACGAGGCCTTAACTGACATAGATTAAGAATAACTAGGAAGATGTCCGAAAGTTGTCTACGTGTGGTGCGGTGGACCTGGGCACGACATTTAATGGGGGAATAAGGGGAAGGTCGGCTCTACTGATTGTTGTTTACATGCAATGGGACTAGGGAATGGGGGATTGGGGAAAGTTGGGGAGTATTGGAGAAAATAGGGGAATATTTACAAGCGGATATGGAGGCCAAATTCCATATTCGCAACAATATATTGCTGCCCGATAAACGGGCTTTTCAGAGTACCCGAGTTGTTTTGTGACAATAAAGAAACTCGGACGAATTCCAGCTTTTTGTCGAGTCCATTCTTCCGATTACGTGGGAGCACAGCTCCTTCAATAGCCTATTTTACTCCTGGGGATCCCAGGATTATCCACCCAAAATATCTTTGCGATCGGTTCAGCAGTTTTTACGGTACCTTCGAACGGACAGACAGACAGAATCATCTATGGCTATTATAATATAGATTATTTATAAATATATATATATATTGTTACAGATCGCGGTTAGATGTTATAGACCGAGCGGTGGTGTAAGACCGCGACCTAACAAAACTCACCCGATTCACCCAGACTTTGGCCGTATCGCACCCCAGCTGCTCAATGAGGGAAAAGACGAAAACGACGCAATGCAAAGAGGAAAACGAAGACAAAAAGGTTGGAAATCCTACTAAATTTATTTACTATTTACACACATAAGCAAAAAGAAAGCAGTCACGTTTATTTACAAGCACATAAGACGCAGGTGACACAGGGAAAATACTAGCTTATCTAACAGTCTTAATTAACCCAGGACAGAACAAACAGAACACTGACTCACGCGGGGAATGCCAGGAATGGCAGAAGGTGGATGGCTGGAGGTGAACGCTTGGTGGAGCCAACACGGAGCTTGGTGGAGCCAACACGGAGCTTGGTGGAGCCAACACGGAGCTTGGTGGAGCCAACACGGAGCTTGGTGGAGCCAACACGGAGCTTGGTGGAGCCTTGGTGTGACGGGTTCTCTCTTCTCTGTGAAAGCTCAACCGTCTTGTCTCTGGTAAAAGCTCAACTCTTCCAGTCTCTTGTAAAAGCGAATCTCTCTGACTCCTCTCCACGGCTTGGGCTCCCTTGTGTCTGCCGGTAAAAACTCATCTCCTTTGGCCACACCCCTGCCTTGGGTTATATAGGCCCCCGCCCCTCAACCTTTGCGAACCTCCCCGACCGCTCTTCCTCCGCCCTCTGTAGCCAAACCCCTGGCTCATGGTTGGTCGAGTGGGGCTGGTTCACTCCTCCCCCTCTACGACGAGGTGGAGACACGCCTTTCTTCCCCAACCCTGCCTCGTGGCCAATGGCGGCAATTGGATCGGAGGTAATTGGTGATGGGAATGGAAGGGAATCTATCTCTTTCACTGGTGCAATGGAGTACTTCAATTAATGGGAGACACAGCCTTACCCTAAAACACAGAATAAGAGATAACTATCAACAGGTATATTCTATTACTTGGCTGACGTGTATGCTTGTGGACTATGGGACGCCCTTTTGGTCTTTACACAGCTCCGGAGGCAGGAGGCACAGAATAAACAATAATCACAATAGTACACACAATCAAAAAATATACAGTCCTCATATCCACAACACTGCACCCTCCTCCTCTTAGGCACGTCCCGGGCCTACAACTTTTATTTAGTGTGACACGTAGGTGTAGTTCCCTCTACTTTTAACCTGACCCTGAGTGCGACAGTTTTAAAACATAAATAAATGTGTCCCGCTGCTCCATTGCACCCTGCCTAACAGACTTACGCCCACAGTTAACCGAATTGCGGAATGGTCTTCAAACTATACACTGACGGTGGGGAGCATTATCTACAATTGACGCTACTTTTATTTACAAAACTAACCCAGGACCTGTAATTGTTCTTTCTGGGGGGGGGAGACAGTCTGCTCTGCATCAATGCACCATGAAAGCACCTATAACGCACCAACACACCCTCAAGCACCAATCAGTGCAGTCACCACTGTTCATCAATAAAATAAATTCAACAACCCCTAACCCTGCAGGTGTCTCTTGCTCTTCGCCTCCCTCTGCTGGTTATTATTATTTCTTCCAGTTGTCATTCTTTTGCTTTGCTTACTGGCGGCCTATTTGCAATAAAGTGTGCCCAATGTGTCCTTTTTATTTTCTTTATTTATGGCCCACAGGGCCGACTACGTGTGGTTCACCTGTGGGGCATCGGTGCCCTGTGGCCAAGGTCCGCCAGCAAGATTTCGGGCCCTCATGGCCGGTTCCAGCAGAGGGGCCATGCCCCAACCCATGGGGTCCATAGGTGGTGCTCGGCCACAGACATGTGGTCCATAATGTGGTGCATCGATGCAGACAGCTGGTTCTGGGAATTTCGGGCGCACAATGGCCGACCCACGCACGCTCCCCTCGGCGCCCAACGGCGCACAGGTCATGTGGGAGACAAAAGGGGAAAGACAATTGAGCGAGGGGTAAGGTCACAAGGGTACACATCAATAAGGCAATGCAAGGCGAAATGCGTACGGAGGGCGAAGTGAGAAAGCTCGTCCCTACCGTACGTCACCCCCCTGTCACCTACACTACCCTTGCCCTTACCCCATATGTACAAAAATCTACACATTTACAAATTCGTCACTACTGTCACGTCTTCCCCATATTTCCCCTATACCAAATTCGTCTCCACAATCCCTCTACTTCAAAATTTGCCATCACCAATTCATCATCAATCCTCATAAGGAGGGAGAGATGGAATTACGCACAATGTCATACCCACGTCATGATGCGTCTCACAATCCAAACATTTGCATCATAAAAAATAATCAAAACATGGCATGGTGCGGAGTACCTGTCACCTCAGGTGAGTGGATGCAGATGGTGCGAGGAGATCCTTCATCCTAACTATCCTCTAAATGATTTTAACACACTTTACACTACCCGGGGTCTTTCTCCGGCCAAACCATTGGCCCTCTTACACTATGGGTTCTAAAAACCAATTCCCATTGGCCAAACTGTGGTGCTTTTCAATTTGGGGTCTCACTCCCCCGATTCATCTCTCGGTGCCCTCGCACAATTTCTGGGCTGCGACGTGTAACTCTCCCAGCAGGTCTACCCACCTGCACACCCCCACCACTGCAGTTGCCTCCGAGCTTACCTGCTCCTTACCCTAACCTAACTACCTGGGGAAGGCCCTCTGGCGCTCTCCCCACTCGGTGCCCTCTCTGGCACTGGGCTGCCCGATCCACACCCGGGATCCTCAGGCACCCACTCACAACTACCGGCTCCCAGAGCCCACCTGCGGCCTCACCTGGCCGACATCCTCACAGTGGTGGAGTGCCCAACCAACTACACACACTAACAGGCTACACGCCCAGCCATTTCCACGACACTAATGCACCCATCCAAATACCATTCTTTCACCTCGCACCACAGATGCCAATATCCAACCACAATTTACCTATACCCTCGACCTAACACTTGCACTACCCGCCCCGGGTATCCGTGATGGGGGTCCACTCTTCCCCCATTCACACCTTCGCACCATCCACTCCACTCCACAATTTCCACCATACTCACTCCACGACCATCCATTCCAATACTCCATACCATTTATTCCATACACCTGTCTTTCATTCACCTGTCGTTGCACACCTGTGCAATCCTACCTGGTGCCACCTGCACCCTCCTCTTCCTGGACCAGTTGGTCAACACAACACACAATCACCACTACTCCCTCATACACTGCTCCACACACCTGTTCAGTTGCACACCTGTGCAATCACACCTGTTCAATTCTCACACACACGGCATCATCTCAGCTAACTACTCCCCTCTGAAACTTGCGCTTCCCAGTCGCCCCTTTAAACTATTGCGCTCCCACGTCATTATAATCCACACTAATCTACCTGCGTCCCCACTACAGGTATCAGTCACTAACTAAACTTAACGTTACCTAATGTCAATCTCTTCTAGATCCCTAACAATATAACCAAGCCCTCCCTGGCTCGGTTGTCATAGCCACCCCCTAAGCTATAGCGCATTTGCCCCACCATGGGAAGGGTGGCAGGGATGCCACCCTTACCCACTGGGCCCATCGCTCACTACCAATTTTGCACATCAAATTTCAACAAATCAAAAATTTGCCAATCACTACTCATCATCTGCCAATCATTACTGCCAATCCTTTGCCAATCATCAAATTTTGTTTTTCTCTAATTTTGGGTCCAAAACACTATCACTATCACGATCACCATCATCACAGTCCGCTATATCCTAGCCTCGGTGCGTCATGACATCATTAAACTCGGCTTCGTAAAGCCGAGCAATGAATTCGGGTGGTTTGGTTGCCTGCAGGTTGAATCCGTCCGGCTTTCGGTTCAAGGGAGGTGGTTTGGTTGGACCGAGATTCCATGCACCATCTCGGCGCGGCACCTTGCGGTCCCGGGCCCGATGGCTCAATCTCCCCCGGTCGGAACCCCGTCCCCACGAGGGGGCACCGTTCCGCTTCCTCCCACTCGCCCTCGAACCGGACCGGTCGCCTCGCCCAGCAAAGCCCGGACTCGACCGTGCGGGGCGGGGCCAAGCCCGAATCGGCAACGACGCTTCGAAGAGAAGCGACGCAGCATCGACCCGCGCCGGGCCTCGCACCCAACAAAGCACCCCTCGCACCGAGCGCTCGCATCGGCTATCCGTCGCCCTAACCGCTAACCTGGTTACCCTCGATGCTTCACTTGCATGCTTACAAGCATACGCTACCCCTTTCACGCTCACAAAAACACACCCATTCGCCAACGCACACTTTTTTCTCCCACGCGTGCCATTTCCACTCACACGGGACCCTTCACCAACGCCCGGGTGCCATATCGATCCCAAGCGCGCGAAAATTCTTTTGTCGCCAAACATCCTCTTACAAAATCTACCCGCACAATATACAGCACGACTCACCTGGGGGATCCTTTTCTCCACGCGAACCTGCAAACTTCCATTCGGGTTAAGCACAGCATCGTGATGTGAGCAGGGACTTTGTACATAATCCATTTCTCCCTGCAATTCCCGGGCTACCTCCGTCATCTCTTCAATTTTAATTCCCAGCACTGCTTTTTCTTTATTCACCTCGACGACCGTTGGCTTTAATAAAATTCCCTCTACTTCATCGGTCGCCGGCTTTTCCAAACCCCGTGTCGCAATTTCTACCCCCGTCATCGTACCCGTGCTTTTCTCCGCTTCGCTCAACCAGCGCTTTTCGACTCGCTTTACCTCCTCGTGCACCCCTGGGACCCTTTCGCCCAACTTGCGGTCTCTGTCCCTCTGCTCCCTTGCCTCTCTATCGGCCCTCATTCTGTTCGTTGTTGCTTCAATTTGGTTACTCAACCGCTCACTGTGAGCCTCCATTTCCTTACTCAATTTCTCCCTGTCTATTCTCAGCATCTCGGCGAATTGCGCCATGAAGGCTTGCATTTGGACCACCGTTGGTAGTACAAAGGGTGCGGCCGCAGCTGCCCCCTCAACCACGTGCGCGAGGCCGCCATTTTGTGCACCTGATACACCCTCAACCACACCTTCTTTACTCTCCTCCACCATTTTTTTTCCTAAGTCCTGGGTCGATTCTACCCCGTCTATCTCTCCCACCGGCATCCCGTCGCCTTGAACAGCCATGGCGCGATTTCAAAATTCGGGTTTTATAAAACAAAACAAATTTCGGCCGCTCCAAATTTTGACCAAATTTTTTTTTTTTTTCCTCTATTCGTTTAAAAAAAAAAAAATTTGGTCGGGCCTCGAATCCCACTCCCAGACACCAAATGTTACAGATCGCGGTTAGATGTTATAGACCGAGCGGTGGTGTAAGACCGCGACCTAACAAAACTCACCCGATTCACCCAGACTTTGGCCGTATCGCACCCCAGCTGCTCAATGAGGGAAAAGACGAAAACGACGCAATGCAAAGAGGAAAACGAAGACAAAAAGGTTGGAAATACTACTAAATTTATTTACTATTTACACACATAAGCAAAAAGAAAGCAGTCACGTTTATTTACAAGCACATAAGACGCAGGTGACACAGGGAAAATACTAGCTTATCTAACAGTCTTAATTAACCCAGGACAGAACAAACAGAACACTGACTCACGCGGGGAATGCCAGGAATGGCAGAAGGTGGATGGCTGGAGGTGAACGCTTGGTGGAGCCAACACGGAGCTTGGTGGAGCCAACACGGAGCTTGGTGGAGCCAACACGGAGCTTGGTGGAGCCAACACGGAGCTTGGTGGAGCCTTGGTGTGACGGGTTCTCTCTTCTCTGTGAAAGCTCAACCGTCTTGTCTCTGGTAAAAGCTCAACTCTTCCAGTCTCTTGTAAAAGCGAATCTCTCTGACTCCTCTCCACGGCTTGGGCTCCCTTGTGTCTGCCGGTAAAAACTCATCTCCTTTGGCCACACCCCTGCCTTGGGTTATATAGGCCCCCGCCCCTCAACCTTTGCGAACCTCCCCGACCGCTCTTCCTCCGCCCTCTGTAGCCAAACCCCTGGCTCATGGTTGGTCGAGCGGGGCTGGTTCACTCCTCCCCCTCTATGACGAGGTGGAGACACGCCTTTCTTCCCCAACCCTGCCTCGTGGCCCATGGCGGCAATTGGATCGGAGGTAATTGGTGATGGGAATGGAAGGGAATCTATCTCTTTCACTGGTGCAATGGAGTACTTCAATTAATGGGAGACACAGCCTTACCCTAAAACACAGAATAAGAGATAACTATCAACAGGTATATTCTATTACTTGGCTGACGTGTATGCTTGTGGACTATGGGACGCCCTTTTGGTCTTTACACAGCTCCGGAGGCAGGAGGCACAGAATAAACAATAATCACAATAGTACAGCACACAATCAAAAAATATACAGTCCTCATATCCACAACAATATATATATAGCTTGTTGCTATGTATAATTTGTACTCTTTCCGTGTCCTTCTAAATGGTTCCTCCTCTAGTAGAATAATAAATGTTACCATTGGAACTTCTACATGAAGCTCCCTTTCTCCTTTCTCGCATGTTCTTCCTCAATCCTGGAAAGACCAGCTTTAAAAAGGGAATCTTTATGCTTAAACGGGCACTATTTTTTTACTTCCCCCCCCCCCCCCCCAATTAAATCTATGAGCTTTCCAACTGTGCCAAATTTTTTTATTCTACCCACAAAGGTATGCCTGGTGTTAGCTGAATGATTAGGTTGGCTAGATTGGTATCCTCGAGTCTTGAGTTTGAATTCCGGTTGGCCGGCCGTTGAATTAACACTAGGTGCGGTTGACTCAGCCTGTCATCCTTCCGATGTCGGCGAAATGAGCACTGGTGCACTGGGAATTCCACATTGGGTGTGGAGTAGTCCCCGCCCCCCCCCCCCACCCCTTCCAACAGAATAGCTTACATACAGATGGATTGCATACACATGCTTTCTATCACCAACGCCGGCCACCAGAAGCGGCTCTGGTAAGAATAATAATAATAACTAGCATAGGTACCCGGTGTTGCCAGGCAATGCAGGTTCACTTTGCTGATGAGAATATTAAGGGTGTGGAATGTGGAGGAGTGAGTGGTGATTAGGAGGGAGCAGAAGGAAATTAGGTCAATGGGTGGGGATCAGGAGGGGGGGGGGGGGGGGGGGTGAGCAAGTGGTTATTTGAATAGGCCGAAACAAAATGGTGGCTTATGAACCCAGTAATGTGACAGAGGGCTGAAGAAGATAGTGCATTGTCCATTTTCGTAAGGGTTTGTCTTCTTTTAAAAAAAATTTTATTGTTTTTTTGTTGTTGCACGAGCATCCCCTAAATGAACTTAAACACATCCAAACATCCAATTTTCAATCATGCACTCGGGAGGAGGAAGAGGAAGAGGAGGAGAGCAGAGCACGGGGATGGGGAGGGGAGAGAGAGCAATTGAGTAGAGAGCATGAGGACAGAGGGAGGTAGTATTAGGAGGAGGAGGAGGAGGAGGTGGAGGAGGAGAGCAGGGGGATGGGGAGGGGGGAGAGAGAGAGAGAGAGAGAGCAATTGAGTAGAGAGCATGAGGACAGGATGAGGTAGTATTAGGAGGAGGAGGAGAAGGAGGTGGTGACAGAGCAAGAGCAGGGGTGTTCATTCCATTACCAATAAGCTTGAAGAGTGCCGCCAGACAACAGCGGTGAATGAAAGTCTTTGTAATCCATAATACTATATGCATTTCCTGCTGTTATTTTTATTTTTATTTTTTTATCTCAGAACCGCCTTGCAGAGTTGGGAATGCTTTTGGTTCAAATGGGCGAAATTGTTCGGCAGATCCGACACTCCAACCTCCATTTCTCTAAAACTGTAACTTAGTCTTAGTTATTTGCACAATTTGGTAGCATCGGCACTGTTCCACGCTTGCGCACAACTTCTGTGTGGTAATCTTCATCCTGCTGAAGCAACACTTGGAAGGAAGGAAGTAAAATAGACTCAATCTGTGTCTGTCATATAGCAAGAGGAGGAAGCAGGGGGGTTCCATTGCCAATAAGCTTGCAGAGCGCTTGCCAAGTGACTTAAACACTCCAACAAAACGGTTGGGTTGATAAGGAAGGTTGGCTTGGCAAGCAATTAGCGATTGGTACTTATGAAGATCAGGCATTAGATGATGAGTGCTTGGAGTTCACTTGTCCTGTTGTTTCTTTACTCATTGTAATTCTCCCATTATGTTCATTGTTCTTTTAATTCGATATTTAATTTGATTTATATTGCCTTAATAACTGGAGATTTCCCCTACGGAGTACCCAGGCATGACTGGAAGCCTTCCTGTAGTTTCCGCTGGTTAATTATTTTTGTTGCTCTCAATAAAGTTACATTTTTGGAACATTCCTTAATCTTTTTTTCACTCAATATAATTGTTGGAACAGAAGAAAAAGTTAATTTTAATGTTTCGGCAATATGGACAAGGAGGAAGGACAGCCCTGCTTAAAGCTTAGTCATAAGATATACACTTATAGGAATCGGTAACTTTTTTAAATTAACAGATTGCACTCCAGATTTTGGCACTTATTTAGACCTCGAGATCTGATCCTCAAACCTGAGCACATATTTCGATTGCATACTTTAATTGGTCCGTGAGAGTAGATCGTGTTTCCAAGGCAAGGCATGCTTGAATAGGCCCGAAGCAAAATGGTGGCTTAAGAACCCAGCGATGTAACAGAAAGCTGACCAAGATGGCGCACCGCCATTTTGGTGAGGCTTATTATTGTTCTTATTATTCTTAATTTATTTATTTTTTGTGATGAGCACCCCCTAAATGATCTTCAAAAGGGGAGTTTAAACACACTCAAACACCCAGTTTTCATTCATGCACTCCCTTGAATACCCAGTTTTCATTCATGTATTCATGTTGGGTTTCGATAAGTATACATGTTGGGGTTCATGGTTTTGGATTTGTAGAGGAGATGCACACGCGCACATATGCACTGACTGACACACATTGCCTTTTATTGGCGCTGAGGAAGCGCCTTTAGCGATTGACTTCCAGCCAGTGTAACGCTAATTCTTGTCACAGGAATTCTGAGATCATATAAGTGGGCGTGGCAGTTCCTGATTGGTTCGTGTTGGGGAACGCCTTCTCGCTGCCGACGTGACGTAAATTCGCGCACGCGCACTGGTGATTGGCGCTGAGGAAGCGCCTCTAGCGAATGACTTCCAGCCAGTGTAACGCTAATTCCTGTCACAGGAATTCTGAGATCATATAAGTGGGCGTGGCAGTTCCTGATTGGTTCGTGTTGGGGAACGCCTTCTCGCTGCCGACGTGACGTAAATTTGCGCACGCGCACTGGTGAAGCTTACTCGATCCCATATTACATGTACTTTCATTGCATACAAATTATACTTCCTCCTAGAAATTCCATGCCCGAACCTCAGCGCAATCCAAGAGGATTCACTTGTTACTATAGATGACAGAAGGAACCCTTTAGAATATAGTGTGATGGACATGGGTACACATACATACATACACATACATACATACACATACATACATACACACACATACATACATACATACATAGAAATGCACATGTACATACAGACATGCACATATACACATTGCCTTTTATTATTATTATAGATGACAGCACGGACGCTCTAGAATATAGTCACGCACACACACACACACACATCTCGTTTTTTCATTTCTGTTCCTTACAATTCCATCCCTCTTTCACACACACACACACACACACACACACACACACACACACACACACACACACACACACACACACACACACACACACACACACACACACACACACACACACACACACACACACACACACACACACACACACACACAATCAATTGTACAGTATCGGTTGTTCCTAAACTTAAATAATTTAAAGGATTGTTGTAAATGATGTTCATTTTACAACATCCCATATTCAACTTTATTTAAATTGTAAACCTCAAACATAGTTTCTCCACCTAAAGCAAGAACTTTAACCCGTAAGCAATTGACTAGTTTCCCGACTGCATGGATCATCAGCTGGGCACCGTTCTTCCTCGAGGTTTCGATCCTTTCAGCCCAGGACCTCTCCAAACGGCGGATCCACAACCTCGATCATGGATCCACATCAATTGATGGTAAATCAGTGGATCCACAACCTCAGTTGCATCCAGGCAGTCAGTCAACCCATCAATGCAACATCACTTATCCCAACTTTACTTGCAATAGGATTTAATGTGTTATCATATATTTATAACTTTCCTTACACACTCTATAATATGATAATATCATTAAATCATTCACATCTTACCCTGAAACACATCAATCGACCAAACAGCATGACCACACCACCTACCTCTTGATCAAACTCTATTTTGAATGTTCAAACTGTCATTTATAACGATTTTTGGCATGCTGCTGTATCCTAGCAACCACTGATTCCCAGCAACATTAATTTGTAGTATATTTAATTATTATATTGTACTGTATTTACATAAAGATCTCATGAATAATATTATATTGTACTGTACTTGTATTATATTGTACTGTAATATAATATTATATTGTACACTTAGAATGTTCAAATTGTCATTTATAACGGTTTTTGGCATGCTGCCGTATCCGAGCAACCACTGATTCTTAGCAACATTGATTTGTAGTATATTTAATTATTATATTGTACTGTATTTACATAAAGATCTCATGAATAATATTTTTACTATTCGTATTGTATTTCACTAATTCGATTTGGTGTCGTTTTGTGATTTTAAAGAAAACTTGTTTTAATCGACCGACTGTAGCTCCCTGCGCTAACATACGTCTGACTAGTTGTTGTAATTTATTGACCAGTTCAGAGCTGTGTGTGGTTGCTCTCACAGTCCTACACAAAACACACACACACACACACACACACACACACACACACACACACACACACACACACACACACACACACACACACACCTTTCCTTTCCTTTCAGTAATAGATGAACGTTTCAAGTGCTGTGGTAAATTGTCATTATTTTACGAGCCACCCTGTATGTTGTACTATTAGTAATCTTAGAACTTCGTTTTAAATGCTGGAAATAGCTATTTACTGTTAAAATAATTACCTCCGCCAGCAAAGGTGGCTGGAGGTTATGTTTTCACTCCTGTCTCTTTGCTTGTCTGTGAACAGGGTATCTCAAAGTTTAGGACAGATTCGGATGAAATTTGGTGGACAGGTTGGGTGTGTGACAAGGAAGAATTGATTTGATTTTGGTGAAGTTCTGGATATGAGAATTTTCAAGTGATTCTTCACCATTGAATCAAGATAGTGCCAAAAACAATATATATCATGATGTTTCAAAACGTTGTGGATGAGTTAAGACAAAAGTAGGTGAATGGGTTCGTTAGGTGACACGAACCAGCCCTAATTCAATTTTGGTTCGTGCTCTGTACCTTCATATATGTCCCTTGCTCATCTAAGGTGTTTCTACACATGAGCAATCATGCATCTATCTATAATTCCAGTAATCTCTGTTTGTACGTTTGTACGTTTGTCTGTGACCGCTGTTTCTCGACAACCACGGGTCCGATATACTTTAAACTTGCCAGGTATATTGCTGGGGACCCGAGGATGTGCCTTTTCAAGGTTTCATATTAATCGGACAATTACTTACCGAGCTATGTCCAAAAAACGATTCAACCAATCAGAGAGCAGCGAACTATCGCGTGTGCCGAACGTGGCGGACACACTCTGCCTCGGATGGCACATTTGAGAGCGTATTCATTTATTTCACGTTTGCAAACTATGTTGGCGCTATGTTGGCGTTAAACGATGTTTTAAAACTAATTAAAACCCCGGGGGGATTGTCACTGTACTCGCAAGCCGTTCGCCGTTCGCTTTGGCGTTGCGAATGGACCAAAACATTTCATGCACCAAACCATTTCATGTAAAGCGTTCGCCGTTCGCTTTGGCGTTGCGAATGAACCAAAACATTTCATGTAAATAGAGGGGGGGATATAATTTTAGATATAGATATAGTACGGGCATGCCCTAGTATCTGACAATTCACAAAAAACTTGTAATGAGTCAACACTCTGGCTGTGGACTAAGCAATTTTGGAATGCAAAGGGCTTATTTGACCTCCCCTCCCCAATCTATTCTATGTTTATCATTGTTCATGGCTGGTTTTATCAATGTCTTTCACAAAGTGTCTTTGCTTTTTATGCCTCTGCCCCGAAGGTGGTCGTAGGCATTATGTTTTTGGGTTGTCCGTCCATCCGTACGTATATGTTGCAAGTACGTACGGGCTAAATCTCGTTTTTTCTCAGCACCCTGTAATTATAGATTGATTACCTTGTACATTTTAGATTCCTTTGTTTGTACATTTTAGATTACTTTGTTTGTACATTTTAAATTACTTTGTTCATGGACATTTTAGAGTACTTTGTTTGTACATTTTAGATCACTTTGTTCATGGACATTTTAGATTCCTTTGTTTGTACATTTTAGATTACTTTGTTTGTACATTTTAGATTAATTTGTTCATGGACATTTTAGATTACTTTGTTTGTACATTTTAAATTACTTTGTTCATGGACATTTTAGAGTACTTTGTTTGTACATTTTAGATCACTTTGTTCATGGACATTTTAGATTCCTTTGTTTGTACATTTTAGATTACTTTGTTTGTACATTTTAGATTACTTTGTTTGTACATTTTAGATTACTTTGTTTGTACATTTTAGATTACTTTGTTTGTACATTTTAGATTCCTTTGTTTGTACATTTTAGATTACTTTGTTTGTACATTTTAGATTACTTTGTTTGTACATTTTAAATTACTTTGTTCATGGACATTTTAGATTCCTTTGTTTGTACATTTTAGATTACTTTGTTTGTACATTTTAGAGTACTTTGTTTGTACATTTTAGATTACTTTGTTTGTACATTTTAGATCACTTTGTTCATGGACATTTTAGATTCCTTTGTTTGTACATTTTAGATTACTTTGTTTGTACATTTTAGAGTACTTTGTTTGTACATTTTAGATTACTTTGTTTGTACATTTTAGATTCCTTTGTTTGTACATTTTAGATTACTTTGTTTGTACATTTTAGATTACTTTGTTTGTACATTTTAGATTACTTTGTTTGTACATTTTAGATTACTTTGTTTGTACATTTTAGATTACTTTGTTCATGGACATTTTAGATTACTTTGTTTGTACATTTTAAATTACTTTGTTCATGGACATTTTAGAGTACTTTGTTTGTACATTTTAGATCACTTTGTTCATGGACATTTTAGATTACTTTGTTTGTACATTTTAGATTAATTTGTTTGTATGTTTTAGATTACTTTGTTTGTACATTTGAGATTACTTTGTTTGTACATTTTAGATTAATTTGTTTGTATGTTTTAGATTACTTTGTTTGTACATTTGAGATTACTTTGTTCGTGTACTTTTTAGATTACTTTGTTTGTACATTTGAGATTGCTTTGTTCATGGACATTTTAGATTACTTTGTTTGTACATTTTAGATTAATTTGTTTGTACATTTTAGATTACTTTGTTTGTACATTTTAGATTACTTTGTTTGTACATTTTAGATTACTTTGTTTGTACATTTTAGATTACTTTGTTTGTACATTTTAGATTACTTTGTTTCTACATTTTAGATTAATTTGTTTGTATGTTTTAGATTACTTTGTTTGTACATTTGAGATTACTTTGTTTGTACATTTGAGATTGCTTTGTTCATGGACATTTTAGATTACTGTTTGTACATTTTAGATTAATTTGTTTGTATGTTTTAGATTACTTTGTTTGTACATTTGAGATTGCTTTGTTTTTGTGCATTTTAGATTATTTGTTTGTACTTTTTTTTTTTTTTTACCCTCCGCCACCAAGGGTGGGTGGAGGTTGTTTTCACCCCTGTTTGTCTGTTTGTCTTTGTTTGTTACTTGCAAAATCGAAGATTTTTCAAGAATATTGGTAGGTTGCGTTTATTCTGTCTGTTTGTCTTTTTTTGTCACCGGCCTACAGGTCACAATTCTAAACCGATCGTCATGAAACTTCACCATTGTAGAGGTCCTCACAATTGAGAAGCCTGTTGGTTTTGAGGTCAAAGGTCATCTGGAGGTCAAATTGATAAAATCGCCATTTATCATCCAATTGACTTGGGAATTGAACAGCATTTGCACAGTGCCTCACTGAATTGGGAAACCAACTATTTTTGAGATCAAAAGTTCAAACGTCAACTGAAAGTCAAACTTCCAAAATCAACAAGATTTCATATGAAAAATCGTCACTTTTTATCCTGTTTCCCCAAGCTTTGATCAAGATTGTCAATTTAAATCTTGATGAAATGGATAATTTGATGAATCAATGGCAAACATTTTTTTTGGGGGGGGGGGGGGGGGGAAGGGGTGGATTTTGCAAGTATCGTGCTCTGCATGATGTCTTCTTGTTTACTTGTATGTTTGTTTGTCTGTCTGTGAACAAGGTATCTCGTAAAGTTGTGGACGGATTCAGATGAAATTTGGCAGAGGTCGCGTGCGTATGTGACAAGGAAGAAATGATTACATTTTGGTGAAGATCGGATTCGGATACGGCAAGTAGAATTTTTAAAGTGATTCTTCACCTTTGGGAAATGGGGCCAAAAACAATAAATAGCATGATATATCAAAAAGTTGTGGATGCATTCGGACGAAACTTGGTGGAGAGTGGACTCGTTGGTTAGGTGACGAGAACAAGCCGATTCGCTTTTGGTTCAGGTCCGAATCCAGATACAGCCTATCAGTGGGATAGAAAACGTAAACTGTTCAGCCTGGTATGCTCTCTACCGAGTGCCGTTCTAGTAGATTACTTTGTTTGTGTACATTTTTACATTCCTTTGTTTGTACATTTTAGATTACTTTGTTTGTACATTTTAGATTACTTGTTTGTACATTTTACATTACTTTGTTTGTACATTTTGGATTACTTTGTTTGTACATTTGACATTACTTTGTTTGTACATTTTACATTACTTTGTTTGTACATTTTAGATTACTTTGTTTCTACATTTTAGATTACTTTGTTTCTACATTTTAGATTACTTTGTTTGTACATTTTACATTACTTTGTTTGTACATTTTACATTACTTTGTTTGTACATTTTACATTACTTTGTTTGTACATTTTAGATCACTTTGTTCATGGACATTTTAGATTACTTTGTTTGTACATTTTACATTACTTTGTTTGTATATTTTACATTACTTTGTTTGTACATTTTACATTACTTTGTTTGTACATTTTACATTACTTTGTTTGTACATTTTACATTACGTTGTTTGTACATTTTACATTACTTTGTTTGTACATTTTACATTACTTTGTTTGTACATTTTACATTACTTTGTTTGTACATTTTACATTACTTTGTTTGTACATTTTACATTACTTTGTTTCTACATTTTAGATGACCTTATTTCTACATTTTAGATTACTAGGACGTGCCCGTACGTGGGTGCCCGTTCCTTGCCAAAAAAAAAAAAAAAAATGTCTTCGCCCATGCATGCATGGGCGTGCCCATGGGCGTGCCCGTAAGTGTGTGATGTGACCGTACAATGAATGTATCGTCCCGACGCCGCAGCTCGGATGGCGCTGCAGTTAATCGGGCCTGTATCGGCAGAGTTATTATAAACGTGTACTACAATCGATCGTACCTTACAACAATCAACACAGATTGCAACGTCAAATAAATGAATACGCTCTCAAATGTGCCGTCCGAGGCAGCGTCTGCTCGCCACGTTCAGCATCAGTACGTCGTCACTATGACTATCCGTAAGTCCGGAAGTGACGTCCTCATTTGACTGTCCGGAAGGTCGCATATCGCAGTTACGATGAATCGCAAATTAGTTTTAATTAGTTTTAAAACATAGTTTAACGCCAACATAGCGCCAACATAGTTTGCCAACGTGAAATAAATGAAATAAATGAATACGCTCTCAAATGTGCCGTCCGAGGCAGAGTCTGTTCGGCACGTTCGGCACACGTGATAGCTCGCTGCTCTCTGATTGGTTGAATCGTTTTTTGGACATAGCTCGGTAACTACTTCTCCGATTAATATGAAACCTTGAAAAGGCACATCCTCAGGTCCCCAGCAATATACCTGGCAAGTTTCAAGTATATCGGACCCGTGGTTGTCGAGAAACAGCGGTCACAGACAAACAAACACACAGACAGACACACACACACACACAGAGATTACTGGAATTATAGATAGATTTGTTTGTACATTTTAGATTTCTTTGTTTCTATATTTTAGACTAGCAGAAGTACCCGGCATTGCCGGGAGGGGGAAGGTGAGGGGGAAGGGAAGCGGAGGGAGAAGGGGTAGGGGGAGGGGAGGGGGAGGTGGGGGGAAGGGTAGGGGAGGGGAGGTGGGGAGAAGGGGAAGGGTATGGGGGAGGGGAGAGGGAGGAAGGGGAGGGCCAGTCAACAATGACGTTGCAGTTCTCATGGTAGGAGAGCAGCACAACAATCGTGACATCGTCCTGCATCTTCACCAACAGCACGAAGCGGATTTTTGAGACTCACCGATCCTATGACGCCCTCCAGTACCGGCGTTGCCGGGCGCGGGAAGGGAGACCCGTACATTCCCAACCCGTACATTCGCCCTCTTGACTCGAGCTCACTCGGACAAAAGCCTCGCACAAATTACACCGTGAAGGCCCAATGGCCATGTCTAATGTCTATGCCACAAATCAAGTACCTGAGCGAGTCTGGCGCACTGAATTGAAAATATTGTTACGGATATGGGGGACGGCTCTCCCGTTAGCAAGGGGTGATTAGCCCCTTGTCCTGTTAAGCTGGCCGTCTCCCCGGTCCTGATACTTGTAACGCTCTCCCGCGGGATGGAACGGATCAGGGTTATGGGTCCAGGGTTTATCCCGAATACCTGTATCCGTCCCTCCGCAGACTAGGGAGACAAGTACCGCTCGAACCCCGGTTTTAGATGTTATAATTGCCGAGCGGTGTTGGCAACCCGACGTTCGAGCCATTAGCAAAGACTAAGCCCGATCCTGAAACGTTGGCCAAATCGTGCCACAGGTATTCAATGAAGGAAATCACTAAAGCGACCGAATGTGAAGAAGAAGACGAAGGTAGGAAGAACAAATATAATTTATTACTACTATTTACAAGACCAAAAATAACCAAGGAAGAAGGAAGGATAAGAAAATAACGACAGAAAAGAGCAAGGAGACAGTGCAATTATTAGCTTAACTATACGAGCTTAATTAATACCCCAGGACAACGTGAAAGACAGACGAACGATCACACTTACACGGGGAAATGCAGGCAGGAATGAATGGCTGAAGGTGGATGGCTGGAGAGGCAAGGAAGGTTCAGCGGGGACTGGGCACGGTCGGGCCGGAAGGCACCGCCGTCAAAAAGCCGAGCCGCGGTCGTGCGAACTCACGCGGTTTCAAACTGCGCGGGCGAAGTTCCTTTCTCCGCATTGCTGCGTCGCGCGCTCCTTGCGTTGCCTCGGTCCGTATTTCCTCTGCAGCGTGGCACGTATCTCAGCTGCTTGGACTCATCTGCTCATCTCCGCAGCTCATCTCATCTGAGGTGGGGGCGTCTCCCGCTGGTTATATAAGCCCCACCCTTGGACCTTCGCGAACCTCCCAGATCGTTCTCTCTCCACCCGCTCAAGCCAAACCCCTTCATGCTGGGTTGGTTGAGCGGGGCCGACTCACTCCTCCTTTCCATCACGAGGTGCGGAGACATGCCTTTCTTCTTCCAACCGACCGCGTGCTCAATGGAGTCCATTTGCGGCAAAAACCATCCAAACCTGACACTTTGCAGATGGGACCTACTCTTATTTAATTCGGTGCAATGGAGAGTCAAACTATTGGGAAACACAGCCTTAAACTACATAGAATAAGGGAATAACTATTTAAAAGGATATATGGTGTCCTGCGTGTATGTTTATGGAATTAACTACGAGGACGACCTTCGACCTTTCTTTACATTACGGAGGGTGACATTTCCACACAACAAAACCATAATTCACAAAACCATAAAACATTCTTTACACTTTCTCAAATTCGTTACAATATATAGAACACTCGTACTCCGTGAAAAGTGTAGCCGCCGTGTCGCCATCTTGGTTAGCACGACTCGACCAACTCGCTTCGCGGATCTTGTTTGTTTGGAACGTGTCCCAGATTTTAAAAGCCAGACAACTGTTAAAATGCCATTTTGTGCGGCAATAAACTGCTCCAGTCGGTTACGGAAGGGTTGTGGAAAGACGTTTCACAGCTGTTTCAAAGACGTTTAATTCATATCGCACAAAATCGACAAAAATCGACACAAAACACGATCGCACAAAAGGTGCAAAACGCAATCGCTTTCCACTCTGAATTACGTGCAAACGCATGACGGAAATCACCATCACCCAGCATCGAGTGCCAACCAAGATGGTGCCCGGTAGCTGCATCTCCACCTATGTGGTGTGAATGGCAATGGTCATTACCTTCGCAAAAGCGGAAGGTTATGTTTTGATCGCTGTGTATTTATTTGTATGTCTGTGTGTGTGTATGTTAATCGCATAACTCAAAAAGTATTCAACCGAATTGCATGAAATTTGGTGGGATGATTGGTTATTATACGGGACACATTTGATTAGATTTTGGGAAACAGATTTGCTCAAATTCTGACTATTTTTAACTCGATCGTATTTCACTCAAAGTTATGAGCGACTGAAGAAGAAGATGTCCATCCAGGACGTCATCACTATAACGCAATCTCCCGCGATCATTTCAACCTCAAAAAAAATTATAATTGCAGATTTGTCAAGAGATGAGGCATATTAACAAACGAATGAAACAGATTTGCTCAAATTCTGACTATTTTTAACTCGATCGTATTTCACTCAAAGTTATGAGCGACTGAAGAAGAGGATGTCCATCCAAGACGTCATCACTATAACGCGATCTCCCGCAATCATTTCAACCTCAAATGAAATTCAAATTGCAGATTTGTCAATCGGGGAGGCATATTAACAGACGAATGAAACAGATTTGCTCAAATTCTGATTTTTAAAAATCGATCGCATTTCACATAAAGTTTGAGGTACTAAAGAAGAAGAAGATTCGTTTAGCTTCTCAGATATGACATGAGGAACGATCCAGCTATCAGAAAGATGGATGTGCTCTGTTTTGCTGAGACATTTTTGCATGACGGCCAACGACTAGGACCGGAACAAATGCTCAAGCAGGACGTTCAATGCTTTCGAGCTGAGAGGCCCCTCGACCACGGGATTCACAGAGGAGGCATTATGATTCAGGCTCCACAGGAGATGACTCCAGCGAGTTTGGACACACCATCCACAGCACTGGAGTACACAGGAATCGCCCTTCACGCCCACCGAAGGACAATCAACATCGTGACCGTGTACAGGCCTCCATCACAGGGTCCTAGGATATTCAAAGACCGTCTTCAACAACTGATGACCACACTGAACACAGAAAACCTGACGGTCCTCCTCGGAGATTTCAATTTTGACTTGCTGGACACCCCTGACCATGACATCCTCCAGCTGATGGCTCACCACGGGTTTCGCCAGTGTGTGACCGGACCAACGACTGACCAAGGATCGATACTGGACCACGTCTACGTCAACCAGCCAGTCACTGTACATGTGGATGTCGTGGACACATATTATTCAGACCACGATATCATTTGCGTCTCTCTGCAAATGTGACTTTTCACCTATGATGAGATGTATTCCTACTTTTAGTTCTTTTATATTATACACAATTATCACTAGTTCATGTATGACTGCATACAGTTAGGTCAATTGGAATACTACGTTCTATTTTAGGCTGATGTATTGTTAGTAACATATAGTTCATGTATTGTTTTTCAATAGGAGTATGCATGTTTACATTATGCTGTAACTTTTCTCCAATTGTTCTCAATTGCAAAACAAGAATTTCAAAAGTAATACAAATTAAAGGTATTAATTCTCATTCATTTTTTTATGGATGTTACACAATTTAATGGTAATGTTCAGGGAACTTGTTTCACGAACGTCCGGCTTTGGACATGTATAGTTATGTACTTGTCAGAAAAATATAATAAAATACATATCAACAGAACAACCATTTCTCTGTCTCATATTTTTGCAGCACTTCGCAGCACATAGAGTCCAAATGTTATCAAGTACCACCACATGGATATCAAACTTTTGGCGGGATAGAATGGTTTAATTTGAAACAAATCTTCCCGCATGACAACGTAGGTGTGGCTTTGCTACACAGATCTTGTAGTCTTTTATTTTGGCAACAAAAGTAGCTGCGGCGAAGGTATGCGCTCTACCGAGTGCCCGTTCTAGTTCTATATATTTTCAGTTCAATGGTCTGGCGGCGAGGATGGAACATCACGTGATCGCTCTGAGCGAATCGGCGAGCTGCTCTGGCACAGGCTGAGAATCCGTGTATAATGTTCCTCGCTGAAATGCGCCGAGGTAAATATGAATAAAAAATATGGATCTCGTCAAATATTTTTAGGTAGGCCATGTCCTTCCCAGGCTCAATGGCCATGTCTATGCAAAATATCAAGCACGTGAGCCTCTCCGTTTTGGAGTCTATCGGTAACATACACATCGGTAACACACACACACACACACACACACACACACACACACACACACACACACACACACACACACACACACACACACACACACACACTCTGTGTTTTATTTATATAGATTACTTTGTATATTTTAGATTTCTTTGTTTCTATATTTTAGATTACTTTGTTTGTACATTTTAGATTTCTTTGTTTCGATATTTTAGATTACTTTGTTTGTACATTTTAGATTTTTGTTTCTATATTTTACATTACTTTGTACATTTTAGATTTCTTTGTTTCTATATTTTAGATTACTTTGTATATTTTAGATTTCTTTGTTTCTATATTTTAGATTACTTTTTTGTACATTTTAGATAATTTGTTTGTACATTTTAGATTATTTGTTTGTACATTTATATTATTTGTTTCTACATTTTAGATAATTTATTTGTACATTTTAGATTATTTGTTTTTACATTTTATATTATTTGTTTGTACATTTATATTATTTGTTTCTACATTTTAGATTTCTTTGTGCATATACATTGGCAAACATTGTAGCTAACACTGGGTAAGGGCTTTTGTCCTTTACATAATTTTTTTTTTTTTTTGGTTGATTAGAAAAACCTGTATTTTACATCATGCATACTCTTGAATTAAAATCTATATTCGTGATTATTATAGCCAAACTAAAATTAAAATTGGATTTGGATCTGAAAATTTAACCCTGGTGTTGGGTTAGCGGCTAGGGTGCCGGCTTAGGATCCTAGGATCCTGGGTTCGAATCCTGGTCGATCGCTGAATTAACGCCAGGGGGGTTAACTCAGCCTGTCATGCCTTCCGAGGTCGGCTAAT
>NC_136264.1:52995239-53032769 GCF_964187855.1 Myxine glutinosa | reverse complement strand
TATATATATGTGTATGTATATGTATGTATATATATATGTGTATGTATATATATGTGTATGTGTATGTATGTATATGTATATATACATATTATATGTAGATATATGTATATATATATATATATAGATATATATATATATATATAGATATATATATATATATATATATATATATATACAGTATATAATATATATATATATATATGTATATATATATATATATATATTGTTACAGACGTGGCTTAGATGTTATTTACCGAGCGGTTTTGGTATGACCACGTCTGCACAAGTTACCCGATTATACTCGAACGTTGACTAATCGCGCTACGCTAGGTCAATAAAGGCAATAAACGAAAAGGACACACGGCTGGGTTTCAAATGACACGACACCCAGGGTTCAGTTCTCAAGACCTCCGGAGGAGGTTATATTAAGGCGGAAGGGTAGATTACAACTACAAGAGGTACAGCATAGAAAGACAAGCACTTAGACACACTCTTATATTGTTCCCAACAGACGACAGATAGACGGGACAAAAGGCTGACTCACACGGGGATTGATGGCAAGGAAAGGCAGAATCGATGGCTCCAGGTGCACCTGGGCTCGAGGCAGAATCGACTCGGTCCGGTCCAGAGATGCGGGAAGGTCACAGCGCTCGGAGATGGTGACTTGTCTGCTCAGGCTGGGGGCGCATCTGACGTCACGTCCGCTACGTGGCCGCGTATATCCGGCGGGGAGTGACACGCCCTCGGCTCGTTAGCTCCGCCTCGTGGAATCGGCACGTTGCTTCTCATTGGGTGCGTGCGGGGGGGTTACCGGCTCCGCCCTTGACGAGGAGCTGACAAGGAGCCCCTTCGTGGTAACCCCGTGGAGCGCATGGTCCGGAGCGTCGTTGTTGTTGTAATTGTTGTTGTAGTTGTAATTGTAGTTGTAGTTGTTGTTGTTGTTGTAGTTTGGGGAAGAAGATGGAAGGAGGTATGGGAAAGGTCCTAAACTCACTACTGGTGCCATATAATCACATTCTGGTGCAACGAAGAGTCATAATTAATGGAAACGAGTCCTTAACTGACATAGACTAAGAATAACTAGCAAGATGTCCGAAAGTTGTCTACGTGAGATGCGGTGGACCTGGGCACGACATTTAATGGGGGAAAAAGGGGAAGGTCGGCTCTACTGATTGTTGTTTACAGACAATGGGACTAGGGAATGGGGGATTGGGGATAGTTGGGGAGTATTGGGGAAATAGGGGAATATTTACAAGCGGATATGGAGGCCAAATTCCATATTCGCAACATTGCACCCTTCTCTACCCTCGGGGCGTCCCGACCCGATAAATTTTTACCTACTTTAGTGTGGCACGCAATGTAGTTCCCTCTACTATTAACTCTACCCTGAGTGCGACAGTTTTACAGATATTCACAAATGAGTAAATATGTCCCCCTGCGACGTTGCACCCTTCTCCTCACAGAAACACACCCACAGGATAACCGAATCCGGAAAGAATCCTCAAACTAAACATACAGCCGGTAGGGAGCATTATTTACACAAGACTACGCTGATATTTACACTACGATCCAGGACCTGTTTTTGGAGGAACACATGCAGATGTTATGCATAGAGAGAGCACGCATGCTAGCATCGATACACCAACCCACGAGTGCTCTGTGGCCTACGGCCTTTAATAATGTGCAGAGCACCCCTTCCAAGCATCAAGCACCACCCCATCACACAGTGAGCACCATCCGGTGCACCAATAAAGTGTCTATAAATCACCGGTGGTGTCGCAGCCGGCCGATGTTCTGCCGCTGGTCTTGCCTTCGTGTGGTGCACTTGGCCTTCTTACTTCTTTCAAAAAATAAAGAAAGGCGCCAACCGCGTCCATTTCTATATTGTGGCCTTCAGTGGTGTCAACTAAAAGTGGTTCACCTGCATGGCATAGGTGCCACGTTGACCCATAGGTCCATCCACGGGTGGTGCTTGGCCGCAAAAGAGCTGCGGTCCATGGTGGGTGGCCACAAACATTGCGGTCCATATGGTGTATCGATCCAAGCAGCAAGCAGCGAAAGTGCAGGCCCACAACTGCGTAGCCAGCACCTCTCTCTCCTCTCTCTCTACCCCAAAGCCAGATCCTCGGAGGTGGGAGACAAAAGAAAAGACAAGTGAGTAAGGTGGTAAGGGCGCAAAAGTGCACGCAATGTAAGATGATGCACACTGGGGGCACATGGGAACCAGGTGAGACAGGTACGTTTCTATCGTACGCCCCCCCCCCCCCCCCCACCAGGTAACCTACATGGCCCCTCCCTTACCCCTTACTGTATCCACACAACACAACACTACCCATAAACATCTACTTTACAAATCAACAAACATCCCTACTGTCTTCCCCGTTCCTCCCATAAACCAAATTCGTCTTCTCTCCCTCCTAACCAATCAAATTTGCCATTTTCAACTCAACATCATAATTTGCCATCTCCAACTCAACATCATAATTTGCCATTACCAATTCATCATCAGTCCCTCCTAGGGAGGGAGAGATGGAATCACCCCAATGTCTCATCCACGTCGTGATGCGTCTCACAATCCACACAGCAATTTCATTTCCTGCAACAAAACAAAGAAAACACAGGTGTGGAGTCATCATCATCACCACAGGTAAGTGGCTGCGTATGGTGCGACAGGTTCATCAATCCTAACTATTTCCTAAATGACTTTAACAACTTTACACTACCCGGGGTCTTTCTCCGGCCAAACCATTGGCCCTCTTACACTATGGGTTCTAAAAACCAATTCCCATTGGCCAAACTGTGGTGCTTTTCAATTTGGGGTCTCACTCCCCCGATTCATCTCCCGGTGCCCTCGCACAATTTCTGGGCTGTAGCGTGTACCTCTCCCAGCGGGTCTACCCACCTGCACACCTCCACCACTGCAGTTGCCTCCGAGCTTACCTGCTCCTCACCCTAACCTAACTACCTGGGGAAGGCCCTCTGGCACTCTCCCCACTCGGTGCCCTCTCTGGCACTGGGCTACCCGGGTCCATCCTCCGGATCCTCGGGCCCCATCCACAACTCTACCGGCTCCCAGAGCCCACCTGCGGCCTCACCTGGCCGACATCCTCACAGTGGTGGAGTGCCCAACCAACTACACACACTAACAGGCTACACGCCCAGCCATTTCCACAACACTAATGCACCCATTCACAACACCATTCTGCAACCGCACCACAGATGCCAATATCCAACCACAATTTACCTGTACCCTCTACCTAACACTTACACTACCCGCCCCGGGTATCCGTGAAAGGGGTCCACTCTTCCCCCATCCACACCGTCGCACCATGCACACCACTCCGTACCACTTACTCCAACTCTCTCCACACACCTGCACTTGCACACCTGTGCTCTCACACCTGGTGCCACCTGCACCCTTCTCTCCCCAAGCGCATTCGCGCTGATCCACACACTCACTACTCATACACTGCTCCACACACCTGTCCAGTTGCACACCTGTGCAATCACACCTGTCCAGTTGCACACCTGTGCAATCACACCTGTTCAATTCTCAACCACACGGCATCATCTCAGCTAACTACTCCCCTCTGAAACTTGCGCTTCCCAGTCGTCCCTTTAAACTATTGCGCTCCCACGTCATTATAATCCCCACTAATCTACCTGCGTCCCCACTACAGGTATCAGTCACTAACTAAACTTAACGTCACCTAATGTCATCTTCTAGGGCCCTATCAATATAACCTAACCCACCCGGGCTAGTTTTCACTGCCATCAACCCCATAAACTATTGCTCCTTTGCCCCCACGGGAAGGGTGGCAGGGATGCCAGCCTTACCCACCGGGCACATCGGGGGTCTCTCACTACCAATTTTGCACATCAAATTTCAACAAATTAAAAATTTGCCAATCACTGCCCATCATCTGCCAATCACTACTGCCAATCCCTTGCCAATCATCAAATTTTGTTTTTCTCTAATTTTGGGTCCAAAACACTAACCTCATCACCCAGTCGACTCACTAATACCTCTCGGTGCGCCAATCCCTGTCCAAAGCCCGGCTTCGTAAAGCCAAGCAATGGATGCTGGTCGTTTTGTGCCAGCGGCTGGATGCGTCCGGCACTCGGTGCAGGGACGGGGGGCTTACCCGGGCCGAGATCCCACGCATCACCTCGGCGTGGAGCCATCCAATGTCCCGATCTCGACCTGCCGGCACGTCTCAACAAAACGTGGTCGCCATAACGACCCTTCCTATCGGGCTGCCCGCTCCGCCTAGTGGAGCACGGACGGGGCCGTTCAAAGCGAGGCCCAGCACGCACCGAGGGCCCGATTCGGCTATAAGTCGTTCTAAACTCTATCCCGTCTAACGTCGATGCTTCACCTGGACGCTTACACCCCGCAGCCCGTTCCTTGCTCACACATCCCGCCGTGCCCATGCTCCTCGTACCTTTCCTTACACACCCAGGTACACCCATTCCACTCACAGCCTTGGTCACACACCTGACCACCGAACACTTTGGCACACATTCGTTGGTCGCACACCTCACCAATACACCGCTTCGCGCCCCCTCCTCGGTCACCTCCTCTGTGACAATCACAGGTGTGCCCTCATTCGCACACCCAACCACGTGCCTCACCACCAACTCCAGCGTGCATTCCCACTCACGCTCTACCATTCCAGGTGTGCATCCTTCCATCCCAGGTGTACATCCTCGCTCACCTGTCACACCCAACTCACTCTCCTTGTCACTCTCACTACTCTCACCTCCATTCTTGACAGCGCACTCACCCTTACTCTTGACAGCGCACTCTTTCCTCGTGCACCTGTCCGTCACACACCTTTCTCGCGCACACTCTCCCGTTACACCCTCTGTAACACTCACCACAGGTGGACACTCTTCCTTACTTCTGACAGCGCACTCTTTCCTCATGCACCTGTCCGTCACACACCTTTCTCGCACACCTCCTCTTTCGCACACCAGACCTGTCGCACACTTCACCAACGGCCTCTCACGAACACCCGGGTCCATCTCGACCCCCAAGCTTCTTAAATCCCCTGGCGCATCATACGCACGACCATATTGGTCACCACTTACACCGGGTCCTCTTCCTCTTCGCTTCTCCTCCATCACCTGCGAATCCCTCATCCGGTTAATGAGCACATCATCACGATCCGAACACAGACTTTGGACCAATTCTTTTATCTCCTCTTTTATCTCTTTCTTATCCCCTCTCCGTCGCTTCTTAATTTCGCTCATCCCTTCTTCCACTTCTTCTAATTTGTGCTTCACCTCTTTTATTCCCCGGTACGTCTCCTCAAGCTCGTCCTCTAAGGCTACCTTGACCGTTTCCATGTGCGTCCTCACCTGCCGGTCCTTCGTCTCCATTACCTCTATCACCTCGTCCAGCCTCGTTGTCAGTCCCTCACGTACCATCTGACATTCCCTCTTTGTCGCTATTAAGTCGTTTTTTATGTCGTTTTGTGTCGCTTTTAAACCTCCTAATACCGCAGTGTTCCTCTTTACCTGGTCCGTTAGTTCTTTTTGTCCCTCTGTTAGCTGCTCCACCTCCTGCGTCAGGACCTCTATGCCCCCCTGTAACTTTACAGTCCCCTTTCTCACCTCCTTCTCCATGTGCTCCTTACAGTGCCTCACCTCCTCGCGCACTCCTCCGACCTCACTCACTCCTCTCCTGATCTCCTCTCCCATCACTTGCATCTCCTGTCCAGATGCCACCCTCATCTGCTCCATCTCCTCCCTGTGAGCATCCAGTTTGGTTTCTACCCCCATTCTGACCCCCTCTATCTGCTGCCCCATTTGGTTAACTTCCCTTTCCGCTTGGTCCCTCATGTCCCTCAATTTGCCTTCCATGGTGTTTTCTAACCCCTCTAACCCTTTTTCCATCCCTTCCATTTGATTCTCTTGAGCGGCCATTCTGTTTTCTACCCCCATTAACCCATTTCTCACCTCTTTTATCCCGTTGTCTAACCCCTCAAAATTATTGTCTAACCTCCCAAATTTCTTGTCTAACTCCTCAAAATTATTGTCTAACTTCCCAAATTTCTTGTCTAAACCCTTAAAATTATTGTCTAACCCCTCACTGGTACCCCTCGCTTCGTCCCTCATTACCCCCATTTCGTTTCCCATTACCCCCATTTGGTTTCCCATTACCCCTAATTGGCCCTCCAATCGCTCACTCTGAGCATCCATTCGGTTCCCCATTACCCCCATCATTCTGCTTTCCATTTCTTCGCTATTCTGGGCCATAAGGGCCTTCATTTGTATGAAAAACAAGTTCAAATCCACCGGCGGCGCTGCCACGGTCGCGGGCGCGGTGATCAGCGAGGCGCCATTTTGCGCTCCCGCAATGTCGGGCACAACGACGCTATTTTGTGCGTCTGCTACCCTCGCTGCTTCGCTCTCCTCCTGTCCCTCATGTCCCTCAATTTGGTCCTGGACCGACCCTGCCTCACTCTCCCCTACCGGACCCCAGCTGTCTTGGTCTGCCATAGCGCGACTTTCAAAATTCGGGTTTTTATACAACAAAACAAATTTCGGCCGTTATAATTTCGTCGAGCGCAGTAAACGCGCTCTGAATCGATTCTCCCTCCCTGGTTTGGGCCTAACAACGCGCGGGAAACGCGCTCCGAATCGATTCTAATTGTTACAAATTTGGGCCTAATAAATTTAGTCCCGGGTTCGAATTCCACTCCTCGACACCAATTGTTACAGACGTGGCTTAGATGTTATTTACCGAGCGGTTTTGGTATGACCACGTCTGCACAAGTTACCCGATTATACTCGAACGTTGACTAATCGCGCTACGCTAGGTCAATAAAGGCAATAAAGGAAAAGGACACACGGCTGGGTTTCAAATGACACGACACCCAGGGTTCAGTTCTCAAGACCTCCGGAGGAGGTTATATTAAGGCGGAAGGTTAGATTACAACTACAAGAGGTACAGCATAGAAAGACAAGCACTTAGACACACTCATATTGTTCCCAACAGACGACAGATAGACGGGACAAAAGGCTGACTCACACGGGGATTGATGGCAAGGAAAGGCAGAATCGATGGCTCCAGGTGCACCTGGGCTCGAGGCAGAATCGACTCGGTCCGGTCCAGAGATGCGGGAAGGTCACAGCGCTCGGAGATGGTGACTTGTCTGCTCAGGCTGGGGGCGCATCTGACGTCACGTCCGCTACGTGGCCGCGTATATCCGGCGGGGAGTGACACGCCCTCGGCTCGTTAGCTCCGCCTCGTGGAATCGGCACGTTGCTTCTCATTGGGTGCGTGCGGGGGGGTTACCGGCTCCGCCCTTGACGAGGAGCTGACAAGGAGCCCCTTCGTGGTAACCCCGTGGAGCGCATGGTCCGGAGCGTCGTTGTTGTTGTAATTGTTGTTGTAGTTGTAATTGTAGTTGTAGTTGTTGTTGTTGTTGTAGTTTGGGGAAGAAGATGGAAGGAGGTATGGGAAAGGTCCTAAACTCACTACTGGTGCCATATAATCACATTCTGGTGCAACGAAGAGTCATAATTAATGGAAACGAGTCCTTAACTGACATAGACTAAGAATAACTAGCAAGATGTCCGAAAGTTGTCTACGTGAGATGCGGTGGACCTGGGCACGACATTTAATGGGGGAAAAAGGGGAAGGTCGGCTCTACTGATTGTTGTTTACAGACAATGGGACTAGGGAATGGGGGATTGGGGATAGTTGGGGAGTATTGGGGAAATAGGGGAATATTTACAAGCGGATATGGAGGCCAAATTCCATATTCGCAACAATATATAGATAATAATAATTCATTTATTTTGTATAGCGCTTTGTATATAGATATATATATATATAGATATACACATGCTTGCAATCTGAAAGTGTATATTTATGTTGTGTGAGCAGTTAGTTCTTTATTTATGTTGAGTTATGAGTTATTCATGTGCAAGTCCAAGTTCTAGTCCTTCCAGCCAAGGTTTTCACTGGCCCACTTTTTACAGATTTATTTTTTGATTTAGGGGTGGTTTTGTGTTTGTTTATTTATTTTAATAGAATTGTGACTGAGTTGCATCAGTCTGCCAAATTTCAGCTTTCTAGGCATTTATGTGAGGTTAGAAACAGTTCTTTGTATAATTATATCATGATATTGAGCATTCCCACCTTTGTTCATTTCAGCAACTGACATGCCAGTTGGTATTTGCTGTGACTGTTGCCGCTCTTGGTTCCTTGCTCTTCGGATTTAACATTGGTGTTATGAATGCCCCTGAACTGGTAAGGATCAACAGTAATAATGATGCATTTATTTATTTGCTTTATTTTAATTTTTTTACTTTATGCAAGTTGTGAGCTATTCTTGTTTACCAGTAAAGTGCACTATACATAATGTTTTTCCTCTTGATTGTATTTAAGCCTGGCGGCATAGCTCGGAAAACACACTTGGGTTTGAGCTGTCGTGTCTGGAATAAAACTGAGACGAGATAAACTTTCACACTGCTGGTACTTTGCAAGGCAGGGCATTTCATCAATGAATGCTATGTATATATCTCCTTTGGAGAGACATTAAGCTGGGTTTCTCATCTGCTGGCATATGCTGGTATATGCTGGTGGAAATCATCCCATGGTGAATTTTACAAGAATAGGTCATTGTATGATTGCACTGTCGCCAAATTCCTGTCATTAAGTTATTGCACTGTGCAACGGAGTGGTGACCTGCCCAGCAAGTTTCACGACCGTCACAATAATCTGCTGAGATTATGGGCACACTTTGATTTGTATTCAATTGTTCCATGTTGCTTTTATACTGTATCATAAACTGTGTTTTTATTGTTGTTTTTTTTGTTTTTTTTAATCCTTGATTTATAATTAATATATCATTAACTGGTTTCATTCTGACCTGGCTAAAGATGGTCGAAGAAGAAATGCGGGCAAGGGGATTAACAAGGGGAGATGCAGAAAATAGGGCAAAATTGAGAAGATTGTCATGGGGACCGCGAGGCTAACCCCCGCTCTTGCAGGGAAAATGGCCTTAAAATGCCTGTTGTTGTTGTTGTTGTATTCTTCCCTGCAGATAATAAAGGACTTCTTAAATGAGACATGGATTGCGCGCAGTGGTATACCAATTGAAAAGCCAACCCTTTTGACACTGTGGTCTTTCACGGTCGCCATTTTTACTGTTGGTGGCATGGCCGGCTCCCTGTCTGTGGGACTGTTTGTCGACCGTTTTGGCAGGTAGATACGCATAAATGGATTGATACATTTGCTCCTTCCTTCCCACAACACCCCACCCCCTCTTCCAACAGAACACCAAGTTCAATCAGGGAGATGAGTAAATATGGAAGGGTTTTTATTGCATTTTATGAATACAAAACATGTTGTAGAAGCCTACATAGATGTTGCACAAATTTCTTGTTTTGTTGACGTATTGGAGATTTGAATGCATTGTACCAGGAGATTGAATGGGAAATGAGATTAATCTCCCATTTGTGCATTCCTATCCTGCAGGAGAAACCCGATGTGTTTGAACAATCTTCTGGCGGTTCTTGGCGGAGCATTGATGGCCATGTCAAAAGTTGCCTCATCCTACGAAACGCTCATCCTCGGCCGTTTCTTTATTGGCTTATACTGCGGTTAGTCATTTGACCCTTGATAGGTTTGTTTCATGTTGCTTTCGACCACAGCTTTTTCATTGGGTTGTTTTTTCATTGGGTTTATATATATACATATATATATAATATTGGCTCGACAAATTGGAGAAGAGGTGAACCGTTGAGTAAATATGCAATCTATTTATCTGTGAGCCAAATGCTTCAGTCCCTAATCAACATCTACTTCCCTGAGCATTTGAGAAAATTTCCAATTTTCAAGTTGCATAACATGGGCAACTTGTACGAAAGATTTCTCCACCAAAGAACAAGTAATGACAATGGCACTCGGTAGAGTGCATATATCCGCCAGGCTGAATAGTTTATTTTGTATCCCACTAATAAGCTGGATCTGCATCTGGACCATTCTTCCTTGTCACACACCAAAATCGAATCGGCTTCTTCTTGTCACCGAAATAATTCACCAAGTTTTGTCACAATATGTCTACAACTTTTTGAAATATGTTATATCATGTTTGGCCCCTACTCTCAAAGGTGAAGAATCGCTTGCAAATTTCAAAAATTATTGCATCTGGATCTTCACCAAAATCAAATCAATTCGTCGTTGTCACACACCCAAGCTGTCCACAAAGTTTGATCCAAATCCATCCATAACTTTTTGAGATATCCTGCTCATATTTGAGATATCCTGAAAACATAACCTCCATCCACCTTTGGTGGTGGAGGTAATGAGATGATATGGTAAGGAATTCGTTTTTATAAAGCTTTTGGATCTCGGTGAGAAATGATAAAAGTCGTGATATTCATTAAATATTTTACGATGCAGTGGTTTATCAATAAGGTTCAACGTAAAGCTGAATTTGGAACACTAAAATGTGACGTACAATTTGAGCTTGATTCAACAATGATTCAAACTTTTATTTATTTATATATATATATATATATATATATATAAATATATATATATATATATATATATATATATATATATATATATATATATATATATATATATATATATATATATATATATATATATATACATATATATATAATTTTATTATTATTATGTATGATTTCCATGGAAATCTCCACTCATGGCTTGCGGACTTCCTCTCTGGTCGTAGTCAACGTGTGGCCCTGAATGGATTTCTCTCATCTCCCCTTCCTGTTCAGGCTGGAGTTCCCCAAGGCAGTGTTCTCGGCCCTGTGCTTTTTCTGGTCTTTATCAATGATCTCTCCGACTCTGGAAAATCCTCTCTATCTCTTTGCTGATGACTCCACTCTCTGCCGCTCCATTCCTCTTCCCTCAGATCAGCAGTCTGCAGCCTCCTCACTCTCTGAAGACCTGGACAAAATCAGACTGGTCAAACAAGTGGAACATGTCTTTCAATCCTGACAAATCTCACACTTACTATGTCTCTCCGAAAAGACCGACTGGAAAACCCTCCCATCTGCTTTCTCAACAATCCTCTCCAAGAAGTTCTGTCGCTCAAGCTTTTGGGTCTCACTATCTGCCATGATCTTTCTTGGGAAAACCACATTTCCAAGCTGGCCTCCAAAGCTAGTCGCCGACTGGGCATCCTCCGTCGTGCGAAGTCTTTCCTTGGCACACCTGAGCTGCTCACCACATACAAGGCTTTCATCCGCAGCTCAATGGAATACTGTTCTCCCCAATGGGCCGGTGCTCCTGCCTCACACCTCGCTCGGCTTCACGCTGTTGAAACCAAAGCTTTCAGAATCATTCGAATCTCCCGCGATGAAACTATCTCCGAGGGCCTTTCACTCACTCACCGCAGGCAGGTAGGTGGTCTTTCTGTCTTCTACCGACTCCTCTCCGGCCTTGCTTCCCCAGCTCTCTCTGTGCTTTGTCCCCCAAATATTCCTAGAGGTCGTACAAGATCTGCCAGCATCCCTCTGATGGTTAAACTGCCGAAATCTAGGCTCTCTGCTCACCTTCACTCTTTCATTCCTCTTTTCTCCTGCCTCTGGAACAAACTCCCACACTCCCTTCAATCCCACTCCCCCCTCCAGGTCGTTAAAACAGCTGTTCACCACCATCTCTTATATTCCCCCATACAAAACCTTGATCTTTTCTACCCACGCTAATTCACCCCAGATCCACTTTGTTTGAAATTCCAACTTCTTTCCTAGAAGTCTTTGCAGTGTCCATATGTTTTATACCTCTCCCACCCCTCCCTTCCCATGCCTCCGCCCCCCCCCCCCCAAAGTCCTCTCCCTCCCACAGATCTCTCGATGTCCCTGCTCTCAAATGTTGTGCTTGTTTCCTTTCCCCTCACTCCCTATCTTGTCTACCGCTCCCCATGTTATATGTTTTATGTGTTGGTTTGTCTTTCTGTGTGATTCATGTTAGCTCTTTCAGGAGCCTCGATCTTGTATACAAAAAATGAAAAAAAAAAATGTATATATATATATATACAGTGCATTCAGAAAGTATTCAGACCCCTTCACTTTTTTCACATTTTGTTATGTTGCAGCCTTATGCTGAAATCGTTTAAATTCATTTTTTCACTCATCAATCGACACTCAATACCCCATAATAACAAAGAGAAAACAGGACTTTAGAAAATTTTGCAAATTTATTGAAAACAATAAACTGAAATATCACATTGACATAAGTATTCAGACCCTTTGCTATGACACTTTAAATTTAGCTCAGGTGCCTCCCATTTCTCTTGATCATCTTTGAGATGTTTCTACATGTTGATTGGAGTCCACCTGTGGTAAATTCAATTGATTGGACATGATTTGGAAAGGCACACACCTGTCTATATAAGCTCTCACAGCTGACAATGCATATCAGAGCAAAAACCAAGCCATGAGGTCGAAGGGAACTGCCTGCAGAGCTCAGAGACAGGATTGTGTTGAGGCATAGATCTGGGGAAACCTACAAAAAAAAATCTCTGCTGCATTGAAGGTTCCCAAGAGCACAGTGGCCTCCATAATTCTTAAATGGAAAAAGTTTGGAACAACCAGGACTCTTCCTAGAGCTGGCCGCCCGGCAAAACTGAGCAATCGCGGGAGAAGGGCCTTGGTAAGAGAGGTGACCAAGAACCTGATGGTCACTCTGGCTGAGCTCCATAGATCCTGTGTGGAGATGGTTGTCCTTCTGGAAGTTTCTCCCATCACTGCGACACTCCACCGATCTGAGCTTTATTGCAGAGTGGCCAGACGGAAGCCTCTCCTCAGTGAAAGACACATGAAAGCCCGCTTGGAGTTTTCAAAAAAAACACCTAAAGGACTCTCAGACTGTGAGAAACAAGATTCTGTGGTCTGATGAAACCAAGATTGAACTGTTTGGCTTCCGTCTGGCCACTCTGCAATAAAGCCCAGATCGGTGGAGTGTTGCAGTGATGGTTGTCCTTCTGGAAGTTTCTCCCATCTCCACACAGGATCTCTGGAGCTCAGCCAGTGACCATCAGGTTCTTGGTCACCTCCCTTACCAAGGCCCTTTTCCCCCGATTGCTCAGTTTTGCCGGGCGGCCAGCTCTAGGAAGAGTCCTGGTTGTTCCAAATTTCTTCCATTTAAGAATTATGGAGGCCACTGTGCTCTTGGGAACCTTCAGTGCAGCAGAATATATTTTTTTTGTAGGCTTCCCCAGATCTTTGCCCCGACACATTCCTGTCTCTGAGCTCTGCAAGCAGTTCCTTCGATCTCATGGCTTGGTTTTTTGCTCTGATATGCATTGTCAACTGTGAGACCTTATATAGACAGGTGTGTACCTTTCCAAATCATGTCCAATCAATTGACTTTACCACAGGTGGACTCCAATCAAGGTGTAGAAACATCTCGAAGATGATCAAAAGAAATGGGAGGCACCTGAGCTAAATTTCAATTGTCATAGCAAAGGGTATGAATACTTATGTCAATGTGATATTTCAGTTTTTTTCTTTTTAATAAATTTGCAAAACTTTCTAAAAGCCTGTTTTCTCTTTGTCATTATGGGGTATTGAGTGTAGATTGATGAGGGAAGAAATGAATTTAAACGATTTCAGCATAACGCTGCAACATAACAAAATGTGAAAAAAGTGAAGGGGTCTGAATACTTTCTGAATACAACAACAACAACAACATGCATTTTAAGGCCATTTTCCCTGCTAGAGCGGGGGTTAGCCTTGCGGTCCCCATGACAATCTTCTCCATTTTGCCCTATTTTCTGCATCTCTCCTTGTTAACCCCCTTGCCCGCATTTCTTCTTCCACCATCTTTAGCCAAGTCTTTCTCGGTCTTCCCCGTCCTCTACTTCCTTCTACATTAATTTCCATCACTCTTCTCAACCAGTCACTTTCATCCTTCCTCAACACATGACCAAACCATCTCAACCTGTTCCTCTTCACAGCATCAATCACAGGCAATATTCCCATAATCTTTCGCAATTCATCATTTGTCTTCCTCTCTCTCAACGATACTCCGCACATCCATCGAACCATTTGCCTTATCCCCCTCAAACCACCTGCCCCCCCCCCCCCCTTATCCTGCCATCCCCTGTCTCAATTCTCCCCAATCTCCCCTACTGACCTCTGAACTCATAGGAATGAAAACTGCCACCTGCACTCTTGACCCCATCCCCTCCAGCTTTGTCAAGGCCTCCCTTCCTGCTCTCTCTCCACTTATCATTGCAACAATAAACTCCTCCCTGTCTACAGGCATCGTCCCACCATCCCTCAAAATTGCTGCTGTTACCCCCATTCTGAAAAAACCTGGACTAAACCCTGACACCCTAAACAACTTCAGACCCATCTCCAACCTACCCTTTCTGTCGAAAGTTTTGGAACGCGCTGTAGCCGCTCAACTCAAACATCACCTCTCTGCCAATAACCTGTATGAAACATTCCAATCCGGATTCCACTCCAACCACAGTACTGAAACTGCTCTCCTCAAAATCACCAACGACCTTCTCTCCTCTGACGCTGGCAACCTCAACATTCTCATCCTCCTCGACCTCAGCGCTGCCTTTGACACCATCGATCACACCATCCTCCTCACCCGACTTGAAACCACCTTTAACGTTACTGGCACTGCCCTCTCTTGGATTAAATCATACCTCTCTGACAGACGCCAGTTCATCTCCATCAATAACTGCAAATCCCCCACTGCTCCCCTCCCCCAAGGTGTCCCCCAAGGTTCAGTTCTTGGCCCCCTCCTCTTCATCCTTTACCTGTCCCCCCTTGGTCACTTAATCCGCCGTCATGGTCTCCAATTCCACTGCTTCGCCGATGACATCCAGCTTTTCATCTCCACCAAGTCCATCTCCACCGCCACCCACTCTATCCTGACAAACTGCATCACTGAAATAAAATACTGGCTTCAAATTAACTCCCTCAAACTTAACTATGATAAATCTGAAATAATCATCATTGGCCCAAAAACGCTCATAAAATCCACCAATAACTTTGCCCTCAACATCGACGGTATCCCAGTATCCACCTCCCCTCACATCCGGAATCTTGACATCATCTTTGACCAAACCCTCTCCTTCGACAAATACACTAAACAGATCACAAATACAGCCTGCTTTCACCTGAAAAACATCGCCCGTCTCCGTCCATCCCTCTCCTCCATGGCTGCAGAAACCCTCATCCACGCCTTCATCACCTCCCGTCTGGACTACTGCAATAGCCTCCTCCATGGTTCACCCTCAACAATCACCAATAAACTCCAATACATTCAGAACTCCGCTGCCCGTCTACTCACCCATTCCCGGACCCGTGACCACATCACCCCCGTCCTTTACAAGCTTCACTGGCTCCCCATCTCCCAGAGAATCCAGTACAAAATCCTGCTCTTGACCTACAAAGCCCTCCATAACCTGGCCCCATCCTACCTGGCTGACCTCCTCTCCAGACACACTCCCAACCGTAACCTCCGCTCTGCTGGTACCAACTTCCTGACTCCCCCCCCCCCCCCCCCCCCCCCCATCCGGACCAAATTCAGATCCTGGGGGGACAGGGCCTTCTCCATCGCTGCTCCCACCCTCTGGAACTCACTACCGCACACCATCAGAGACTCCTCACTCACCACATTCAAAACATCACTCAAGACCCACCTGTTCAACACTGCATTCAACATTTAACCCACAGCATTTAACCCCTGACTATCTCTTCTCCTTCTCCCTCCTTTTTGCTTTGAATATTTCCCTATTGATTCTTCTTTTTTGCAATTGTTTTTATGTTTTGCTATGCATTATGTTTTGCACTCTGTCAAAGCGTCTTTGGGCTCCCTGAAAAGCGCTATATAAAATAAATGCATTATTATTATTATTATTATATATATATATACATATACCATATATATATATATATATATATATATTTTTTTGTATACAAGATCGAGGCTCGTGAAAGAGCTAACATTAATCACACAAAAAGACAAACCGACACACAAAACACAAAAAACAAGGGGAGCGGCAGACAAGATGGGGAGAGAGGGGGAAGGACACAAAAGAGGGGGAAGAGGGGGAAGGACACAAACACAACATTTGAGAGCCGGGACATCGGGAGGACTTGGGGGGAGGTGGGAGAGGAATAAAACATATGAACACTGCAAGGACTCTGGGTTGAATTACCGGGGGTAGAAAAGATCAAGGTTATTGATGGGGGAAGATAAGAGATGGTGGTGAACAGCTGTTTTAAAGACCTGGAGGGAGGAGTGGGATTGAAGGGAGTGGGGGAGTTTGTTCCAGAGGCGGGAGAAAAGGGGAATGCAAGAGTGAAGGTGAGCAGAGAGCCTAGACTTTGGCAGTTTAACCATAAGAGGGTTGCAGGCAGATCTTGTGCGACCTGAAGGAATATTGGGGGGACAGAGCACAGAGAGAGCTGGGGGAGCAAGGCCGGAGAGGAGTCGGTAGAAGACAGAAAGACCACCAACCTGCCTGCGGTGAGTGAGTGAAAGGCCCTCGGTGTTGACTACATCGCAGGAGATTCCAATGATTCTGAAAGCTTTGGCCTCAACGGCGTGAAGCCGAGCAAGGTGTGAGGCAGGAGCACCAGCCCAGAGGGGGGAACAGTATTCCATTGAGCTGCGGATGAAAGCCTTGTATGTGGTGAGGAGCTCAGGTGTGCCAAGGAAGGACTTCGCACGACGGAGGATGCCCAGTCGGCGACTGGCTTTGGAGGCCAGCTTGGAAATGGGGTTTTCCCAAGAAAGATCATGGCAGATAGTGAGACCCAAAAGCTTGAGCGACAGAACTTCTTGGAGAGGATTGTTGAGAAAGTAGATGGGAGGTTGTCCAGTCGGTCCTTTCGGAGAGACATTGTAAGAGTGTGAGATTTGTCAGGATTGAAAGACATGTTCCACTTGTTTGACCAGTCTGTGATTTTGTCCAGGTCTGCAGAGAGTGAGGAGGCTGCAGACTGCCGATCTGAGGGATGAGGAATGGAGCGACAGAGAGTAGAATCGTCAGCAAAGAGATAGAGAGGATTTTCAAGAGGGTCGGAGAGATCATTGATGAAGACCAGAAAAAGCACAGGGCCCAGAACACTACCTTGGGGAACTCCAGCCTGAACAGGAAGAGGAGATGAGAGAAACCCATTCAGGGCCACACGTTGACAACGACCAGAGAGGAAGTCCGCCAGCCATGCGTGGAGATTTCCATGGATACCAAAGGAGGAGAGTTTGGTGAGCAGAGCAGGGTGCCAGACCGTATCGAAGGCACGTGAAATGTCAAGGGAGACCGCTCTAATTTCCTGTTTGGCGTTGAGGACCTCCATCCATTGTTGAGAAAGCAGAAGCAGCATGTCCAGAGTAGAGTGACCAGGTCTGAAACCAAATTGATGATCAGAGATCAAGCCATTGGAGAAGAGGAAAGATTTAATATCTGAAGCAATGATGGATTCCATGACTTTGCTGATAATTGGGAGAAGGCTGATTGGTCTGTAGTTGCTGGGATCTGTTTTTGCACCTTTTTTGTGCAAACCGGTGATGTTGGCTGATTTCCAAGCAGATGGCAGATGACCTTGAGCAAAAGAGAGGGTGAAGAGAACAGAAAGAGGGAGTGAAAGAGCAGAAGAACATGATTTTAGGACCCGTGGGCTGATGCCGTCAGGACCAGTTGCAGAATCAGAGTGGAGGTTTGACAAACTTTTCCACTTTGTCAGGAGGAAAGGACACAGAGTCCAGGAGCAGCTGGGTACGACTGGGTACGGTGGGTACAGAGAGGGATGGGTTTGGGACACAAGATTTAGAGGCAAACACAGAGTTGAGGCATTCAGCTTTTTCACGTGCGGAGTCAGCCGTTAAGCCGTTTGTGGTGAGGGAGGGGATGGAGGGGGAACAAACACCAGAAACAGATTTGACCAGATGCCACCAGGATTTGGAAGAGGGAGACAGATAAGAGAGTTTGGTCTTGAGAATGGTGAGATATTGTTTCCTGGCTCTCCTGAGGGTGGACACACACTTGTTTCGGGCTTTGTGAAAGGAAATGAGATTTCCTTCCGTTGGATTTGCTTTCCAGGAGACGAAAGCAAGTTGTTTCAGGGCAACAGCCTCACCACAAGATTCCGTGTACCATGGACGGGAGGAAGGGTATGACAACTGAAGACGAGATGGTATAAATCTGTGCATGAGAGAGAGCAATTTACTTTGAAAGAATTCCCAGGATGAGTTGATGTCAGAGGCGGTAGAGATGGGAGACCAGTCCAGATGATTGATGGCTGCTTGAAGACCGTGCCAGTTGGCCTGAGTGAAATGCCAGACTCGTCGACGCTGAGGAGGCTCTCTGAGAATGGTCAGAGAGATGTCCACTTTGACAAGCACATGATCAGATGAGCCGATTGGAGCAGAAGAAGAGCAGCAGACATTTTCAGGGAAGTTTGTCATAACCAAATCCAGAAGAGAAGATGCTCCGTTGACTGAGATCCGGGTCGGGAAATTGACAGATTGTGTCAGTCCCAGTGAGTCGCAGAAGTCCTTTGCTGAAGAGCCATGGCTGGTGAGAGAGGTACCCACACCCAGCCAACTGGCATGGTGACAATTGAAATCACCACATATGAGGAAGAGAGAGTTGGGATGGGTAGATAGAAGTTGGTCCATATTATCAGACAGTGAGATGTAGATGGAGTCATCGCTGTTTGGTGGACGGTACAACACACATATGAACAAAAGGTGGGAGCGAAGGGGAAGCCGTAGCCAAAGGTATTCCTGGGGGTGAGGTGGAGAGAGGGCAGTGGAGGGCGAGTGAGGAAGAGTTTTTTTATAAAGATAGCAACCCCACCTCCAGGACGAGGCTCAGGTCTATCATACCGGAGGAGGGAGTAACCTGGGAGAGATACCAAGGCATCAGAGACATCATGAAGGAGGAAAGTTTCTGTTCAGCAGATCACATCTGGTTTGTCAGAAGCAACCTGTATGGAGAGGTCAGTCAAGTTTGAGCGAAGGCCCCGGATGTTTGAGGTCCATACCGTTAATGAAGAGGAAGGGGGAGCATCGGGTCCAGAACAGGGGGGGGAGGGGTAGGGTAAGATGTGGAAGAGGAGGAAGAGGTAGGGAGAGCTGTTGAAGGTGTGTCAGAGATTTCAGAGATTTCAGAATAGCTTGGAGAAAGGGAAGAATGGGGCGGACAAAAGGTTTGATGGAGATTGGGTGAGGCACAGTGAGGTGTTATTTGAGGAGGGGGAAGAGCGAGGCAGAAGGTTTGGGGAGATGAAGGTGGAAGTTGGAAGGGGGAAGAAGCAGGGAGGATGCTTTGAGGAGGAGGGGTGAGAGGGGTCTAGGAGGGGAGGAGTGAGGGAGAGTCTCGGAGGGGAGGGGTGTGGGGGGAGTTTAGGAGGGAGGGGAGGGAAGGGGCAAGGGGGGAGATTTGAAAGGGATGGGTGATGGGGAGGATTTGGAGGGGAGGGGTGAGATTGGATTTTGAAAAGTGTACGATTCATGGGAAACGAACATTTTTTGCAAAATGAGTTTGAGACCTTCGAGTCAAAAATACGTTTGAGGACACTGGGGGAGGGGTGGAGTTCTGGATAGTTTAGGGAATGTAGAAAGGAGGAACTGTAAGAGATGGTATTGTATATATTTTTTGGAATGAATAGATTTGGTGAGCAAGACGAAAGCATCCTTTTGTAGGAAAAGAAGAAAAGGGTGTTATAATATATGAGAGAAAATAGTTGTTCAGGGGAGAGATTATACATTTCTAAACCGCGTGATCGCGAACGAAGAACGAACGAACAAAAAGAACAACAAATAAACGAATAAGACCCGGGAAGGAAAAAAATTTTGGGGGGGGGTTTTTTTTTTTTTTTGCGAGTACAGATATTAAACAAGGAGGTACGGGGTGAACGACTGGTACGAAACAGAGAACGAAAAATAATTTCAGCGCATTTGACGAATGCTGAGAGAAAAACGAAACCACAAGGTCGGAGACGGTACGGTAGTCTAAGCCTACGAGTACTAGGCCGCAGAATACTCGATACCATTAACCGACGATTGTGTATACATGTACGAAAAATTAGCACCGAAAATTTTCCAAAACATACGCTATAGGTACACACACCGAAAGATAGATAGTCTCGACAAAAACACGATTTTGATAGATCACTTAGCTTCGAGAGCGTGAGCGCATGGAGCAGCTTCGAAAAGACGTGACCTCGCCGTGATCTCGCGAGATCTCGCGAGATCTTTTATGTATCTGAATATAAATTGAACTTCAATAAATGTATCTGAATGGCGTCTGACATAAAACATTCGAACAGAAAAAGGCTTGGGTGAGAATTGGCAAAAGTTGCTGTGTTTTCATGAACAATTATATTGTCAAATTTTGGATGCGGACCTGTGCCCCGTGACACAAAAGGCGTGGGTTTGAGTTGCTTGTTTATGTTTTTAATCTCCAACTTTTCATGTCGATCAACATTTCAGAGCTTTACAATAAAAAAAAGAATGTGGAACATACAACCTCACTTAGCTGGATGATATAGTGATAGGCTTGTTGTCCCCTGTCGCACCGCGGAGCGAAAGGGGGACTATGGTTTTCCCGTGCGTGCGTGTGTTGAACCTTGTGAGCGGAATATCTTGAAAAATAAACGAATTACTAACTTCTAATCTGGTGTGTGGGTGTATCTACGCATAAGAAAGAACGCTATTGAAAATTGGGTCGCCATGTCAAAATCCAAGATGGCCGCCACCATATATGTCTGAACCTTGTGAGCGGAATATCTTGAAAAATAAACGAACTACTCACTTCTAATCTGGTGTGCGACTGTATCTAGGCATAAGGAAGAATGCTATTGAAAATTGGGTCGCCATGTCAAAATCTAAGATGGCCGCCACCATATATGTCTGAACCTTGTGAGCGGAATATCTTGAAAAATAAACGAACTACTAACTTCTAATCTGGTGTGTGGGTGTGTCTCCAACCCCCTCGCAAATATTATCGACTCTTCCATGTTTCCTGCATCTTCCACTTTGTCAACTCACATCACTTCACCGACGGGGGACCTAGGCGTAACGCTTGTTTCATAAGATTGTTTCCAGCTTGCTACATGCAACATTAAATAGTATTAAATAGTATCCACAACATTAAATAGTCGGAGATTTGATGTGGAAGGTTATCCACTGAGAAGCTAGGATTGACGCACATCAGAATTTGGCTTCAGGTTGAAGATCTTGTGCCTTTTCAGCGTCTTCACAAACAAATTAATTACTTAATTACTTCATTTATCATGCATACCAAAAAACTGCATATGACATCTAAGACGTTTCACCTTGGCATATTTAACATTGTGTACTGTGGATTTCCCATTGAGTTATAACACCATGATGGATCGAATGTTCATGCCTTCTTGGTTTCAAAATTTTGCCTTTGGTAGCCAAAGTGATCGGTTTTTTTGTGCAATTCTTCTTTGAGATACCATCAACAGCTTTGTTTCCTGTTGTTTCTTTTAAACAGGTAAAACACACTAAACACAAATATAGTGAATTTCTGTGATTGATAGGATGACTGCAGCTGGAGTTTATTACTGTGCAAAAAGCACCTGATTGTTCCACACAAGTACCTACTTCCATGCTTTGCTAATGAACTTTTAAAAATATCTAATTCTTTGATCCTTTCGAACTTCCTGTGAATTCTGGCTGTGAGGTTTTACTGTGTTTTTATGTTGGAACTTGAAGATTGTGTAAGTGAAGAAATGTTTTGAAAGACCCTCTGATCTTTCCACTCCACTACACCAGGCCTGGCGACAGGATTTGTGCCTCTGTACCTTGGCGAGATTTCTCCAACGAACCTCCGTGGTGCTGTGGGCACAATACACCAGCTGGCGATTGTGTTTGGCATCCTCGCTTCACAGGTCAGGATGCACCCAAGCATTTCTGGGCAGCGACTACAGTATTTCACTGAAATGTTCTGTTAAGCACAATGTTCCACCTCAAAAGTCTTGCTTTCATGCCACGCTGATTTATCTGTCTGTGAAGTCACCCATTGGACAACCCAAAGGCTATTTTTCTCAGCATGTGCGTTGTGAATAAAATGTCCATTTTTTTTTTTTTTGTGCACTGAATCGAGGCTCGTGAAAGAGCTAACATTTATTTCACAAACAAATCAACCAGCCAAACAAAATATATAAAAAGAGGGAGGGGAAGACAAGATGGGGAGAGAAGGGGAAGCACACAAACAACATTTGAGAGCAGGGAGATGCGTGGGAGGGAGGGGGCTTGGGGGGAGGAGGCGTGGGAAGGGGGGGGGGGGGTGGGAGAAGTATAAAACACAAGGACACCAAGGACTTCCAGGACAGAAGTTGGTATTTCAAAAAAGTGGATTTGGCGTGAAATTAGCGGGGGTAGAAAAGATCAAGGTTTTGGATGGGGGAAGATAAGAGTTGGTGGTGAACAGCTGTTTTAAAGACCTGGAGGGTGGAGTGGGATTGAAGAGAGTGAGGTAGTTTGTTCCAGAGGTGGGAGAAAAGAGGAATGAAGGAGTGAAGGTGAGCAGAGAGTCTTGATTTTGGCAGTTTAACCATAAGAGGGTTGCAGGCAGATCTTGTGTGACCTGTAGGAATATTTGGGGGACAGAGCCCAGAGAGAGCAAGGGGGGCAAGGCCAGAGAGGAGTCGTTAGAAGACGGAAAGACCACCAACCTGCCTGTGGTGAGTGAGTGAAAGGCCCTTGGAGTTAGCTTCATCGCGGGAGATTCCAATTATTCTGAACGCTATGGTTTCAACAGCGTGAAGACGAGCTAGGTGTGAGGAGGAGCACCAGCCTAGAGGGGAGAGCAGTATTCCATTGAGCTGCGGATGAAAGCCTTGTATGTGGTGAGGAGCTCGGGTGTGCCAAGGAAGGACTTCGCATGACGGAGGATGCCCAGTCGGCGACTGGCTTTGGAGGCCAGATTTGAAATGTGGTTTTCCCAGGAAAGATCATGGCAGATAGTGAGACCCAAAAGTTTGAGTGACAGAACTTCTTGGAGAGGATTATTCAGAAAGTGGATGGGAGTGTTGTCCAGTTGGTCTTTTCGGAGAGACATCGTAAGAGTGTGAGATTTGTCAGGATTGAAAGACATGCTCCACTTATTTGCCCAGTCTGTGATTTTGTCCAGGTCTGCAGAGAAAGGAGGCTGCAGACTGCCGATCTGAGGGATGAGGAATGGAGCGACAGAGAGTAGAGTCTTCAGCAAAGAGATAGAGAGGATTTTCAAGAGGGTCGGAGAGATCATTGATGAAGACCAGAAAAAGCACAGGGCCCAGAACACTGCCTTGCGGAACTCCAGCCTGAACAGGAAGAGGAGATGAGAGAAACCCATTCAGGGCCACACGTTGACTACGACTAGAGAGGAAGTCCGCCAGCCATGCGTGGAGATTTCCATGGATACCAAAGGAGGAGAGTTTGGTGAGCAGAGCGGGGTGCCAGACTGTATCGAAGGCACGTGATATGTTAAGGGAGACAGCTCTAATTTCCTGTTTGGCATTGAGGACCTCCATCCATTGTTGAGAAAGCAGAAGCAGCATGTCCAGAGTAGAGTGACCAGGTCTGAAACCAAATTGATGATCAGAGATCAAGCCATTGGAGAAGAGGAAAGATTTCATATCTGAAGCAATGATGGATTCCATGACTTTGCTGATAATTGGGAGAAGGCTGATTGGTCTGTAGTTGCTAGGATCTGTTTTTGCACCTTTTTTGTGCAAAGCGGTGATGTTGGCTGATTTCCAAGCAGATGGCAGATGACCTTGAGCAAAAGAGGGTGAAGAGAACAGAGGGAGGGAGTGAAAGAGCAGTAGAACAGGATTTTAGGACCCGTGGGCTGATGCCGTCCGGTCCAGTTGCAGAATCAGAGCCGAGAGTTGACAGAAACTTTTCCACCTTGTCAGGAGGAAAGGACACAGAGACCAGGAGCAGCTGGGTACGACTGGGTACGGTGGGTACAGAGAGGGATGGGTTTGGGACAAGATTTAGAAGCAAACACAGAGTTGAGGCATTCAGCTTTTTCACGTGCGGAGTCAGCCGTGTAGCCGTTTGAGGTGAGGGAGGGGATGGAGGGGGAACTTTAGTAGTTTATGCATGCAGAAATTTAGCAGTTTATGGTTTCTGAGGGCTGAAAGACAAAGTCTGAATGGGTATCCAGATCTATGGCTGAACACCAGGCTCTAAATTACTAGACCAGCATAGATTTGCAAACATTTGTTAAAAAATCTGTGTCGTGTTTGGAGGTGTGCTGGGCTGGAAGAGGGTGGGGGTAACCGCACAAGACCCATTCAAATGGCCTTACACTTGACCTCAGCCATATGTGTTGTCCCTGCCCATGTCTCACACCTCCACCCCACCCCCCCATCTTCGGTAGCATCCCCTTGTATAGCTTAGTGGTCCAGCTGCATCAGATCCTCATTAGATACGTCCTCCATGAGACTCGAGCAGCTCCACCATGTCCAAAACCAACTGTCGGCAAACCCAACTTGAGTGATCAGCCACACCATGTCATGTTGAATTTCTGGGCCTGCCTCTTCAAAACCTTGGAAGCTATTGACACATTCAGGCATGTTTTTCACCATATATTTGACGATGTAATTTCATGCCACAACTTCCCAATGTTGTCAATGGTTTTCATTGTTTTGCTTTTTTACGAACCCTGAAAGTATTCTATACGTTGCTGTCACGTTGGCGGCTCCCCGCCCAGCACTGCCCGTATATAATGTATTGTTAGTTTCATTAAAAACCTGGTATCATACCATCAAATCATTTATCTTCTCCCATTGAAGCTTAATTTTCAAATGTAGACTGAAAAGTAGATGGTGTTCAGCGACATAAGATGTCTGTTTCACTCTGATTGATGCCATTCACCACATTGTGCCAATTTTTGAGACATTGTGCTGAAACATTGTGCTGGGATCCCAATTACACCGGTGCTTTTAACCATACTGTGGTTGGGAGGTCGGTGGTTTGAGACCCCAACCATGTCGTACCAATTTTTTTTTTTTTTGATGGTACATGCTGCTTCCTTGCTTGAGGCTCAGTATTTAAAAAGGATGCTTTGATGGGCCGAGTGGCCTCTTGCATTGAAGTTCCTTGTAAGGGAACTCGTATTGGCTCACCTGAAACGAAGTTCAGGGGAGCTTATGCGATGCTGCGTCCGTCTTTCTGTAAACACTTGCAACTTCTCCGAAACCGCTGATGGGATTGTGACCAAATTTGGCACAAATGATATTTGTTATGTTGTGACTAAAGTTTGTTCATAGCATTAAAAACAAGACCAAAAGTCTAACAGCAGCATAGCCGGGCTTGTACAATTTTATAAACCACAAACATATGATTGGCTTATCAAACAGTCGCTAATGCTGCTTATAACATTAAACAAAAATTTGGAGGAATCCCGGCATCTGTGAGGTAAGTTTTACTTTCAGAACTGAGCAAAGATCTACTGTAATCTATATAACCCCACAAGGGTTGTGGGTGTGCTCATTTACCAAGCAGCTAGCTAGCGTCTTGCCAAACCAGCCATTCCTTAAGGGTTTTGAATGGAGTGCTTGCTCGAATGCTTAACCCACTTAGTGATCTTTCCACAAGAAACTTGGTAAATGAACACACATATGGCATGTTGCCTTCCCCCAAAGTAGATACTTGCTCTTTCTCTGAAACTACATACACAATTTCATTGAAACTTCACCACAACCTTAATCACCTGTGATTTACCAATGTTTGTTCAAAGCATTAAAAAATTGGAGTCTCAGGGTGTATATGGGGTGGGGAGGGGTTGCCCCCCAAAATTGGTATTTGTTTTCTTTGTTTAAAGTCATGATTATGTTAGTATGATTCTACATGCTGCCTTGTCTTCTAGAAACCATTGACATTGGTATATAATACCTTTAGTCAGTGTAGTATACTGTTTATTCCACCAGGTGAGCACCTATGGTCTTTCCCATATGTTTCTGTGATCCTGGCCAAACTTTATTTTCCGTACGTCGACTGAAAAATATCCCATATGACTGCAGATTTTCCACCAATTTGATAAGGTAAAATCTGATATTGGCATTTAAACATTTTTTTTAAATGTCAATTTGGTATTGTACTTCAACCATTCTCTGTTGCTTCAAAAACAAGCTGCTTTAAATCCGATGTAAAGTACCCTCACATTCCTGCTTTTTTTTTTTCTTCTTTTTTTTCAGGTCCTGGGATTAAATTTCATCTTTGGTTCTGAAGCTCTATGGCCTGTACTACTTGGCCTTGCCATCATTCCAGCTGTTTTGCAAGCGGTGGCGCTGCCCTTCTGCCCCAAGAGTCCCCGGTTTTTGCTCATCAACCAGAACAAGGAAGTCGATGCAAAAACTGGTGTGTGGGGGCAATTCCATAAAGCTTTGAAGGGCTCTTTCAGTTATACCTGCATCGCTTCACAATGCATACCATTAGGGTGGTGACAAATTAGATGTCTTTCTTAGAAATGGTGAAATTTCGGCCCAGTTATGAACTGTCATCCTAGTGTCCCACATGTGGGGTGAGGTATCATTGTTCGCTGTCCCTCGGATGGATGCTAAACTTGGCATCCTGCCTGCCAGCATTAGTTGGTGACGTTATCCCATGGTATCTTTCGGGAAGAGTAGGTGAGTTTTTGCCGGCATCCTGAACAAATTACAAATTCCTGCACTAACCAACTTAGTTGAATCTAAGGCTGGACCAGCCGGTTCATGACAGACTTGGGCCAAGCTTTCCCTGGCCCATCCCCACAAGGTTGGAATATTTGGGGTTGTGAAAGAACGACAACATTTTCAACAGTTAAATGCTGAATTATCATCTGGTTCATTATCGGAAAAAAACAAGTAAACCTATCTATTTTGATTATTCCAACAGAAGCAAGGATCAGCAGGCTCATGTAGATGACCGAGAGTGCCATTTGTCAGATATTATCAATGTGGGAAAAGAGGCCACAAATGGAAACTTTATTTTGGTTTGAGAAGGGGGAACAGCTCAATTTGAGAATAGCTCAAATCCAGTGAAGTGGAGGTCTGAGACTTCCACCTGAAAGTGCATTCAGTGCATGACTGGAGTAAACGTGGTTAAGTTCCCTCCTTCACTAACGGGAGATGAGTGCAAACTTGGTGCAGTGGGAAGTTTGAGAGTAGCTTTGTGAAGGTACAAAGATGTAGCTTGTGATTCTGTAACGGAAATGGGGGCAGACATTAAATTGTAAGTCTGGCAATTTGAGAACAAAATGCTGAGGGGATAGAGTCAGATTACTTCATTAAGAGAACATGAGTTGCATCATGGCAACCAGCATGGCTGTACCTGTATTGGCCTGTGGATAGGTTAGAATTCGGAATACATGTTTGATGTTGATGTATGGGTTAAGAATGTGTGCACCCCATGACTGTTTCGTGAAGCAAAAAATTTGTGGTTAAGCAATTGGTTCAGTCTGTCAATGACAATTTATGATTGAGGAACTATTTATATTTCAATTGAATGCTATATTTTGAACACTGTCAAACATGAGTTGGAACACGATCCTGCAATTTAGCAGTACATTGGGTCTGAATTTGGCAAATTGTATGGAGTCTCACCCCGATTGCACATGCGCAGAGAGTAAGGTATTTTTTTAGTCTGTCTGGAATTATTTTTGTTTGACTGACAGACAGGCAAACAGGAGCCTTGCTGTTTTTAGGGATATCATAAAGGACCTAAACAGCCACGCACAACGATAATCCGCGAATGTCGACGAAAGTCCCGGAAATGGTGAGGCAAAACCCACAAATGTCGGCGATAATTCGCGATGGTCGATGAAAATCCGCAAATGCATGCTGTTTCAATGGGAAAAGGGAGGCAGCTAATTTCACTAATAGATACTGTGGAGTGTTTTTATTCTGTACAGTAACTCGCGGGTATGATGTGTTATGCAACTGGCAGAATATCACGTGAAGCTGTGCACAGTGTGCATGATGGGATATCCCGCGCAAGCAATGAAAACGCAAAGCACGCAGCAGTGAATGTAAAAGCAGGTCCAACTCGCGGCTCGTAGATGTTTTCTTGTGTATATCCAGCTGCTTTGTGCCTGGCTGGCGAAAGATGGGTTTTATAAATGTGTCGAGCTGGCGGCTTGTGAAAAAAGATTTTTTTACGCCCCCGAAAAACCGTGAATTTTGTGGTACACGGCCGCGGATAGAAAAAAACTGCGAATTTGTGGGACACTTTTCTGCAAATAGAGAAACGGGTCACATTTTATCAACCGCGAATATGCGGAACCCGCGAATAGCGGAACCATGAATAGCGGGGTCCGACTGTATATATGTATGTACAGTTGTGGCCAAATATATTGGCACCCTTGCACTATTTTCAAATAATGCACCATTTCTTCCAGAAAATTGTTGCAACTAAAAAATATATTTGGTATCTATATATATAAAACATTGTGTGTGTGTGTGTGTGTGTGTGTGTGTGTGTGTGTGTGTGTGTGTGTGTGTGTGTGTGTGTGTGTGTGTGTGTGTGTGTGTGTGTGTGTGTGATGTTACCGATAGACTCCTAAACGGAGAGGCTTACGTACTTGATATTTGGCATAGACATGGCCATTGAGCCTGGGACGAACATGGCCGAACTCAAAATATTTGACGATCCATATTTTTTATTCATATTTACCTCAGCGCATTTCAGCGCACGGAATCAGAGCATGTGGGCGCTGATTCGCTCAGAGCGATCACGTGATAACGCTATGAACGATATGACGCTATGGACGATATGACGCTATGAACGATATGACGCTATGAACGCTATGAACGATATGACGCTATGAACGATATGACGCTATGAACGATATGAACGATATGACGCTATGAACGATACGACGCTATGAACGATACGACGCTATGAACGATATGACGCTATGAACGATATGACGCTATGAACGATATGACGCTATGAACGATATGACGCTATGAACGATATGACGCTATGAACGATATGACGCTATGAACGATATGACGCTATGAACGATATGACGCTATGAACGATATGACGCTATGAACGATATGACGCTATGAACGATATGACGCTATGAACGATATGACGCTATGAACGATATGACGCTATGAACGATATGACGCTATGAACGATATGACGCTATGAACGATATGACGCTATGAACGATATGACGCTATGAACGATATGACGCTATGAACGATATGACGCTATGAACGATATGACGCTATGAACGATATGACGCTATGAACGATATGACGCTATGAACGATATGACGCTATGAACGATATGACGCTATGAACGATATGACGCTATGAACGATATGACGCTATGAACGATATGACGCTATGAACGATATGACGCTATGAACGATATGACGCTATGAACGATATGACGCTATGAACGATATGACGCTATGAACGATATGACGCTATGAACGATATGACGCTATGAACGATATGACGCTATGAACGATATGACGCTATGAACGATATGACGCTATGAACGATATGACGCTATGAACGATATGACGCTATGAACGATATGACGCTATGAACGATATGACGCTATGAACGATATGACGCTATGAACGATATGACGCTATGAACGATATGACGCTATGAACGATATGACGCTATGAACGATATGACGCTATGAACGATATGACGCTATGAACGATATGACGCTATGAACGATATGACGCTATGACGCTATGAACGATATGAACGATATGACGCTATGAACGATATGACGCTATGAACGATATGACGCTATGAACGATATGACGCTATGAACGATATGACGATATGACCGATATGACGCTATGAACGATATGACGCTATGAACGATATGACGCTATGAACGATATGACGCTATGAACGATATGACGCTATGAACGATATGACGCTATGAACGATATGACGCTATGAACGATATGACGCTATGAAAAAAAAAATCAAGGGTAATTATGAAATGCTATGAACGCTATGACGCTATGAAAAAAAAAATCAAGGGTAATTATGAAATGCTATGAACGCTATGACGCTATGAACGCTATGACGCTATGACGCTATGAAAAAAAAAATAGCTCGCTTTACCAAGGGGCTCGCTCTCCCGGCAATGCCGGGTACTTCTGCTAGTCCTCATATGTAGTTCTTTGGTTTGCAGTGGAACAAAACAAAAACGCTGAAGAAATTGCTTAATCTTAGCTTATTCCACACAGAAATCCTAAAATGGTCTGGACAATATTATTGGTACCTTTTCGAAGTTTAGAAATAATTATATTTCAAGCAGGTGATTCTCCTTTACGCTGGAATTGAACTCACCTGTGGTGAGTTGCAGGTGCCTGCAATATAAAAAAGCACTCATTCAACCAGTTTGAATGAAAAAAAAAAAGGAGTCATTTTGCTGTTTTGTGTCACTGTGTGTACCGCATTGAGCATGGAGAAAAGAAAGAAAACCAGAGAATTGTCGGAACAGATCAGACACAGGATTGTAGCGAAGCATGGACAATCTCAAGGCTACGAGTCCATCTCCAGACAGACACAGACAGACAGACAGACAGAACCCTGGCTGGAGTTTTCCAAAACACACCTGAACAAGCCAAAATCCTTCTGGGAGAATCATGTGCACAGATGAGACCGAATTAGAGCTTTTTTTGTAAAGCACATCATCTCTATGTTTAGAGAAACCAAAATGAAGCCTTCAAAGAAAAGAACACCTTCCCCACATTTAAACATTGAGGTGGTTCAGTGATGTTTTGGGGTTGCTGTGCTGCCTCTGGAACTGGGTGCCTTGAATGTGTGCATGGCATCATGAAATCAGGAGATTACCAAGGCATTTTGGAGCGCAATGTTCAACAGTGTCAGAAAGCTGGGTCTCCGTCAAAGGTCATGGGTCTTGCACAGGTCAATGACCCCAAACACACTTCAAAAAGCACCCAGGAATGGTTCAAGCCAAAACGCTGAGACTGTTCTGAAGTGGCCAGCAATGAGTCCAGATCTAAATCCTATTGAACACCTGTGGGGAGATCTGAAAACAGCAGTTTGGAGAAGGCACCCTTCAAATGTGGGAAAACTGGAGCAGTTTGGACAAGAAGAGTGGGCCAAACTGCCAGTAGAGAGGTGGAGGAAGCTCATTCATGGCTATAGGAAGCGCTTGACTGCAGTTATTTTGTCCAAAGGCTGTGCTCCCAAATATTAAGCCTCGGGTGTCAATAATTTTGTCAATTCTATTAATTTTTATTTTCTGATTTAAAAGGATATATTAAGTTCTGAAACAAAAACAAAGGTTCTGTAATATTAACAGTGAAATATGGAATTGTGGAGACCAAATACTTTTGTCAATTTCAACTTTTTTTATAGAGAATTGTGAGTTATTTAAAAAAAGTTATTTATATTATATATTTATATGTATTTATATGTATGTATATGTATTTATATGTATGTATATATATTTATATGTATGTATATGTATGTATATATTGTTGCGGATACGGAGCACGGCACTCCCCTTAGCGGGGGGGAGGTTGGGGGGGGGGGGTTAATCCCCCTTCTATTTGCACTGGCCGTCTCCGCTCCTGAAGCCGCCCTGCTCCCTCCACAAGGCAGGTGGGCAACCTCATTCGAGACCACGGGCAAGATGTTATTTGCCGAGCGGATTAGCAGCCCGCGGCTCGAACCATTAGCAGTACTAAAACCCAATTCTTATGCGTTGGCCAAATCGTGCCACAGGTGTTCAATGATGGAAAACTCTAAAACGAACGGATGTGAAGGAAAGAAGGCAAAGGTAGGAAGAACAGGAATTTATTACTAACTATTGTACAAAACCAAAGAAACCAAGGAGAAGGAAAGAAAACGAAAATAATTTACAGAAGAAGAAGAAGAAGAAGACAGTGCAATTCTACTTATACAAGCTTAACTTAAACCCAGGACAATACAGACAGAACGAACGAACTCACACGAATGGGGGTAGATGGATGCCAGGGATCGATGGCATGGGAAGGCAGAGAAAGGGCCAGGCAGATGGTAGGCGTCGAGGTCCGGCTCCCAGCGCGCGCTCCGATCCACGCTTTTGGGGTCGAGGCGAAAACCCGGCAAACAGCTCCGCGTGTCGTTAGACGCGACCGGACAATTATATAGCAGGGGAAAGTTGGGATGTTGCATACGCAATTCTCGGCCGGGCAATCCCCATGGCCCTTTTTCTGCCCGCTTGCCCCTGCTCGCTCCACTCGACCTCAACAGAACTTGCAATTCGTCCTCCCTCTCTCTCGTCTGGCCCCTTACGAATCTCTCTCCCTCAATCATCTGAGGTGGGGACGTCGCGCCGTGGGTTATACGACACGCCCTACCAAGCCATACCCACTGATTTGTGGTTGGTCGTTCGGGGCTTTCCTGGCTCCACCTTCTGAAGACGATGGGCCGGCCAGGCCCTTCTCCCCCGAGTTGACCGCGTGCATAATGGAGTTTTGGGGTGAAGAAAACAGCCCAATGCAACGGTGGCGAACGCCGCAGAAAACCGCCCAAAGCAGTAGCGGCGAACGCCGCCGTACTGGCGCTTTTTAGAGGCCATGGGGGTGTCGGAGGGATCCTATCCTATCTTATTCGATTCGGTGCAGTGCAGTGTCAACTAATGGGCAACAGAGCCTTAAACTGGAACACATAATAAGGAAATAACTATTTAGAAGGGTATATGATTTTCTACGTGCATGCGATGGATTAACTAAGGGGACGACCTTTGACCTTTACACAAATTGATGGAGGTATTTACAAGAATCATTACAATTGACAGAGGGTGATATTTACAACAATTACAGGATTCTGAAATCCGTTACAATCTCTATATATAAAGGGTGTGTGTGTGTGTGTGTGTGTGTGTGTGTGTGTGTGTGTGTGTGTCTCTGTCTGTCTGTCTGTCTGTCTGTCTGGCTGTCTCTGTCTGGCTGTCTGTCTGTCTGTCTGGCTGTCTGTCTGGATGTCCACTTATAACTCAAGAACTACACATCGGAGAAACGTTTTAGACAGATTCGGAATCAGCATAAAATCCCGGTGGTTTTAGGCTATGTTTTATTTTAATATCAATGGTTTAAAAAAAACCGCGCCAGCTGCAATTCCATGGTGTAGTTTGTGGCGGCGCTAGACGTTCGGGGTGTATTGCAATGGTTTGTCGGGTTTGACTGTGGGTCCAGAATAGCTCCCATTTCCTTATGTTCTTCCACTTTTATTTTGATTCTTCTGTTACAACGCCTTCCTTATCTACCTTATATCCCCCCGACGAGGCCTCTACATAATTTCATGCGGCAGAATTTCGTGCATTTTGAGTGAAAAGTGAGACGAAGTTGTAGGAGGAAGAAGAGGCGCGGTCACTGTGGAGGCCTCGATCGTGAGTGGAAATGGCGGGAATTGCGTTTGTATCGCAAAGTAAAGGATCTGCATTCATTTCTGAACTTGCATTGGTGGATTGTTATACATCTGCATTATTTTTCATTAAAAAAACTTTATGTTGAACTTGAAGGCTCCAAGCACGGACTATATATATAGCCCTCATTGAGGTAAAAATAAAAGTCAAAGCCTGCTATCGCTTGCCAAGCTAGCCGTTCCCCCCTCCCCCTCCCCCTCCCCCTCCCCCCTCTTCTCCCCTCCCCCCCTCTTCTCCCCTCCCCCCCCTCTTCTCCCCTCCCACCCTCTCCTCTTCTCCCCTCCCCCCCCGTTCCCCTCCCCTCCCCTTCCTCCTCCCCTCCCTTCCCCCACCCGGCAATGCCGGGTACTTCCCATGGCTAGAGCTGTACGTGGGCTGCTCGAGGGTTGGAAAACCAAGCAATCTTTATGTCTTGGCACCAAGTAAGAAAACCAGAAATGTTGTATACCAAGAGGTTTTGAGAAATTGAAAATTGACAAAACGTCATGTAGGAAATGTACTGTGATATTGCTCTAAAATATACATGTTCTTTTCGTCATATATTTGTATTATTCTTATTCAACCCGGGCGAAGCCGGGTACCTCAGCTAGTATATACATATACAGACTTGGCATTTAATATGGAATATTTTTTTTGTGGGGGTGAACTTACTTTTCAAGATGACTTAGAACCAAAAGTTCATTGGAATTATGTTGAAATTATTCTAGATTTTGTTAATGTGACCTTTAAAAGAAACAAAAACCACATTTGACATTTCAAAGCAAATAAATTGATCCTTGAAAGTGATGTAAACTGATATCGAACTCAATTCACGGACAGTACTGTGTTAAACTTCTGTGCGTTTTCCAGAAGTATCTCTTTATTTTGCACATTAGGCAAAAAAATTTTTAACAAAAACAAAAGTTAAATTACGACTGGGATTACGGACAGTAAAATTCCACTTCAGTACTTCGTGTAACCCCCACGAGCATTCAGGAGAGCACGTACACGTTGAGGCATGCTGTTCACGAGATTTGCCAAGGTTTGGACAGGAATCGCTTGCCATGCAGTGACAATAGCCTGCTGCAATTCACGCACAGAGGTCGGCTGCTGGTCCAAGTTGTCGATTTGACGCGTTAATTCTGCCCACAAGTTCTCTAACGGATTCATATCCGGGGACATGGCAGGCCACTGCATATGCTCTACACCACGGTCAGCAAGAAAGTGTTGGATCATGCGAGCATGATGAGGCCGTGCAATCGTGCATTGTCATCTTGGAAGACAAAGTTTCCTCGAAAGGCTGCACGAACAAATGGAAGCGATGTTTCTTCCAGAATGGCCCTGTGCTTGAACTGGTTCAGGTTTCCATTCAGAACAACCAGGTCAGTTTTGCCTCCTGCATGAAAAGCAGCCCAAGCGGTCACCCCACCACCTCCAGCTTGGACTCTTGGCACTATACAATCTTTGTTGTGGGCTTCATGCACTTGTCTGCGCACTCGGACGCGGCCATCTTGACGATAGACCAGAAATCTAGACTCGTCACTGAAGATCACGTGATTCCAGTGTCCTGGCTGCCATTGACGGTGCTCTCTGGCACACTGCAATCGACGCTGGCGGTGTTGTCTGGTCAGACGTGGCTTTCTCAAGGGACGCCTGGCACGATAGTCTGCTTGAACCAGTCGTTGGGTGACTAGCCTTCTGGATACAGGCACATTTGTCAGTTGCTACCACTCAGCCCTAAGCCGATTAGTTGACTTGGTACGGCCATTGCGGACGAACCGGTGCAGCTGGCGATCATCCCTCCTTGTGGTTCTGCGGGGACGTCCTGGCCTCGGTATTGGAGTAGGGACACCCCTCTGAGCATTTCGTTTCAGGATATTTGACACCTGTCCTTGAGTGATGCCATACTGCCAAGCAATAGCACGCTGTTTCATACCGGAATTTCGTAAAGCCACCAATAAATGACAAACAGCATTGTCGAGTTGACAGACCATCTCCAGGGGAAGCGGCAATAACTTTTGTAGACGTGCAGCAGTTGTTTTCCACGAATACAGAACGCAACAACCCTTATATACCCGATTGTGAAGCCAATCGTCAAATGTACTTGTCCGTACATTTTGTCACGCCACCTGTGATATAATCCTGTTATTGACTTCTTGCTGCGACAGACAATCAGTGACATGGTTCTTTTAACAAAGAAATCACCGAAGCGTAAAAGAAACTCACCAGATTGATATACCGAGTTCAGAAAGTAAACCGAAGTCAAGAAAAAAAAAATATTCCATATTAAATGCCAAGTCTGACAAAATTATTTATTTGCCTTCTCCATATTCTCATAATAAAACTTTGCTGAAAGTGTGATGACAAAACTCAAATGGTAAAAAGGTTGCAGCCCTGACACGGACACTGCACACATCCACGGACATACACGGCCATACCCACACACACACACGGACATACACACACACACACACACACACACACACACACACACACACACACACACACACACACACAGACTGACACACACACACAGACTGACACACACACACAGACTGACACACACACACAGACTGACACACACACACAGACTGACACACACACACAGACTGACACACACACACAGACTGACACACACACACAGACTGACACACACACACAGACTGACACACACACACACAGACTGACACACACACAGACTGACACACACACAGACTGACACACACACAGACTGACACACACACAGACTGACACACACACAGACTGACACACACACAGACTGACACACACACACAGACTGACACACACACACAGACTGACACACACACACAGACTGACACACACACACAGACTGACACACACACACAGACTGACACACACACACAGACTGACACACACACACAGACTGACACACACACACAGACTGACACACACACACAGACTGACACACACACACAGACTGACACACACACACAGACTGACACACACACACAGACTGACACACACACACAGACTGACACACACACACAGACTGACACACACACACAGACTGACACACACACACAGACTGACACACACACACAGACTGACACACACACACAGACTGACACACACACACAGACTGACACACACACACAGACTGACACACACACACAGTCTGACACACACACACAGTCTGACACACACACACAGACTGACACACACACAGAAGTGATTGCAAAAACCCCATCTCCTGCTGCGCACGGGACGAGCTAAAAAAGTGTTCATTTCCTTTTAAAAATTCTCCGGGCGGTGTTTGGTATGACCCCTTTAAGGGGGAAGAGGGAGGCGGCAAATTTGTTTTGTTGTATGATTTGTATCATCTATTGACACTTCTGAAGACAATTTTCCCGTGGCCCATGGAAGCAAATGTCCATTTAGAAAGGCAGAAAACAAAAGTGTAACGGTTTACTTGTAAATGTACTGCATTTAGTTTGATTTGTCATAAAGTTATTTCATTAGACTGTGTGTTTAATTCAGCATGTGAGTTACTAGGGGGCTGCAATTTGTCATTCGCCCCGAGTGTCATTTTCCTCGATTATGCCACTGACTCCACTACCAGCGATCTGTTTTTTTAATATCTCGGCCATTTCCACCAGAAGCAGTCAGCTTGCTATCGCTTGCCAAGCCAGCCGTTCCTTATCACCCATTTCGTTGGAGTGCTTGCTGGAGTGTTGAAGCCAATGGGCGAGGGCTCTACAAATGAAGTCAGAAATTCCTGTGTACTGTTATGAATTTGGTAGAGCAACATCTAGAGCTAGGTAGATCTGAATAGGTAGGTATTCGGCTGTCGTGACAGGGACTCTACATGTAATTTCTTGATGTTTAGGCGTTTGTCGGGGGAAGATGTATGATTGTGGACCTACCTGGAGGTTCGAGTGTTAAATAGTGAGGGATTAAAGGTAACGCCCCTGTGAGTCTCACCTAGTAGTCAAACCTTTGTCCATTATGGCACTGCAAACCACATAAACATTAGTTAGGTCCTTAGCGCAACATTAAATAATTCCCTTTCCCTGACAATGACTTCGGAATAAATGGACAGGAAGCCAGGCCAAAAACACCGCCACAATGGGCCGCCACCGTTTACACCTCCAAGGCCTACAAAC
>NC_136264.1:52855239-52990239 GCF_964187855.1 Myxine glutinosa | reverse complement strand
CACATTACACAAGTGCAACAAAAAGAGCAATCTGTGCGATTCCCTTCAATTCACGTGATGTTAGCTTTATTTGGTCTTTGAAGAGAACCATCTTGAGAGCATATATGGCTTTCATCATCCAGCAGGCATTGTGCATAGCTCCTGGGGAACGGAATTTCACCTCTCTGGCCCCACATCCACCCAGAAATGTATGGCATAGTCTCAGAAGTTCTTCATAGTCATCACGGGGGTGTTGTTCTTCGAGTGCAGCTGCATAAAAATGTATCATATTCTGACGTTCAACAAGGTTATCGGAAAATATTTTATCTTCTCCTACATGGAACCTCTTCTTGTCAATTAAAGGCCACTGTTTCTGAAACCTCTTGAACAGTCTGCTAGTGGGGCCTATGACTTTAGTTGTAACATCAGAGAGCATTGCTTCAAACACATGATGACGACATGCAATCCAGACAAGCTTGGCATCCAAAGCTGCTTCAATGAGGGTGCATGCTCCGTTTCTCAGCCCTGTGTTGGATGCAGTGGTGTCAAACACTATGCCTTTCACCAACTGTTTGACATTCCACTCCTCAAGAAGTTGTATGCATGCATTTGCTTGTGCTACACCAGTGCCTTGGGGAATTTTTGGGACTCCAAGCAACTTCTCGGTATTCATACCAGTTACAAGTATCTCTACCCGATCAACAGATTCTTTCTGATTGCCAGTATAATCAGGGAGCAGTTTCCCATCCCAGTGTAGTAGGAGTGGGCTATTACATGAGAAATTTGCCTTTTCTTCAGTGGCCATTATTTCCCTTCCACGAATTCGAGCACGACGAATTCCACTGTGTGACAGAGAAATGTCTTCAATGGTATGACCAAGAGATTGTGCAAAAGCACTGGCCACAAACATAGCATGTCGATCAGAGATTTACTCTGTCCAGAGTTGCCACTATTGCTGGAGTGATCACCTTGATGGGAGCCTTTTTCCACTGTTTGGCAGAAGATGGACTTTGGAGTTTGAATTCATTGTCCCCTGAATCAGAGCTTTCAATCTCAGACTCATCATCATCATCAACCACAGCCGATGTTGATGGAACAGATTGCATTGCTGTTAGAGTCTCAGCAGCATGTTTCTTCTTTCTTTTATCTTCATTCTCAAGCCTGATACGCTTTCTCTTCTCCTTCACTGCCAGAGTGTTGTCCACAGATCCCATACGTGAACTTGAGGGATCCTCATGCTGCATGATAAGGAATGCTTTGTCTTCTTCATTCGTCATTTTCTCAAGCACATCATTTGGTGAGATATCGAAGAGGGATTGAAGATCATCTTTGAACATCTGCTCCTTCACTCTATAGTTTTCGAATGTCTTGGTTCTATTTTTCTTTACCAGTTTGTAGGCATCATACAACTTCAAAAGTTGGCGCTCACAGGAATCTACTCTCTGCACTGGAATTCGTGCTTTCTCCCAGTATGCACACACAGCTTGTACACTAAGTTTGGCACTTTCACGAACTGTATGGTGTTCTTGTATGTGATGGTACACCATTTTCTGCAATGTGTGTCCTTTGGTTGGTAGTCCCCCACATATTATTTCTTTTTCAGACTTGCCCAGCAACCAAACTGGAAGAGCTGCGAGTTTCTGCCATCTGAAAAAAAACAGGATAAATTAATAATCATATTTTTTGAGCAACCTCTAAATAAGTTCCAATTGACCTCATATTTGGTACATATGATCTTTATAAACATAGGAACGAGGGCAGCCTTGTGGAGCATGGATTTTTAATAGTATTAAATATTACATTTATCTGTGGAGCACCCTAATATACAGGGTGAGTCAAAAGTAGCGCCCACGCCCGATTTCTGTTTTTTCGGCTGTCAGATTCTTTCTGGGATGTCATGTTGTTAATAATTGTCTTGCAGATTATTAATTTTCTTAGTTTATTTATTTTTATTTTTGTTTTGCAGGTTATTGCTGAGAGTTTGGAAAGTTACTGAATTTGCACCAAATTGAACCATGAATTACCTTTCAATGAATCAACGCATTGCGGCCGTGAAACATTACTACAAATGTAATGAACAACCAACGATGGCGGCACGCCGTTTGCAACAGGAATTCGATATTAACCTACCCCAGGGAAGAAACATACGATTGATTGTCAAGAAATTTGAAGCAACAGGGTCGGTAGCCACTGCAAAGAAGTCTGGTCGTCCGAAAACGGCAACGAATGTAGCCAAGGCCTGAAGAAGCCATCAGGAGACTGGAACAAAGTCCGCAAAAGTCAACTCGCCGTTTATCTGCAGAGTTGGAAGTGAGCCAATCCAGTGTTATCCGTATCCTTCACCAGAAAAAATGGAAACCTTACATTCCACGCTTACTGCATGCCCTTCATGATGGAGATGATGACCGCCGTCTTCAATTTTGCGACGAGTTCTTCGCTAAACTTGATGAAGAGGACACAATGCTTGACAACATCTGGTGGTCAGATGAGGCATGTTTTAAGCTTAACGGCACAATTAACAGACACAATTGTGTCTACTGGGCTGCGGAGAACCCAAGAGTGACAGTCTGTGCTCGACACTCTGCTCGGCTGCAATTGTGCATCGATCACGAGGGAGGGCACTTTGAAAATTGCAAGTAAAACAGCTTGGTACAGTTCCGTAATAATTTTCCCCCGAATAAATGGTTAGATAAACATGTCATTCATTTATTTCTACCTTCTTGTACACTGTAATACAAATGGCAAACAAGCAATCAACTGACAGAAATACATGTATATATATATATATAAACAGAAATTGGGCGCTACTTTTGACTCACCCTGTGTATGTGTATGTGCACACACACACACACACACACACACACACACACACACACACACACACACACACACACACACACGGCTTGGTTTGAAACATTTCTCAGTCATTTTGACATTAGTGAAGTTGGTTATTAGTGCTTTTTGATGTTAGAGTTTGATTGCTTCGAGTTTTTGAAGGCTACGAGTAAAAGTTGATGACTCATCTCTTTTAAAATGTGGACATTTTGTGTTTACCTTGATGCCTTTCTTCTGCGTTCAGGTTTTCTACTATTCCACTGGCATATTTTCTAAAGCAGGTGTTGACAAAGCAGAATATGCAACAATTGGAGCTGGGATCGTCAATGCAGCTTTCACTATTGTCTCGGTAAATCAACGTTTGAAATTTTGTTCCAGTACGATTTCAAAAGCAACACATGTTGGGGGCCCTCGTTCTTTTAACTTTTTATCTTCCTATAATTCCTCCCCACCCTCTTTTCCCAGAATACCTTTTCCTAATTTATATTTTCTACTCCCATACTGTTTGTAATTGCGAACATTGCCCTTGGCTACGTCTAGTTTTGCATATGTAACATCGGTGTGATTTCTCCTGTAGCTCTTCTTGGTAGAACGACTTGGACGAAGACCCTTGCACCTGGTTGGTCTTGGCGGCATGGCTGTCTGCTCTGTCATCATGACACTATCACTTCATTTTATGGTAAGTTGAAGGGTTGTTAATGGATTAGCTTATATTTTTATCTTTAATTGTTACTAGCATCTTACAAGAGATGGGGAACATATTTATATTAAGAGTATACCTCTTGGAGTAGCGATTCTCAAAAAAGGTTCACCAAGTAGGGTGTCTCTTTTAAAGAGCGTCATAGTAAAGCTGGCTTGGTGCCTGGTGTTGGCTTAGTGGTTAGGGTGCCGGCTTGGGATCCAAGGATCCTGGGTTCTAATCCCGGTCGATCGCTGAATTAACACTTTGGGGGTTGACTCAGCCTGTCATCCTTCTGAGGTCGGCAAATTGAGTACCAGCTCACTGGTAATTCCCTGTGTGTCACAAGAGGTGACCAACAGGGTTGGCGGCAGGAAGGGCATCCGGCCATAAAACATTGCTTCAAAAAGGGGACCACAGTGCCCGAAAAAGGCCAATTCCTGCTCTGCAGGGAAAAATGGTCTCTAAAGGTGGTTCTTCTTCGATAGTAAAGCTAATCCAGTAATGCATTTTCACGGCCTTTGTTATTTATTTGTCCCTTTTAACCCTTTGAGTACGGGATTTTTAAAAAAATATATATATATAAAAATACCCCCGGTATGGGATTAATTTGGCATTACGGGAATGCAACCACGTACTGACTATCTATTTATAGTAATAGTCGATGACGTGTAGTAACGTCATCCGTACACAAAACTTTTTCACGGGTTGCGACACTGGGCATCATCCGTACTGAAAGGGTTAATCCAGAGTTGTGGAACCTTTACTTGTCCGAGTGGCAACAGCTATTGTTAAACTTGGCGTGGGCAAGATGTATGCTAAGTTATTTGTTAATATGTTGAGGCATATGAGATCCCGGTGTGTACCCCGGTTTATAATAGGTACACCGTATCCCTGCGTGTCGTAAGAGGCAACTAAAAGGGTTGGTGTCAGGAAGGACATCCGGCCATAAAAAAACATTGCCTCAAAAAGGGAACCATGACAATTACATATGGGCAGGGTACAGCCCAAAGTACCCCGTGGGGGACCCCACTCCCTCTCGTCAAAATTCAAGGTGGGGAACCCGATCGAAGCAAGGGTGGAAATCACTCAATTTATGACGACGAAATGTCTGATGCCCGACGTGGAGATCGGTTTCTGAGGTTTGGGACATGGAATGTAGGGACAATGACAGGGAGATCAGGAAAAGTGGTGGAAGTATTGGTCAGAATAAGAGCGGACATATGTTGTGTGCAGGAGAGGAGATGGAAGGGAAGTGGTGTGAAAATGGTGAAGGGTAGGCAGGGACAAAAATAAAAGCTTGTGTGGCAAGGGTGTCCGGAAGGCGTGCATAGTGTTGGTGTCCTGTTTTCTGAGGAGTTTGTAGACAGTGTGGTGAGTGTGACTGGAGTGAGTGAAAGGTTGATGATAGTGAAAATGATGATTGGAAAGCTCTTGGTGAACGTCATCTCGGGATATGCTCCGCAGGTCGGTCGGAGCGATGAAGACAAGGACAAGTTCTGGTGTGTGATTGAGAAGCTGATGGAAAACGTGAAAGATGAGGAAGTTGTTTTGGTAGGAGGAGACCTAAATGGACATGTGGGAAGGAATATAGACGGTTTTGAGGAAGTTCATGGGGGTTACAGATATGGTGTGAGGAATGAAGGTGTGGGTTGGCTTAGCCTGGTGTTGGCTTAGCGCTCAGGGTGCCGGCTTGGGATCCTAGGATCCTGGGTTCGAATCCCGGTCGATCGCTGAATTAACGCCAGGGGGGTTGACTCACAGACTCAGCCTGTCATCCTTCTGAGGTCGGCAAATTGAGTACCAGCTTGCTGGGATGAATGATCCCGGTGTGTACCCCGGTTTAGAATAGGTACACCGTATCCCTGAGCATCGTAAGAGCGTGACCAAGGGTTGGCGTCAGGAAGGGCATCCGGCCATAAAAACATTGCCTCAAACAGGGAACCATGATTGTCATGGGGCCCGCAAGGCTAACCCCCGCTCTAGCGGGGAAAATGGCCTTAAAACGGTCATTCATTTTTCATTCAATGAAGGTGAAAGGATTTTGGAGTTTGCTCATGTAGCTGGTTTGTTGATTTGTAATACTCAGTTCCAGAAAGAGGATAATAAGCTTGTTACATACACGTCAGGTGGATCGACGACAACCGTTGACTACCTGATGGTGCGTAGGCAAGATAGGGGACAACTCCGGGACACAAAGGTGATCCCGGGGGAGGAGGCTGTTTCACAGCACCACTTGGTTGTCTGTGACATAAGGGTGAAAGGTGCGAGGAGAGCTCGGCGGGTGAAGTACCAACCGAGAATGAAGGTGTGGAGGTTGAAAGAGTCGACAGTGAGGGAGGCATTAAAAGAGAGTGAGTATGGCAGAGGATGATGTGGTTGAGCTTGAAAGTGGTTGGATGTCAATGAAAGATAGTCTGTTGGGAGCCGTTGGTGACGTATGTGGATGGACTAAAGGACCACCGAGGCACTCGGAAACATGGTGGTGGGATGATGAAGTTGGAAAGAGGATTGACGAGAAGAGGAAGAAGTTCAAGGAGTGGAAGAAGGCGAAGGGTACGGGGGCAGAAAAGGCAGAGCATGAAAGTAAGAAGGCTGCAAAGAAAGAGGTAGCAAAGGCACAGGAGGCATGTTGGAAAATGTTCGGAGAACGCTTGGATTCGGAAGAGGGTCAGAGAGCGGTATTCAGGATTGCAAAGCAGATAGCGAAAGAGAGGTGCGATGTGATGGGGGTGAGTTGCTTGAAGGATGAAGTTGGACAAATCGTTGTGTACCCAGATGGAATTAATGGAAGAGATATATGGAAATGCTGTTGAATGCAGAGAATTAATGAGACAAACATCGAGAGTAACCCAGTTTTAGGACCGGCAGAGAAGATAACTGAGAAGGAGGTTGAGGAAGCGATAAAAGCAATGAAGAGTAGAAAATCAGGAGGGCCGACGGGAGTTGTGGGAGATATGTTGAAGGCAGCGGGAAGTTGGGGTGTGAAAAGAATGACAGAGATCTGTAATCTGGTGGTGAATGAAGGCCACATTCCAGTGGATTGGGAACTGAGTACCCTCGTCCCTCCATACAAGGGGAAACGTGACCCTCTGGACTGTGGCTCGTATTGAGCGATAAAGGTATTGGAAAGGGTGTTGGAGAAGAGGATAGAGGATAAGGAAGAAAGTGAAGATCGTGGAAATGCAGTTTGGATTTAAGCCAGGAAGAGGCGCCCTTTTTATTGTAAGGCAGTTACAGGAGAAGTACATGGAGAAGAGGAAGAAGTTGTTTCTTGGGTTTGTTGATCTGGAGAAAGCATTCGATTGGGTTCCACGCGAAGTTGTGACATGGGCATTGAGGAAGTTAGGAGTGGAGGAATGGTTGATCAGAGTAGTAATGGCAATGTATGAGAGAGCGCACACAGCTGTAAGGACGAAGGACGGGAACAGTGGTGAGTTTGAGGTGAAGGTGGGAGTGCATCAGGGGTCGGTACTAAGTCCACCACTATTTGTAGCTGTGATGGAGGTGCTGGCTCGGAATGTAAAGGAGGGTTTACTGTGGGAGTTGTTGTATGCAGATGATCTGGTGTTGATTGCGGAAAGTATGGATGGACTGAAGGAGAAGATGAACAAGTGAAAGGAATGTATGGAGACAAAAGGTCTGAAGGTGAATATCAGAAAAACGAAGGTGATGGCAAGTGGTAAAGCATGTGGTGAGGTGGAAACAACTGGGAAGTGGCCGTGTGCTGTGTGCAGGAAGGGTGTCGGAGTAAATTCCTTTCAATGTACAATGTGCGCTGAGTGGGTTCATCAAAAATGTAGTGGTTTGAGAGGGTCACTAACCAGTGTGGCAGCTACATTCAAGTGTAAGGTGTGCACAGAGGGAGCTGCAGATGGAGGAAATGTTGAGTTGGATCTTGGAGATGGCGTGAAGCTGGAAGGTGTGAAAACATTTTGCTACCTTGGAGACATGCTGAATGGAGATGGTGGATCAGACTCGGCAACGGTTGCTGGAGTGAGATGTGCATGGAAAAAGTTTCTTGAACTGAGTGGCGTGCTGATGAGGAGGGGAGTGTCGTTGAAGCTGAAGGGAAAGGTGTATGCTGCATGTGTGAGAAGTGTTATGATTTATGGGAGCGAGACATGGGTAATGAATGTAGAGCAGCAACGAAGGCTGGAAAGGGTGGAAATGCGAATGGTTCGGTGGATGTGTGGAGTATCTTTGAGAGAGAGAGAAAGACAAATGATGAATTTCGAAAGATGATCAGAATAGAGCCTGTGATGGATGCTGTGAAGAGAAACAGGTTGAGATGGTTTGGTCATGTGTTGAGGAAGGATGAAAGTGACTGGTTGAGAAGAGTGATGGAAATGAATGTAGAAGGAAGTAGAGGACGGGGAAGACTGAGAAAGACTTGGCTGAAGGTGGTGGAAGAAGAAATGCGGGCAAGGGGGGGTTAACAAGGGGAGATGCAGAAAATAGGGCAAAATGGAGAAGATTGTCATGGGGCCTGCAAGGCTAACCCCCGCTCTAGCAGGGAAAATGGCCTTAAAATGCCTGTTGTTTTGTGTTGTATATGTAGACGCTGAACAGCTGTGTTATGCCATTTTGATGTTTGAAGCATGATTCAATCCATTGTAAAGACGAGTCAAATGTTTTAAGTGATAGCAGTGCAGTGGAAGCAGTAAACAACCTCCACACCTTGAATCCCGGTCGAGTACAAGTGAAAGCAGTAAAATTTAAGTACAGTGGAACAAAGTATGAAGAGAAACAATTGGTTTAAAAAGTAAATTAGCCGTTTTCATGTTTTAATGCCGGCGAACGAGCAGTTGATATCGGGAGAGCACTTGGGCCCACTCCTACGAAGGTAAGAACAATTCCTAATGCTACCGACAGATTCAAAGTGCGCAAGGTTAAGTGCTACCAAGATGAGCCGCACTACAAGCAGCTTAATGGAAAAATATGGAAAGATTCTTGGTTGGCTGGATCGAAGATCAAACTGCCTTCATCCCATTATCTCAGCACTCGCCCCTCCACGCCACCCCTACAACAATCTTCACACCAATCACTGGTGTGTTATCTTGTTTCAATTTACCTCTTTTCTACCTGGAAATCAATTGTATCTCAAAACGTTATTTCATTTAGGAATGTACTCTACATGTCGTATTTCAGTCTTTTTTTTTTCTGGAGTTTTGTTTTCTTTCTGACGAGAAATGTTCAAAAGAGCCGAACCCCAGTTTGTACATCAATTATTATGGGAATATGTGTTTTGCTTCGAGTCGTGTTTTTGAAGAACGTAACTACGATGTTAAGTGAGGAACAGGTATACTTTAAACAGCACATATGCAGATATGTAATGTAACAAATCGTTCTTACTGAAAATCACAGCACTAAGTCAACTTTCTGCTTCTTGACGCTTGTCATTATATCAACCATGGCCAATGATTAAAAAAAAAAAAAAAAAAAAAAAGGTCAGATGACTTCACCACGTTTAATCTCAAACTGTTGTTTTTTTTTGTTTTTTTTTAACTCTGCCTACAACAAATATTTAGATACAGATCACGAGTTTGGTTGCAGCTGGTCCTTCCTGCTTTCCTGTTTTCCTGTTCATGCCCTGCTAAGACTGATGCTATCGCTTGTAGCGGTTATTATGGTTTTACACAACTTATGAGGATTGATGAAGTTGTATCATTTCTGGGAATAAATTTCTTTTAATATTTCTACGTAATTCTTCTTCATTTCCTCTTTGTGCCATTGGGTGCACAGTGCTGCCCAGGCAGTTTCATTGGCTAGGCCGATGGGGCTGACAACCTGGATAGATTGCCACACCGACGCAGGATAGTCGACTGCAAGTGCAGGAATTTGCGATTTGTTCAGCGTGCCGACGATAGCTTGCCTTCTCTTACCGAAGGACGTCGTGGGATCTCATCCACCAACTAATTCTGGCAGATGGGACACCTGTTTAACGTCCATCCAAGGGACGGCGCACACATTGATGAATCGCTCGTCATGCAAAACACCACGATGGCAGTTTATAACTGCGTTGGGATTCAAACCCAGGCTAAACAGCTAGAGGAAAGTGTGCATACGTCCATGTTATCCTGTCAGCCCTTTTCTACCTGATAGCTATGTGAAATACTGAACAAAATGTCACCACATGGATCAGATCAAAACCTGCCATGGGCCATGTGTGGGCCGGGGGTTTCCTGAGTCTACCTTAAAGCACAGCTTCCTTCCTCCTTTCTTTCTTTTTCTTTTCCTTTCTTTTTATCTTTTTCTTTTTTTTTTATACAGTTTTGAACATTGCTGTAATAATGAGGTTTTTATATTTCTAAATGCAATTGACATTTTTTTGTTCGTTCAATGTTTTTTTTTTATTGAGCCTGGTGTTGGCTTAGCGGTTAGGGTGCCAGCTTATGATCCCAGGATCCTGGGCTCGAATCCCGGTCGATCGCTGAATTAACACCAGGGCGGTTGACTCAGCCTGTCATCCTTCCGAGGTCGGCAAATTGAGTACCAGCTTGCTGGGATGAATGATCCCGGTGTGTACCCCGGTTTAGAATAGGTACACCGTATCCCTGCACATCGTAAGAGGCGACCAAGGGTTGGCGTCAGGAAGGGCATCCGGCCATAAAAACATTGCCTCAAACAGGGAACCATGATTGTCATGGGGTCCGCAAGGCTAACCCCTGCTCCAGCGGGGAAAATGGCCTTAAAACGATCATTCATTCATTCATTCATTCAATGTTTGTTTGTTTTGGTTTTTGTGTTTTTTTCCAAGATTGAGGCTTGTGTAGGGCATGAACTTGCAGTGCGGTAGCAGGGCAACAGTTTGATTCAATAAACAGGGGGAAGAAAGGAGCAGGGAAAGAGAGGTAGAAAACATTCCAACCTGCAAGTAAAAGGTTTGGGTTGGAAAGGGTCGATGGGGGTAAATACATTCCGGATAGGAATGGGGAACTAATTTGAGATGTCGGTTCACCGCCTGCTTTTGAAACCTTGGTGGGAAGAGCAGGATAAAACGGTCTCTGTTAAACCAATTCCACAGATTTAAGTGAGGAATGAGGGTTTAGTGTGCATTCAGCCTGGATTTTGGGAGCTTAACCAGGGAGGGTATTGCTGGAAAAATGTGTACATCCTTGAGTTGTGCCAGTGCTGTTCTTTAGTTTCATACATATCATTGTTGACATCCTCAAAACTGTACAGTTTCTGCAGCACTGGAACAGGTACCATAGAGCAGCGGTTCTTAACCTGGGGGTCGTGACGTATGTGCATACGCGAACAAAATACTGTGTGTGGTATGTACCTTTGTTAGGTTCCTAAAAATGGGCTCAACAAATTGATATGTTATTTATGACCCCCGGAAAACCCCAAACGACCCACATGGGGGGGGCACGACCCCCAGGTTAAGAGCCACTGCCATAGAGTAAGCCAGTTCAATTCAACAAACTTGCAATCGCACCAAAAGTCTGATTAGTCTCACTTTTTCTGTCAGTCCTCTAACCTGTATTCTACTCTTACACGAGCGCTAACAGCTGTATTAAAATAAAATGTACTGGTCACCAGAAAACGAAAGCAACTATAACTGCAGCACTCGGTAGAGCGCATCCCTCCACCAGGCTGTGAACGGTTTGGTTTGTATCCTGCTGATATGCCTGATCTGCATCTGAACTTTAACCAAAATCGAATCGATCAGTCCTTGTCTCACACACACACAAGCTGCCCAACAAGTTCAATCTGAATCCGGCCACAACTTTGACATATCACATACACACAAACAAACAGGGGTGAATATATAACATTAATTGGTAACAAGACTGAACAGCTAACATTGCAAAGCCCTCGCTGGGGTACATAGATTACAGTACATCTGAGACTTTAACAATCGCGCACTTGTGAAAAAGGAATGAATACGTATGCTGTTAATTGTTCCACGTGAAGCAATGCTTGAAGGCAAATTGTTAAAGTAAATAAATAAATAAAATTGCATTCACAAAACCGATATAACCAGAATGTTTACTAAGTGACATTTTTCCAATTCTAGTTTGCTTATCGTATGCAGTTTCAAAAATGGTATCAAATATCAAAAATGAACAAAGTGAGAATGGAGGTTTTTTTTTTTTTCCCCTTTTATTCTCCAAGTACTTCATATCTAACGTATAAAAGAGACGGTATCTGTATGTCCGGTAACTGCTCCAAGACCCTTGGGCCGATCGACACGAAATTTCAGGGTATACTCGGGGGCTCCCTAATTAGGTTTTCCATGAAATGTTTTTCAATTTATATATTTTTTATTTTATTTTATTTTTTAAAATATATATTATCTGGTGTTGGCTTAGCAGTTAGGGCCAGGCTTGGGATCCAAGGATCCTGAGTTTAAATCCCGGTCGATCGCTGAATTAACGCCTGAGCGGTTGGCTCAGCCTGTCATCCTTCCGAGGTCGGAAAATTGAGTACCAGCATGCTGGGATGAATGATCCCGGTGTGTACCCCAATTTAGAATAGGTACGCCGTATCCCTGCGCATCGAAGAGGCGACTAAGGGTTGTTTTTTTTTTTTTTTGTGTACAAGATCGAGGCTCATGAAAGAGCTAACATTAATCACACAAAAAGTCAAACCGACACATAAAACACAAAAAATAAGGGGAGCGGTAGACAAGATGGGGAGAGAGGGGGAAGGACACAGACACAACATTTGAGAGAAGGGACATCGGGAGAAATGTGGGAGGGGGAGGGCTTGGGGGGAGGTGGGTGAGGTATAAAACATATGAACACTGCAAGAACTTCCAGGAAAGAAGTTGGAATTTCAAAAAATAAAAAAAAAGTGTATCTGGGGTGAATTAGCGAGGGTAGAAAAGATCAAGGTTTTGGATAGGGGAAGATAAGAGATGGTGGTGGACAGCTGTTTTAAAGACCTGGAGGGAGGAGTGGAATTGAAGGGAGTGGGGGAGTTTGTTCCAGAGGTGGGAGAAAAGGGGAATGAAAGAGTGAAGGTGAGCAGAGAGTCCTGATTTTGGCAGTTTTAACCATAAGGGGGTTGTAGGCAGATCTTGTGCGACCTGAAGGAATATTGGGGGGACAGAGCACAGAGAGAGCTGGGGGAGCAAGGCCAGAGAGGAGTCGGTAGAAGACAGAAAGACCACCAACCTGCCTGCGGTGAGTGAGTGAAAGGCCCTCGGAGTTAGCTTCATCACAGGAGATTCCAATGATTCTGAAAGCTTGGGTTTCAACAGTGTGAAGCGGGCTAGGTGTGAGGCAGGAGCACCAGCCCAGAGGGGGGAACAGTATTCCATTGAGCTGCGGATGAAAGCCTTGTATGTGGTGAGGAGCTCAGGTGTGCCAAGGAAGGAATTCGCACGACGGAGGATGCCCAGTCGGCGACTGGCTTTGGAGGCCAGCTTGGAAATGTGGTTTTCCCAAGAAAGATTGCAGATAGTGAGACCCAAAAGCTTGAGCGACAGAACTTCTTGGAGAGGATTGTTGAGAAAGTAGATGGGAGGGTTTTCCAGTCGGTCCTTTCGGAGAGACATCGTAAGAGTGTGAGATTTGTCAGGATTGAAAGACATGTTCCACTTGTTAAGAGTTGGCGTCAAGGTTGGGTCAAGGGGGTCAGGTTGGGTCAGGGTCAACGCCAAGGGTTGGCGTCAGGAAGGGCATCCGGCAATAAAAACATTGCCTCAAAACGGGAACCATGAGGTCATGGGGCCCGCAAGGCTAACCCCTGCTCTAGTGGGGAAAAATGGCCTTAAAAAACCATTGTTCATTCATTCATATATGTATATATATATTCTTAACCAAAGATCACATTTTAATTGGATAGAAAGCACTAGAACATTTTGATCGGATTGAATGTCAGTATTTCCCCTAAAATCGAACCTCACTCTTACCTCCATTTAACCTCCTCCTACTTTTTGCTTTGCAGGTCAGTGCCCCTGCGATCAGCTACCTGGCTATTATTGCATTCTTTGGCTTTGTTGCATTTTTCGAGATCGGGCCAGGACCCATCCCCTGGTTCATTGTGGCTGAGCTGTTCAGCCAAGGCCCACGACCCTCAGCAATGGCCGTGGCAGGATGTTCCAACTGGACGTCAAACTTCTTGGTGGCATTGCTTTTCCCCTTTCTAGCGGTGAGTGCCCCCACTTGTGTAATTTTTCTGATAGCATGAGACATTGAGGTGACAGATCACAGGTTCATACATGACAGGTGACCACACTTGGGCACATAAGTTTTTGGCGCTTAATGGGTTGTTGACCGCATGACTATCACACTGAGATAGCAAGTATTTTTCTTTGTATACAGGATCGAGGCTCGTGAAAGAGCTAACATTTATCAAACAAAAAATCAGACACACAAAGCATATAATAAGGGGAGCTGTGGACAAGATGGGGAGAAGAGGAAGCACACACACAACATTTGAGAGCAGGGACATCGGGAGATCTGTGGGAGGGAGAGGGCTTGGGGGGGGGGAGGAGGCGTGGGAGTATTGTAGCTTGATGTCCAGGTATATTAAAGAACAAACTACTTGCTATCTGCACTTTAGCAGGAATTAGGATTTGTTCAGGGTGCCTGCAACGTCACATCTAGACTCTGTCAAAAGACAAAGTGGAATTTTCCACACCCAACTACGTGATGTTGGTGCATATATCTTCGGCTTAACATCCACCCTAGGGATGACAACTTTTCATTGAACTGACTGCAAAACACCAATGTGACAGTTTGTGGTTGGGTTGAGAATCCAATCGAGATTAGGCGGCTCAAAGGTAAGTGCACTGCTTCTGCACCATCTTGTCTGTAATTCTCTTAAATGCATATTGAAGCAGGAATAAATTTCGAATTTGGTCTGCTGGTTGCATCCCCACTCGAGCGTGGCTGTACCCCTGTACATTTGGGTAGGAATTTGTGCTTTGGCCAGGGCAATGGTGTACCTTTTTTTAAATTCTAAATGGGATATTTAAGCTTGACCACCAAATGTTGTTGGTTGTTAAAGTTCCCACTGTGCTTTTGTAAAAAGGGACACCCGGCTTGATGTTTTCAATGTTGTACTTGTTTGCAATATCTTGACAGCATGTTCATTGTTGCAATGCTCCATGTGTGAAGCACCAGTGACGGTTGAGTTGTGTAAGGAATCATAGCCAGACTAGACATACGAAAAGTGGATGTTATACATCTTCATACTGCCAACGCGTCTGCATAATTAGCATAAATGTACAGAAACTAATTATGCACTGTATGGAAACGCCAATAAAATGGTTTCTTTGCAGTGGATTTTAGAACTGAACTGTCACAAATGTGTATCGTTATAGCGTCACCTGGTGGGAGTGGCTATTGCAATTCGTAATAACATTCCATTTCAGGGCCGGACGGGTTCTTTCCTAATCAAATACAAATGGCAGATTTGCCATTTAAAATTTGCCACACTTGCCATTTTAAATTAAAAACAAATAATTGAAAGTCAGGTCTCTCTCCCCCCTCAAACCGGTGGCTACGTGTAAAAGGAGTTTATTGTGATGAACTTTATTCATCTTCTGATGTTTATTCTGATGATGTTTGGTCCAAAAACGAAAAGTTTTTCTCTTTTAAATAGTTAATTTATGAGCCCGTCCCACTGCACAGCAGAAGACAGGGTTTTGTACCAGTGTGTGTAGGTGTGTGTCCGTCCGGGCCATAAGTTTATTTATTATTATTATTTTTTATTTTTTTTCAAACCATTTGAGCTATTGTCATCAAATTTTCACCAAACCTTTTTTATGACAATAGAGAAGGCAAATCAATACTTGTTAAAGGGTCAAAGGTCAGCATCACATAAAATCATCAATTTTCATCAAATTGTACTGAAATTTATATTTACCATTTGACTTTTGTCATCAAATTTTCAACAAAGCTTTATTATGACATGGAGGAGACAGATGAATAATTTTGTCAAAAGGTTAAAGGTCAGCATCACCTAAAATCATCAATTTTTATCCAATTAACAGGAAATTCCGTTAATTTTGTCAAAAGGACCACGATTAGTGTCACATAAAATCGTCAATTTCCTTCTGATTGACCTGAAATTTTAAGTTTGCATAATTATCGATCAAATGCTACTTGTCGATTTTTATTATTTATTTATTTCTTTTTAGATCAAAAGGTCAAGTTTGCGTAAAAATCACCAATTTCCACCCAATTTACTTGGAATTATATGATATGGAAGGGAATTTGCATATTGGGTCACAGAATTGGTTCACCAAGCAAAAGCTCAAAGCTGATTATTATTATTATTATTATTTTTAGATCCAAAGCTCAAAGGTTAAGGCTGCATAAAATCTTTAATTTAAATTTTTTATTTTCTTTTTTTAACTTTTCGTTATTTTTAGCATACGGAAGAATAAGAAATACAAATGACGCGGACGGGCTTTTTATTTTCAGATGCTTTCTCGTTCTTTGTATTCGTCTAGTAGATATCTATTTTAATTTTTGAGTTGCACGAAGATTATCCCAAAAGTTCTGTCAACAAAGCCAACATAACAGACCAATTGACGAGCTTGGCACATTATTCAATGTAATCTCAATCCTGTTCAATATACTTCGGCCAATGGTGAACAAACGTTTGACTCTGCACACGAGCCTTCCTTCTGAAGAGGCCTTAATGCCATTGGTTGTGTTAACATCTTCCCTTCAGGTCATTTTTTAATTTCGGCAGAAATTGTATCGTCTTGAATCTAGTCAATATAGTGGGAGAGGCCAAACTTCCCACACACGGAACTTGAACAGGCGTGGGCATTGCTCTCCATTTCATGCAGCGTTGTCCTGTAGGGGAGATGGCATAGTTCAAAAGTCCTCGAGGTTTCTTACACACTGAAGGTCGCACGTGATCACAAGACCACATGATAGTTCTCTCCATTTGCTGCCACACCCTGTGGAACTGTGTAGTTTAACAAGATTCTGTAATCTAAAAACCACGAAGTGCTTGGTGGATTTGATGAACAATTATCTTCGACATTAACCCTGATTTTGGACAAGAGGTCTTCATGCACAATTAGAACATCAAGCCTGGCCAGCTAGTCCATGAAAGACTTTGGCCAATCTTACATGTTCTATGATGTAGTACGAAGAAATCAAATATTGTAGCCTATCCAACAATTATATTGTCATTTCGTATAATTTTTTTTTTTTTTGCCAATGTTAATTTGTGTTGTTGTTGGTGAAATTGAAAGTAGAGGTGGAAAGAAAGGTGATGGACTGCTGCTTATATTTGTTACCTTTCTCACCCACCAGGAACTAATGGGGCCTTTTGTATTCCTCATCTTCACTGTGCTGCTTGTTATTTTCACCATCTTCACTTACTTCCGCGTGCCTGAAACGAAGGGACGTACGTTCGATGACATCGCCAAGGAGTTCCGCGTGAAGGCCGGCATGAAGTCGGACGCCGCAGAGAGCGGCCCACTAAATGTAGACTCGACTGTGTGATTATTCGTTTTTCCAGCCGTAGTTCAGGCTCTTCCTCTTCTTCACTCTCTCTGCCCTTAAATTTTCTGATCGATGATTGAAGCTGGCTTAATTGTAGCAAGCCATGTTTTCATTGTTCACCTCGTCAGCATCGTGCCCCATGAAGAGAGGCGGCCTTTTTTTCTTTTTTTTCTCCTTGTGAGGAAGGATGTGCAGACTAATCCATTTGTGGACCATGTTGTGTGTGGGATAACCTCTTGTACGTATACGTACGAGAGCTTATTCCCCTGTGTGTGGGCTAACCTCTTGTGGAATATGAGCTTATTCTCAAGGGAAAGTATGGAAGTGGGTATGTCTTGAGGTTAGTGTCCTTATACTTGAGAACCATATGAATGAACCACAAGTGGTTATGCACACCCAACTGTAACTTATTACCGATTTCATTTGTATTAAAACTAACTATTTATTAGATGTATTTTTTTAAGTAGTGTGTTGCATAGGGCAGTATATTCAAGAAAATGTGCTTTTTAAAACGAGAAAACTCCAAGAAAAGGCTTCGCACATGTACATATGGCTTGCTTGTGATTATTATTATTATTATTATTATTATTATTTTTGTGTGTGTGGGGGGTAGGAGGCGGAGCGGTCATGTGACTTGCATTAACACAAGAGGACCATGTACTTTAGATTGAGAGAGCCAAAGTTTTCTTGCACCTATTTGCCAGCCTTGTTTTTAAGCTAAATGGTGTTCTCCTCCCCGATTGTGACACGAGTAAAGATGAATTTTTAATCGATGCTCTCCGAGGCTCTAAATTTTTTCGTGTGGGAAACATTTCCTGTTTTGAATATGTAGCTGTTTTGAATGTGGTGTGTGGTCAGGTTCCAATGCTTTTAAAAAACGTTTGTGGATGTTTTCGTTTTTATGATATGGAAGGTTAACTTGTAAATCACTGTTTCGAGCACATTCATCTGTGGACACGACTGGTGTTGCATGGCACAAGTTGCTTGAACTCTGTGCCATTGTGTGCTGAAATGATGTTTGAAGTGAAATGGTGCACACTTGTCATACTTTGTATGCTGTTTTTTTGGTCTTCTGTGTGTTTTTTGTAGGTTTTTTTCATTCACGTCACATGTAATAAAGTACCTGTCACTGCCTCATCAATTCTTCATTGATGTTTCATTGGTTTTGGGGGGGGGGGGGGGGGGAGGAAATTGTTGAAATATTTATCAAATCTTTAAAGAAAAAAAGATTCCCTCAATTGCTTCCTCTTTGTGCATCTGGCAATTTTCAGGAAGGGCAATACACTTTTCATTGTTATTTTAGATGTGCCTTATCCAGTTTTGAGTGAGTGTGGGTCATATGTACAATGAGGAGTTTTAAAAGTCCAGTAACAACAGTTCCGACAACAGCTGGACTACCCTGCTTGTCATGGTGGCAGATGTAGCACTTGTGAGCGGCTGCTGCGAGAAAGCGATTCTTGTGTCCCTGGTTTGAGGTTGCTGTGTCCAGGGTCTGTATTGCGAGCAGGTGTACTCGATCGTCTTAAACCTTCATTGGAGGCCACTATGGCATACATGGACAGTCTACTCGGTAAGTACAAGTCTCTTTTTGAGATGCAAGGTATTCACCCTGCAAAGGCCACCAAGTAAATTCGGCAGCATTTTAAGCTCAGGATAGTGATGTTTTGGAGGAATTAAGCGACATTGCACCAGCCTCCTCATGTCAACACAGCCAAAACTGGTGTCTACCATTTCTAACTCTCTGCAAGATGTTCTGAATGCAGCTTTCAAACAAACGGCTGATCTGTCTGTATCCAGAGCATCTCCATGCCATGGACGTGTTTGTGAGCAGACGGGGCACACCAGGCTTCTGTACCACACTGACGTTGATCAAAGGTGGTGTTTCTCAGTGTGACAGTTTGTATAAAACCAATGCACATCACAGATTTGATTCTTGCCTCAACAAAAAAATAATTTCAGTCAGTATTACCTTTTGTACTGGGTCATTTCTGCTGATTATAATAACTAGCAACGGTACCTGCCCGACGGGCGGGTACCGTTGCTAGTTATTACCCACCGGGCTTCAATTGGGAGGCCCAAATGGAAAGGCAAAATATCAGAAATGGAAGGCTTTTTTTTAATTTTAAACGATTTATATAAACATCCGTTAAATCATATCACTCGCAAATCATCAAAATCTAAACAGTATTTGTAGAATTTGAATAAAAGCCACATCGCTGTTCATATCGGTAAATATTATTCCATCGTGTTTGGGAAAATTGGGAAAACAATAGAGCCTATTTTACTCCAGGGGGTCCCAGGATTACCCACCCAAAATGTTCTTGCTATCGGTTCAGCCGTTTTTGCGGTACCTGGGAACAGACAGACATTTGATGAATTATAGTAAGATGATGCTGGTCACTCCTCCAGAAACCAGTCTGACGAGCAGATAATTAATCAATCTTCCTGGTTGCACAATTATTCTGCTCATCACATGCAACAGTCAAGACCCCAAAGTGCAGTATGCCATAGAACAAGCTTAAAAATAACGATTTTGCTGAGACGTCATGTTTGTCTGATTGGATATGCCAGGTGAATACACTTGTTAGTTTGACGGATGTCTTGGTTTGGTGGATGTGTTAGTTTGGCGCACGTGTATGTTTGGCGCACGTGTATGTTTGGCGCACGTGTATGTTTGGCGGATGTCTTAGTTTGGCACATGTATTTGTTTGGCGGATGTGTTAGTTTGGCGGATGTCTTAGTTTGGCGCATGTCTTAGTTTGGCGCATGTGTTTGTTTGGCGTCTGGCTTAGTTTGGCGCATGTGTTTGTTTGGCGGATGTCTTAGTTTGGCGCATGTGTTAGTTTGGCGTATGTGTTAGTTTGGCGGATGTGTTGTTTGGCGGATGTCTTGGTTTGGCGGATGTGTTAGTTTGGCGGATGTGTTGTTTGGCGGATGTCTTAGTTTGGCGGATGTCTTGGTTTGGCGGATGTCTTGGTTTGGTGGATGTGTTAGTTTGGCGGATGTCTTAGTTTGGCGCATGTCTTAGTTTGGCGCATGTGTTTGTTTGGCGGATGTCTTAGTTTGGCGGATGTGTTAGTTTGGCGGATGTCTTTGTTTGGCGCATGTGTTTGTTTGGCGGCTGGCTTAGTTTGGCGCATGTGTTTGTTTGGCGGATGTCTTACTTTGGCGGATGTCTTCGTTTAGCGCATGTGTTAGTTTGGCAGATGTGTTAGTTTGGCGCATGTGTTTGTTTGGCGGATGTGTTTGTTTGGCAGATGTCTTAGTTTGGCGCATGTGTTTGTTTGGCATATGTCTTAGTTTGGCGCATGTTTGTTTGGTGGATGTCTTAGTTTGGCGCATGTGTTTGTTTGGCGTATGTGTTAGTTTGGCGGATGTGTTGTTTGGCAGATGTCTTAGTTTGGCGGATGTCTTGGTTTGGCGGATGTTTGTTTGGTGGATGTGTTAGTTTGGCGGATGTCTTAGTTTGGCGCATGTGTTTGTTTGGTTGATGTGTTAGTTTGGCGCATGTGTTTGTTTAGCACATGTGTTTGTTTGGCGGATGTCTTAGTTTGGCGGATGTCTTGGTTTGGCGGATGTTTGTTTGGTGGATGTGTTAGTTTGGCGGATGTGTTAGTTTGGCGGATGTCTTTGTTTGGCGCATGTGTTTGTTTGGCGGCTGGCTTAGTTTGGCGCATGTGTTTGTTTGGCGGATGTCTTACTTTGGCGGATGTCTTCGTTTAGCGCATGTGTTAGTTTGGCAGATGTGTTTGTTTGGCGGATGTGTTTGTTTGGCGGATGTCTTAGTTTGGCGCATGTGTTTGTTTGGCATATGTCTTAGTTTGGCGCATGTTTGTTTGGTGGATGTCTTAGTTTGGCGCATGTTTGTTTGGCGTATGTGTTAGTTTAGCGGATGTGTTGTTTGGCGGATGTCTTAGTTTGGCGGATGTCTTGGTTTGGCGGATGTTTGTTTGGTGGATGTGTTAGTTTGGCGGATGTCTTAGTTTGGCGCATGTGTTTGTTTGGTTGATGTGTTAGTTTGGCGCATGTGTTTGTTTAGCACATGTGTTTGTTTGGCGGATGTGTTAGTTTGGCTGATGTGTTAGTTTGGCGGATGTCTTAGTTTGGCGAATGTCTTAGTTTGCCGAATGTGTTAGTTTGGCGCTTGTGTTTGTTTGGCTGATGTCTTAGTTTGGCGCATGTGTTTGTTTGGCGGATGTCTTCGTTTGGCGCATGTGTTTGTTTGGCAGATGTGTTAGTTTGGCGGATGTTTGTTTGGCGGATGTGTTTGTTTGGCGGATGTGTTTGTTTGGCGGATGTGTTTGTTTGGCGCATGTGTTTGTTTGGCGGATGTGTTTGTTTGGCGCATGTGTTTGTTTGGCGCATGTGTTTGTTTGGCGGATGTGTTTGTTTGGCGGATGTGTTTGTTTGGCGGATGTGTTTGTTTGGCGGGTGTGTTTGTTTGGCGGATGTGTTTGTTTGGCGCGTGTCTTAGTTTGGCGCGTGTGTTTGTTTGGCGGATGTGTTAGGTTGGCGCATGTGTTTGTTTGGCGGATGTCTTAGTTTGGCGCATGTGTTAGTTTGGCGGATGTGTTAGTTTGGCGCATGTGTTTGTTTGGCTGATGTGTTAGTTTGGCGGATGTGTTAGTTTGGCGGATGCGTTAGTTTGGCGGATGTCTTAGTTTGGCGCATGTCTTAGTTTGGCGGATGTGTTTGTTTGGCGCATGTGTTTGTTTGGCGCATGTGTTTGTTTGGCGTATGTCTTAGTTTGGCGCATGTGTTAGTTTGGCGGATGTGTTAGTTTGGCGGATGCGTTAGTTTGGTGCATGTCATTGTTTGGCGGATGTGTTTGTTTGGCGCATGTTTGTTTGGCGGATGTCTTAGTTTGGCGGATGTGTTAGTTTGGCGCATGTTTGTTTGGCGGATGTCTTCGTTTGGCGGATGTCTTAGTTTGGCGCATGTGTTTGTTTGGCGCATGTGTTTGTTTGGCGTATGTGTTTGTATGGCGGATGTCAGTTTGGCGCATGTGTTACTTTGGCAGATGTGTTAGTTTGGCGGATGTGTTAGTTTGTCGGATGGCTTAGTTTGGCAGATGTGTTAGTTTGGCGGATGTGTTAGTTTGGCACACGTCTTAGTTTGGCGGATGTGTTAGTTTGGCGGATGTGTTAGTTTGGCCGATGTGTTAGTTTGGCCGATGTGTTAGTTTGGCCGATGTGTTAGTTTGGTGCATGTCTTAGTTTGGCGCATCTCTTAGTTTCGCACACGTCTTAGTTTGGCGGATGTCTTAGTTTGGTGCATGTCATTCTTTGGGGGATGTGTTAGTTTGGCGCATGTGTTTGTTTGGCGGATGCGTTTGTTTGGCTGATGTCTTAGTTTGGCGCATGTGTCTGTTTGGCGGATGTCTTAGTTTGGCGCATGTGTTTGTTTGGCGCATGTGTTTGTATGGCGGATGTCTTAGTTTGGCACATGTGTTCGTTTGGCGCATGTGTTAGTTTGGCGGATGTCTTAGTTTGGTGCATGTGTTTGTTTGGTGCATGTGTTTGCTTGGTGCATGTGTTTGTTTGGTGCATGTGTTTGTTTGGCGCACGAGTTTGTTTGGCGGATGTATTAGTTTGGCGGATGTGTTAGTTTGGCGGATGTGTTAGTTTGGTGCATGTCATTGTTTGGCGGATGTGTTAGTTTGGCGCATGTGTTTGTTTGGCGCATGTGTTTGTTTGGCGGTTGTGTTAGTTTGGTGCATGTCTTAGTTTGGCGCATCTCTTAGTTTGGCGCACGTCTTAGTTTGGTGGGTGTCTTAGTTTGGTGGGTGTCTTAGTTTGGCGGGTGTCTTAGTTTGGCGGATGTGTTAGTTTGGCGCATGTGTTAGTTTGGCGGATGTCTTAGTTTGGTGCACGTGTTTGTTTGGTGCATGTGTTTGTTTGGCGCACGTGTTTGTTTGGCGGATGTGTTTGTTTGGCGCACGTGTTTGTTTGGCGGATGTGTTAGTTTGGCGGATGTCTTGGTTTGGCGCATGTGTTTGTTTGGCGGATGTGTTAGTTTGGCGCATGTGTTTGTTTGGCGGATGTGTTAGTTTGGCGCATGTGTTTGTTTGGCGCGTGTGTTTGTTTGGCGCGTGTGTTTGTTTGGCGCGTGTGTTTGTTTGGCGGATGTGTTAGTTTGGCGCATGTGTTTGTTTGGGGGATGTGTTTGTTTGGCGGATGTGTTTGTTTGCCACATGTGTTAGTTTGGCGGATGTGTTAGTTTGGCGCATGTGTTTGTTTGGGGGATGTTTGTTTGGGGGATGTGTTTGTTTGGCGGATGTGTTTGTTTGCCGCATGTGTTAGTTTGGCGGATGTGTTAGTTTGGCGCATGTGTTTGTTTGGGGGATGTGTTTGTTTGGCGGATGTGTTTGTTTGCCGCATGTGTTTGTTTGCCGCATGTGTTTGTTTGGCGGATGTGTTAGTTTGGCGGATGTTTGTTTAGCGGATGTGTTAGTTTGGCGCATGTGTTTCTTTGGCGGGTGTCCGCGGGCGTCCGGGCATCCGTTAACTTTTGGTTTCCTTCAATTTCAAGGAGAACGGCTTGTCCGATTAAATCCCTTTTTGTAGTGTTTGTTGGGGTTGAGTTGAAGAAGGTTACTTTCGAAAATGGGCGTGCTGCGATTTTCAATATGGCCGCCACGGCGGCCATCTTGAAATTGGTTCCCGTCAATTTTGAGCAGAACGGCTTGTCCGATTAAATTAATTTTTGCAATATGTGTTGGGGTTGAGTCGTGGAAGGGTTCATTCGAAAATGGGTGCGCTGCGATTTTCAATATGGCCGCCATGGTAGCCATCTTGAAATTGGTTTCAATCCATTTCGAGCAGAATGGCTTGTCAGATTAAATCCATGTTTGCAGTGTGTTTTGGGGTTGAGTAGAGGAAGGTTCCTTTCGAAAATGGGTACGCTGCGATTTTCAATATGGCCATCACGGCAGCCATCTTGAAATTGGTTTCCATCAATTTTGAGCAGAACGGCTTGTCAGATTCAATCCATTTGTGCAGTGTTTGTTGGGGTTGAGTAGAGGAAGGTGCTTTTCGAAAATGGGCGTGCTGCGGTTTTCAATATGGCCGCCACGGTAGCCTTCTTGAAATTGGCTTCCGTCAATTTCGAGCAGAACAGCTTGTCCGATTACATCCATTTTTGCAGTGTGTTGGGGTTGAGTAGAGGAAGGTTCATGGGCACGCTGCGATTTTCAATATGCCCGCCACGGCAGCCATCTTGAAATTGGTTTCCACCATGCAAGGGGCTGAGGGGTTATGCCCGCTTTGCGGTGCTATTTTTTTTTTTTTTTTGCAGGCAAAACACGAGTGACCATGTGGAACTGCTTGATTGAAGAACGTCCTTTCGTTATCAAAGCTTTTTACAAGAATAATGATCGTGCAACTGCTGCACACCGTCAATTCAAACTCAAATGTTCAACGTCGTGGAAATGTGCTGTCTGATCGTGCTATCAAGTTATGGGTTCAGAAGTTTGAGAGGACCAGTTCAACTTTAAAAGAGAAATTACCGGAAGCACCCAAATCAGTTAGAACGGCACAAAACAGTGAGCGTGTAAGGGAGTCAATTTTGAGAAGCCCGCATCGCTCCAGCCGAAAGCAAGCATCAGCCTTAAGAATTTCTCACAGGTCACTACGCTGCATATTGCATAAGGATTTAAACTTTTATCCCTATGAAATTCAAAATTTCCAGGAATTAAGCCAAGATGATGAGATTTCCCTTCATAATTTTTGTGAGGGAATGTTTTCATTCATGGACGGAAATGAAAACCAAAACATTGCTAACAATTTGTTCATGTCTGATGAAGCACATTTTCATCTGTGTGGCGATGTCAATAAGCAAAATACTCGCTTTTGTGCGGCCGAAAACCCAATAGTTCAGTATCTTAACGACGAAACTGGCGGAAATAGTTACACGCCGGACAAAAGCACCAAATTTTTTTTGGACAGTCCCACATATGTGAGGATTGATTTTTGCCTAAGCTCCAAAAAATTATATGCACCTGAGGGCTGTGGCGTCACAATGACGTCACACAGTGTTACAAATAGTCCGGTACCTTAGTAAATGGATTGTTACACGCTGGACAAAAACACCTTTTTTTTTTACACAATCCCTGCATGAGGTCACTTGTTAAGAAAAAGCTAAGCTCCAAACATTCCGTTAAACTGGAAGCTAAAATGGCGTCGTTTATGACGTCATATTGCCGAAAATGGCATTTTGTGGATAATCAACAGGAAAAAACAGGTACCAAATGTTCAGAAATTGTGTTTTTAATGAAATACATATACACTGATGACAACCGAATTGTTACAAAAATTTAAGCTAAAATGACGTTAGAATGGCGTCATATGACGTCATAATGACGTCATTTGGCTAGAAAATGACATTTTGGTATATTCAGCAACCTTGTGTTTATTGAAGTACACGCATATTTGTAGTATGAGATTTATAATGACGAGATAGGAAGCAAGACTGTTAAAAAAAGAGCCAGAACAGTATTCCATGGGAAATAATGAGCTTATTTTTGACATTTGCAACAGCACAGGTCAGTACATGGTCGTCCGGCTTTGGAGCATTTGCATCTCAAACAGCCTATGTCCGACTTGCAGTTGCATTTTATGAGTTCTGCACAGGCGTCCGCTGCTTGTGGGATAGTTATCCACACTGGTAACCACTTATTATCCTCCATTGTCCACCCACAACCCCCGGGAGACGGAATCGAGAGCAAAGAAAAGAAACATCAGCGCTTCCAAAGCCTCGACATACAGATGGAAATTGTTCTCTCTATGAGCACGAATGAAGACGAGGATAGTGAGTTCTGTGCGAAGCACAGTATCCCAGAACTGAAAGGTTGGGCTTTTCTCTATCATTTGCCGTTTCCATTTATTAAAGTCATCTGTTACATCGGAGGAATTAAGATGAGTCCCATGTGCGTCACGTTGTAATTTTGACAGTACCAACGCAGTCACTTGGTGAGCATGTCTCGTTCTTGTGACGTGGGCTGCTTTGAGAAATGAATCGGCCTTGCCAGTCGTTGCTATGCCAGAATCAGTGAGCAGGTTAGTCCAGCCACTATCTGCTGAAAAGTCCCCAAGAATGTTCCACAAAGCTTTTTCAATATGAAGCCCGCCAAACATGATAATGAGTTTGTCTTCTCCATGGGTTTCTGGAAAATTCCACTGGATATACTTCGCGTTTGCAAAAATGGGACAATCGCAGGCTAGAACCAGGATTTGGCCCGGGTTGAGGAATTCTGTGGCAGACTTTAAAACATCCATTCCGTGCTTAATCATGGAAGGAGTGTCGGCCTTCTCAGCAAATAGAGGTAGAAGCGCGGTAATAGCTGGTGGGTTTGTCGGAGGGGTCTGAGTGGATGCGTGATACGCCGCCCAAGCTAGAGCATCGCCATTTTGTAGGGTATCCTTGAGAAGTGTAATGGCACGCTGCACCCATTCATCTTCTTTGAACTTCGCTTCCCCCAGTGGCCCATTGTGTGGCGTTGTTTGTACTGCAGAGATTCGTGTGGATGTCATGGTCACATTTAATGCCTGTACTATTGCAAACGAGTCTGGAAGATATGGTTTGGTGTCTGAGTCTTTCTCGACGACAATTGTTGGTCTCGGTATTCCAGGATCATCAAGGGTTGGGAATTGTGTAATGCTCATACCAGTTCCATGAAACGACCCCTTGGCTGTAGTAGACGACGGATCGTGGTGAATATTGTCCAGAGCCCCGACTGTGAATAAACCGTTTCTTAAGTTGGGTGGTCGCGCACTACACCATCAATCTTAAATTGCTCACATGCGGATAGGGCCAACTGATTTTCTATTTTAAGCACACGACTGCAGGAAATGCTCAAATATCATATATCATATCATATCTCTCAATGACTGATCTGCAGAGAATGTTGAAAACTCGTGAAGCTTGGTTATCGAGGTTTGGTCACAAAAAATGCAAACATCCTTGCTTCCCGGTGCTGATTGCCTGATTGATCGGTGAGTAGTTGTGTCTGATGTCTTGTTTACCTGTTGTTTTTTTAAATCTCTTGCTCTCTTGAGTTTAGCATTGTTAAATTTCTGGTGGCATGAACGATGCCAAGAGGCTTTGTTTGTAAGGAACTGTTCCGGTGTTGCATCAGTCCCGAACTCAATGTGCATGGGCAGTGCATCCAAGGTTTTGAATTCCTCGACATTTTCGAAGAATGCCTTGTAAACTGATAAAGCATCACAGCTTTGGCGATTTTGTGGACAATTAAGCTGCTCTGGGGTACTTCTCTGACAGATAACACAAGCTGTCCAATCCATATCAACAAGTGGTGGGGTGGCCTTTTATTTACCACATTAACATCTTCGAAAAAAAAACAGTGAACATAAGTTGTTTAATTCTGTTGGTTATGATTGGGAGCTACAATGCGTTGTACGAGTGCGAGTACAGCAACAAACATTATATTCTATCCGCTACAATAAAATGCTGTATTTTAGCTTAACAAAGGTCCTTATAGCATGACAAAATTCATTGAAATGCTTATTAACAAATTTATAAGCTTTAGTACCTCGCGAAATAGTCCATGAAACACAAAAAGTGGGACCGCATAACAAGTAGGAGCGCCTGTTAACCCAGACCAGCATTTGAAACACTCTGACGTCATTGTGATGCCACAGCCGTCAGGTGCATATAATTTTTTGGAGCTTAGGCAAAAATCAATCCTCACATATGTGGGACTATCCAAAAAAAATTTGGTGCTTTTGTCCGGCGTGTAACAATCCATTTACTAAGGTACCGGACTAAGAAATGCACACGAAACCGTTACACAGACCCAAACTCACAGTGTGGTGTGCACTTTTGTCGTTCGGCATCAGAGGGCCTTACTACTTTCAGAACAATAACAGAAATGCCATCACTGTTACTGCAGCTCGATATACCGATATGATTTCTAACTTCCTCTCCAGAAAATTAAACAGATTTGCAGCAGTGAGCCCAATGACGTGGTTTCAGCAAGATGGTGCAACCTCCCACACCACCAGAGTGTCCATGACTACTGTAAGGGCGCTCTTTCCAAAGCAGGTCATTTCCAGAAACGGCGATAATCCATGGCCAGCGAGGTCACCCGATTTGACTGCGTGATTATTTATTGTGGTCATGTCTTAAGGACAAAGTGATGTTAACTGTCCACAAACTCTTCATGAACTTAAGGAAAACATCGGACGTGAAATCAATGATAATGACGTCACCATGTTGCAGAACGTCATGAATAACTGGCATCCAAGATTGGAGGAATGTGTCAGACGAAATGGTGCGCATCTCTTAGATGTTCTTTTCCAAAATAAATAGCATGTTATGCACTTCACTTTCTTGTTAAAATTTGTTTTGAAATACAACTTTTTGTTACCTTTACACGGGTGTCAAAAATAACCATATTTCTGGCTCACCCTGTACAAAAATATTTAACACCCTTCAGAACTGAGAGAGCTTCCTCAATACATGGGAGTGAGTATGCATATTTGCGAGTTTTTTAATTCAAGGCCCATATTAACCATATTTCTGGCTTACGCTGTATAAACAAAAATATACAAACGAGTTTGCCTGTCCTGGGAGGCTACATGTATGTGCCATTTATCACTCATTCTAAGTGCAAAACGAGTTTCAGCCACATACGAGTTTGCCCGTGCTCTTAGATGCCATGTGCTACTCATCATTGCTCGGTCTAAGTGTAAGAACGAGTTTTGCCCACATATAAGTTTGTCTGTCCTGTGAGACACCATGTGCCAGTTATCACTCGTTGAAAGTGTAAAAATCACCTCACCCCTCCCCTCTAAATCTCCCCCATATCCCATCCCTTTCAAAACCCTCCCCTTGTCCCTTCCCTCCCAAACTCCCCCCTCACCCCTCCCCTTCAAATCTCCCCACCCTCATTGCTTCTCAATTTCCCCCCTCTCACTCCCCCTCCTCAAAGCGTCCTCCCCGCTTCTTCCCCCTTCAAACTCTCACCTCCATCTCCCCCAACCTTCTGCCTCGCTCTTCCCCCTCCTCAAATAACACCTCATTGTGGCTCACCCAATCACCATCAAACCTTTTGTCCGCCCCATCCCTCCCTTTCTCCGAGCTATTCTGAAATCTCTGACACACCTTCAACAGCTCTCCCTACCTCTTCCACCTCTTCCACATCTTACCCTACCCCTCCTCCCCCCTGTTCTGTATCTGATGCTCCCCCTTCCTCTTCATTAACGGTATGGACCTCAAACATCCGGGGCCTTCGTTCAAACTTAACTGATCTCTCCATACAGGTTGCTTCTGTCAAACCAGACGTGATCTGCTTAACAGAAACTTTCCTCCTTTATGATGTCTCTGATTCCATAGTATCTCTCCCGGGCTACTCCCTCCTCCGGTATGATAGACCTGAGCCTCGTCCTGGAGGCGGGGTTGCTATCTTTATCAAAAACTCTCTTCCTCACTCGCCCTGCACTGCACTCTCTCCACCTCACCCCCAGGAATACCTCTGGCTACGGCTTCCCCTTCGCTCCCACCTCTTGTTCATATGTGTGTTGTACCGTCCACCAAACAGTGATGACTCCATCTACATCTCGCTGTCTGATGATATGGACCAACTTCTATCTACTCATCCCAACTCTCTCTTCCTCATATGTGGTGATTTCAACTGTCATCATGCCAGTTGGCTGGGTGTGGGTACCTCTCTCACCAGCCATGGCTCCTCAGCAAAGGACTTCTGCGACTCACTGGGACTGACACAATCTGTCAATTTCCCGACCCGGATCTCAGTCAACGGAACATCTTCTCTTCTGGACTTGGTTATGACTAACTTCCCTGAAAATGTCTGCTGCTCTTCTTCTGCTCCGATCGGATCATCTGATCATGTCCTTGTTAAAGTGGACATCTCTCTGACCATCCTCAGGGAGCCTGCTCAGCGTCGACGAGTCTGGCATTTCACTCAGGCCAACTGGCACGGTCTTCAAGCAGCCATCAATCATCTGGACTGGTCTCCCATCTCTACCACCTCTGACATCAACTCATCCTGGGAATTCTTCCAAAGTAAATTGCTCTCTCTCATGCACAGATTTATCCCATCTCGTCTTCAGTTGTCATACCCTTCCTCCCGTCCATGGTACACGGAATCTTGTGGTGAGGCTGTTGCCCAGAAACAACTTGCCTTCGTCTCCTGGAAAGCAAATCCAACGGAAGGAAATCTCATTTCCTTTCACAAAGCCCGAAACAAGTGTGTGTCCACCCTCAGGAGAGCCAGGAAACAATATCTCTCCGTTCTCAAGACCGAACTCTCTTATCTGTCTCCCTCTTCCAAATCCTGGTGGCGTCTGGTCAAATCCGTTTCTGGTGTTTGTTCCCCCTCCATCCCCTCCCTTACCTCAAACGGCTACACAGCTGACTCCGCACGTGAAAAAGCTGAATGCCTCAACTCTGTGTTTGCCTCTAAATCTTGTGTCCCAAACCCATCCCTCTCTGTACCCACCATACCCAGTCGTACCCTGCTGCTCCTGGACTCCGTGTCCTTTCCTCCTGACAAGGTGGAAAAGTTTCTGTCAACCCTCGACTCTGATTCTGCAACTGGACCCGACGGCATCAGCCCACGGGTCCTAAAATCCTGCTCTGCTGCTCTATCTCACCCTCTCTCTGTTCTCTTCACCCTCTCTTTTGCTCAAGGTCAACTGCCATCTGCTTGGAAATCAGCCAACATCACCGCTTTGCACAAAAAAGGTGCAAAAACAGATCCTAGCAACTACAGACCAATCAGCCTTCTCCCAATTATCAGCAAAGTCATGGAATCCATCATTGCTTCTGATACGAAATCTTTCCTCTTCTCCAATGGCTTGATCTCTGATCATCAATTTGGTTTCAGACCAGGTCACTCTACTCTGGACATGCTGCTTCTGCTGTCTCAACAATGGATGGAGGTCCTCAATGCCAAACAGGAAATTAGAGCTGTCTCCCTCGACATATCACGTGCCTTCGACACGGTCTGGCACCCCGCTATGCTCACCAAACTCTCCTCCTTTGGTATCCATGGAAATCTCCACGCATGGCTGGCGGACTTCCTCTCTAGTCGTTGTCAACGTGTGGCCCTGAATGGGTTTCTCTCATCTCCTCTTCCTGTTCAGGCTGGAGTTCCCCAAGGCAGTGTTCTGGGCCCCGTGCTTTTTCTGGTCTTCATCAATGATCTCTCTGACTCTCTCGAAAATCCTCTCTATCTCTTTGCTGATGACTCCACTCTCTGCCGCTCCATTCCTCTTCCCTCAGATCGGCAGTCTGCTGCCTCCTCACTCTCTGAAGACCTGGACAAAATCACAGACTGGTCAAACAAGTGGAACATGTCTTTCAATCCTGACAAATCTCACACTCTTACTATGTCTCTCCGAAAAGATCGACTGGACAACCCTCCCATCTACTTTCTCAACAATCCTCTCCAAGAAGTTCTGTCGCTCAAGATTTTGGGTCTCACTATCTGCCATGATCTTTCTTGGGAAAACCACATTTCCAAGCTGGCCTCCAAAGCCAGTCGCCGACTGGGCATCCTCCGTCGTGCGAAGTCCTTCCTCGGCACACCTGAGCTCCTTACCACATACAAGGCTTTCATCCGCAGCTCAATGGAATACTGTTCTCCCCTATGGGCCGGTGCTCCTGCCTCACACCTAGCTCGGCTTCACGCTGTTGAAACCAAAGCTTTCAGAATTATTGGAATCTCCCGCGATGAAGCTATCTCTGAGGGCCTTTCACTCACTCACCGCAGGCAGGTAGGTGGTCTTTCTGTCTTCTACCGACTCCTCTCCGGCCTTGCACCCCCAGCTCTCTCTGTGTTCTGTCCCCCAAATATTCCTACAGGTCGCACAAGATCTGCCAGCAACCCTCTGATGGTTAAACTGCCGAAATCTCGGCTCTCCGCTCACCTTCACTCTTTCATTCCTCTTTTCTCCCGCCTCTGGAACAAACTCCCTCACTCCCTTCAATCCCACTCCTCCCTCCAGGTCTTTAAAACAGCTGTTCACCACCATCTCTTATCTTCCCCCATCCAAAACCTTGATCTTTTCTACCCCCGCTAATTCACCCCAGATCCACCTTGTTTGAAATTCCAACTTCTTTCCTGGAAGTCCTGGCAGTGTCCATATGTTTTATACCTCTCCCACTGCCCCCTTCCCACGCCCCCCCCCCCCCCAAAGCCCTCGCCCTCTCTCAGATCTCTCGATGTCTCCATGTCTCTCGGTCCCTGCTCTCAAATGTTGTGTTTGTGTCCTTCCCCCTCTCTCCCCATCTTGTCTACCGCTCCCTATGTTATATGTTTTATGTCGGTTTGTCTTTCTGTGTGATTAATGTTCGCTCTTTCACGAGCCTCGATCTTGTATACAAAAAAAAAAAAAAAAAAAATTATAATGAGTTTTGGACACATATACGTTTTTCCATCCTGTGTGACGTTATCCCTCGTTGTGCATGTGCCAGTTATCCCTCGTTCTGAGTGCAAGAACGAGTTTCAGCCACATACGATTTTGCCCATCCAGGGAGAGGCCATGTGCTCCAAGTGTAATCAATCGCTCCAAGTGTAAAAACCAGTTTGGTCCACTTTTTAGTTTGCCCGTCCTGAGAGTCGCAATATGCCAGTTATCCGCTCATTCTAAGTGTAAAAACGAGATTAAGCCACATTCAAGTTTGCTCGACCTGAAAGACGCCATGTGCCAGTTTATCACTCGTTCAAAGGGTAAAAATGAGTTTTGGCCACATATAAGTGTGCCCGTCCTGGGTGACACCATGTGTCGTTTATCACTCGTTGAAATTGTAAAAACGAGTTTCTTCCACATATGAGTATTCCAGTCCAGGGAGACACGATGTGCCAGTTATCACTCGTTCTGTTTGCAATAACGAGTTTCAGCCGCATACGATTTTGCCCATGAAGGGAGAGGCCATGCGCCAGTTATCAATTGTTCCAAATGTAAAAACGAGTTTTGGCAAAATACAAGTTTGACGGTCCTGGGAGACACCACTCGTTCCAAGTGCAAAAATGAGTTTTGTCCACATTTGAGTTTGCCCATCCTGAAAATCGCAATGTGCTATTTATCACTCATTCTAAGTGTAAAAACGCAATTCAGCCACATTCAAGTTTGTCAGTCCTGGGATATGTCATGTGCCAGTTATCACTCTTTTCCAGTGCAAGAACGAGTTTAGGCCACGTACGAGTTTGCACGTCCTGGGTGACGCCATGTGCCTCTTATCACGCGTTCCAAGTGTAAAAACGACCTTCATCCACATGCGACTTTGCCCTCCATGGGAGACGCATGTTCCAGTTATGATTGGTTGTGTAAGTTTAAGAACGAGATTCAGCCAGGTCGCTGGTGTTGTGCTAGCGGCTAGGGTGCCGGCTTAGGATACCTAGGATCCTGGGTTCGGATCCCGGTCAATCGCTGAATTAACGCCAGGGGGGTTGACTCAGCCTGTCATCTGAATTAACGCCAGGGGGGTTGACTCAGCCTGTCATCCTTCCAAGGTCGTTCCGAGGTCGGCAAATTGAGTACCAGTTCACTGGTAATTCCCTGCTTGTCGTTAAAGGCGGCAAAAAGGGTTGGCGTCAGGAAGGGCATCCGGCCGTAAAACATTGCTTCAAAAAGGGGACCGAAAAACAACAACAACCACAGTTCCCGAAAAAGGCCAACCCCTGCTTGCGGGGAAAAAATGGCCTCTAAAGGTGGTTTTTTATTCAGCCACATTCAAGTTTGTCAGTCCTGGGTGACGCCATGAGACAGTTATCACTTGCTCCAAGTGTAGAATGAGTTTTGGCAAAATACGAGTTTGACAGTCCTGAGAGACCCACATGGCAGTTATCACTCGTTGAAAGTGTAAAAACGACCTTCGCCCACATACGGGTTTGCACTTCATGTGAGACGCATGTTCAAGTTATGATTGGTTGTAAGTGTAAGAAGGAGTTTCTGCCACATACGAGTTTGCCTGTCCTGAGTAACGCAATGTGCCAGTTAACACTCTTTCTAAATGTAGAAACAAGTTTCATAATGTGCAGGGTGAGGGAGAAATATGGTCATTTTTGAAATTTTTGTGAAGGAAATAAAAAATTGTATTTCAAACTAAATTCACTCATGATATTGAAGTACATAACAATGCATTTTTATTATTATTTTTTTTTTTTTACTGATTTAGTTGTTTTTTTTTTGCAGGCAAAACATTTGAGTGACCATGTGGAACTGCCCGATTGAAGAACACGCTTTCACTATTAAAGCTTTTTACAAGAATAATGATAGTGCAACTGCTGCACAATGTCAATTCAAATTCAAATGTTAAACTTCATGGAAATGTGCCGTCTGTTCAGGCTATCAAGTTTTGGGTTCAGAAGTTTGAGAGTACCGGTTCGACTTTAAAAGAGAAACCGCCGGGAGCAGCCAAATCAGTTAGAACTGCACAAAACATTGAGCGTGTAAGGGAGTCAGTTTTGAGAAGTCCACATCGCTCCAGCCGAAAGCAAGCATCAGCCTTAAGAATTTCTCACACGTCACTACGCCACATATTGCAATCGGATTTAAACTTTTATCCTGATAAAATTCAAAATGTCCAGGAATTAAGCCAAGATGATGAGATTGCCCGTGATGATTTTTGTGAGGGAATGCTTTCATTTATGGACAGAAATGAAACCTAAAACATTGCTAACAATTTGTTCATGTCTGATGAAGCACATTTTCATCTGTGTGGCCATTTCAACAAGCAAAATACTCGTTTTTGTGTGGCCGAAACCCCAAGAGAAATGCACACGAAATTGTTACACAGTCCCAAAGTCACAGTGTGGTGTGCACTTTCATCGTTCGGCATCATAGGGCCTTACTACTTTGAGAACAATAACAGAAATGCCATCACTGTTACTGCAGCTCGATATACCGATATGATTTCTAACTTCCTCTCCAGAGAATGAAACAGATTTGCAGCAGTGAGCCCAATGACGTGGTTTCAGCAAGATGGTGCAACCTCCCACACCGTCAGAGTGTCCATGACTACTGTAAGGGCGCTCTTTCCAAAGCGGGTCATTTCCAGAAACGGCGATAATCCATGGCCAGCGAGGTCACCCGATTTGACTGCAAGTGATTATTTATTCTGGTCATGTCTTAAGGACAAAGTGATATTAACCGTCCACAAACTCTTCATGAACTTAAGGAAAACATCAGACGCGAAATCAATGATATTGAGGTGGCCATGTTGCAGAACGTCATGAATAACTGGCATCCAAGATTGGAGGAATGTGTCAGATGAAATGGTGCGCATCTCTTCGATGTTCTTTTCCAAAATAAATGGCATGTTATGCACTTCACTTTCTTGTTAAAATTTGTTTTGAAATGCAACTTTTTATTACCTTTACACGAGTGTCAAAAATATCCATATTTCTGGCTCACCCTGTCAAAAATATTTAACACCCTTCAGAAGTGAGAGAGCTTCCTCAATATATGGGAGTGAGTATGCATATTTGCGAGTTTTTAAATTCAAGGCCCATATTAACCATATTTCTGGCTCACCCTGTATAAACAAAAATATACAAACGAGTTTGCATGTCCTGGGAGGCTACATGTATGTGCCATTTATCACTCATTCTAAGTGCAAAACGAGTTTCAGCCACATACGAGTTTGCCCGTGCTGTTCGATGCCATATGCTACTCATCATTGCTCGGTCCAAGTGTAAGAACGAGTTTTGGCCACATATAAGTTTTTCCATCCTGGGTGACGTTATCCCTCGTTGTGCATGTGCCAGTTATCCCTCGTTCTGAGTGCAAGAACGAGTTTCAGCCACATACTATTTTGCCCATCCAGGGAGTGGCCATACGCTCCAAGTGTAATCAATCGCTCCGAGTGTAAAAACCAGTTTGGTCCACTTTTGAGTTTGCCTGTCCTGAGAGTCGCAATATGCCAGTTATCCACTCATTCTAAGTGTAAAAACGAGATTCAGCCACATTCAAGTTTGCTCGACCTGAAAGACGCCATGTGCCAGTTTATCACTCGTTCAAAGGGTAAAAATGAGTTTTGGCCACATATAAGTATGTCCGTCCTGGGTGACACCATGTGTCGTTTATCACTCGTTGAAATTGTAAAAACGAGTTTCTTCCACATATGAGTATTCCAGTCCAGGGAGACACGATGTGCCAGTTATCACTCGTTCTGTTTGCAATAACGAGTTTCAGCCGCATACGATTTTGCCCATGAAGGGAGAGGCCATGCGCCAGTTATCAATTGTTCCAAATGTAAAAACGAGTTTTGGCAAAATACAAGTTTGACAGTCCTGGGAGACACCACTCGTTCCAAGTGCAAAAATGAGTTTTGTCCACATTTGAGTTTGCCCATCCTGAAAATCGCAATGTGCTATTTATCACTCATTCTAAGTGTAAAAACGCAATTCAGCCACATTCAAGTTTGTCAGTCCTGGGATATGTCATGTGCCAGTTATCACTCTTTTCCAGTGCAAGAACGAGTTTAGGCCACGTACGAGTTTGCACGTCCTGGGTGACGCCATGTGCCTCTTATCACGCGTTCCAAGTGTAAAAACGATCTTCATCCACATGCGACTTTGCCCTCCATGGGAGACGCATGTTCCAGTTATGATTGGTTGTGTAAGTTTAAGAACGAGATTCAGCCAGGTCCCTGGTGTTGTGCTAGCGGCTAGGGTGCCGGCTTAGGATCCTAGGATCCTGGGTTCGGATCCCGGTCAATCGCTGAATTAACGCCAGGGGGGTTGACTCAGCCTGTCATCCTTCCGAGGTCTGCAAATTGAGTACCAGTTCACTGGTAATTCCCTGCTTGTCGTTAAAGGCGGCAAAAAGGGTTGGCGTCAGGAAGGGCATCCGGCCGTAAAACATTGCTTCAAAAAGGGGACCGAAAAACAACAACAACCACAGTTCCCGAAAAAGGCCAACCCCCGCTTGCAGGGAAAAAATGGCCTCTAAAGGTGGTTTTTTATTCAGCCACATTCAAATTTGTCAGTCCTGGGTGATGCCATGAGACAGTTATCACTTGCTCCAAGTGTAGAATGAGTTTTGGCAAAATACGAGTTTGACAGTCCTGAGAGACCCACATGGCAGTTATCACTCGTTGAAAGTGTAAAAACGACCTTCGTCCACATACGGGTTTGCACTTCATGTGAGACGCATGTTCAAGTTATGATTGGTTGTAAGTGTAAGAAGGAGTTTCTGCCACATACGAGTTTGCCTGTCCTGAGTAACGCAATGTGCCAGTTAACACTCTTTCTAAATGTAGAAACAAGTTTCATAATGTGCAGGGTGAGGGAGAAATATGGTCATTTTTGAAATTTGTGTGAAGGAAATAAAAAATTGTATTTCAAACTAAATTCACTCATGATATTGAAGTACATAACAATGCATTATTATTATTATTTTTATTTTTTTACTGATTTAGTTGTTTTTTTTTTGCAGGCAAATCATTTGAGTGACCATGTGGAACTGCCCGATTGAAGAACACGCTTTCGCTATTAAAGCTTTTTACAAGAATAATGATAGTGCAACTGCTGCACAATGTCAATTCAAATTCAAATGTTAAACTTCATGGAAATGTGCCGTCTGTTCAGGCTATCAAGTTTTGGGTTCAGAAGTTTGAGAGTACCGGTTCGACTTTAAAAGAGAAACCGCCAGGAGCAGCCAAATCAGTTAGAACTGCACAAAACATTGAGCGTGTAAGGGAGTCAGTTTTGAGAAGTCCACATCGCTCCAGCCGAAAGCAAGCATCAGCCTTAAGAATTTCTCACACGTCACTACGCCACATATTGCAATCAGATTTAAACTTTTATCCTGATAAAATTCAAAATGTCCAGGAATTAAGCCAAGATGATGAGATTGCCCGTGATGATTTTTGTGAGGGAATGCTTTCATTTATGGACAGAAATGAAACCTAAAACATTGCTAACAATTTGTTCATGTCTGATGAAGCACATTTTCATCTGTGTGGCCATTTCAACAAGTAAAATACTCGTTTTTGTGTGGCCGAAACCCCAAGAGAAATGCACACGAAATTGTTACACAGTCCCAAAGTCACAGTGTGGTGTGCACTTTCATCGTTCGGCATCATAGGGCCTTACTACTTTGAGAACAATAACAGAAATGCCATCACTGTTACTGCAGCTCGATATACCGATATGATTTCTAACTTCCTCTCCAGAGAATTAAACAGATTTGCAGCAGTGAGCCCAATGACGTGGTTTCAGCAAGATGGTGCAACCTCCCACACCGTCAGAGTGTCCATGACTACTGTAAGGGCGCTCTTTCCAAAGCAGGTCATTTCCAGAAACGGCGATAATCCATGGCCAGCGAGGTCACCCGATTTGACTGCAAGTGATTATTTATTCTGGTCATGTCTTAAGGACAAAGTGATATTAACCGTCCACAAACTCTTCATGAACTTAAGGAAAACATCAGACGCGAAATCAATGATATTGAGGTGGCCATGTTGCAGAACGTCATGAATAACTGGCATCCAAGATTGGAGGAATGTGTCAGATGAAATGGTGCGCATCTCTTCGATGTTCTTTTCCAAAATAAATGGCATGTTAGGCACTTCACTTTCTTGTTAAAATTTGTTTTGAAATGCAACTTTTTATTACCTTTACACGAATGTCAAAAATATCCATATTTCTGGCTCACCCTGTACAAAAATATTTAACACCCTTCAGAAGTGAGAGAGCTTCCTCAATATATGGGAGTGAGTATGCATATTTGCGAGTTTTTAAATTCAAGGCCCATATTAACCATATTTCTGGCTCACCCTGTATAAACAAAAATATACAAACGAGTTTGCATGTCCTGGGAGGCTACATGTATGTGCCATTTATCACTCATTCTAAGTGCAAAACGAGTTTCAGCCACATACGAGTTTGCCCGTGCTGTTCGATGCCATATGCTACTCATCATTGCTCGGTCCAAGTGTAAGAACGTGTTTTGGCCACATATAAGTTTTTCCATCCTGGGTGACGTTATCCCTCGTTGTGCATGTGCCAGTTATCCCTCGTTCTGAGTGCAAGAACGAGTTTCAGCCACATACTATTTTGCCCATCCAGGGAGTGGCCATACGCTCCAAGTGTAATCAATCGCTCCGAGTGTAAAAACCAGTTTGGTCCACTTTTGAGTTTGCCTGTCCTGAGAGTCGCAATATGCCAGTTATCCACTCATTCTAAGTGTAAAAACGAGATTCAGCCACATTCAAGTTTGCTCGACCTGAAAGACGCCATGTGCCAGTTATCACTCGTTGAAAGTGCAACAACGAGTTTTGGCAAAATACGAGTTTGCCAGTCCTGAGAGACCCACATGCCAGTTATCATTCGTTCAAACTGTAAAAACGAGATTCGGCCACAGATGAGTTTTTCTATCCTGGGAGACACGGTGCCAATTATTACTCATTCTGATTGTAAGAACGAGATTCGGCCACATACGAGTTTGCCTGTCCTGGGAGACTCCATGTGACAGTTATTAATTGTTCCAAGGGTAAAAACAAGTTTTGGCAAAATACTAGTTTGTTAGTCTTGAGGGACCCACATGCCAGTTTATCACTCGTTCAAAGGGTAAAAATGAGTTTTGGCCACATATAAGTGTGCCCGTCCTGGGTGACACCATGTGTCATTTATCACTCGTTGAAATTGTAAAAACGAGTTTCTTCCACATATGTTTTCCAGTCCAGGGAGACACGATGTGCCAGTTATCACTCGTTCTGTTTGCAACAACGAGTTTCAGCCGCATACGATTTTGCCCATCAAGGGAGAGGCCATGCGCCAGTTATCAATTGTTCCAAATGTAAAAACGAGTTTTGGCAAAATACAAGTTTGACTCCTGGGAGGCACCACTCGTTCCAAGTGCAAAAATGAGTTTTGTCCACATTTGAGTTTGCCCATCCTGAAAGTAGCAATGTGCTATTTATCACTCATTCTAAGTGTAAAAACGCAATTCAGCCACATTCAAGTTTGTCAATCCTGGGATATGTCATGTGCCAGTTATCACTCTTTTCCAGAGCAAGAACGAGTTTAGGCCACGTACGAGTTTGCACGTCCTGGGTGACGCCCTTTACCTCTTATCACGCGTTCCCAGTGTAAAAACGACCTTCATCCACATGCGACTTTGCCCTCCATGGGAGATGCATGATCCAGTTATGATTGGTTGTGTAAGTTTAAGAACGAGCTTCAGCCACATTCAAGTTTGTCAGTCCTGGGTGACGCCATGAGACAGTTATCACTTGCTCCAAGTGTAGAATGAGTTTTGGCAAAATACGAGTTTGCTAGTCCTGAGAGACCCACATGGCAGTTATCACTCGTTGAAAGTGTAAAAACGACCTTCGTCCACATATGAGTTTGCACTTCATGTGAGACGCATGTTCAAGTTATGATTGGTTGTAAGTGTAAGAAGGAGTTTCGGCCACATACGAGTTTGCCTGTCCTGAGTAACGCAATGTGCCAGTTAACACTCCTTCTAAATGTAGAAACAAGTTTCATAATGTACAGGGGGAGGGAGAAATATGGTCATTTTTGAAATGTGTGAAGGAAATAGAAAATTGTATTTCAAACTAAATTCATTCATGATATTGAAGTACATAACAATGCATTATTATTATTATTTTATTTTTTACTGATTTAGTTGTTTTTTGCAGGCAAAACACTTGAGTGACCATGTGGAACTGCTCGATTGAAGAACACACTTTTGCTATTAAAGCTTTTTACAAAAATAATGATAGTGCAACTGGTGCACAACGTCAATTCAAATTCAAATGTTAAACGTCATGGAAATGTGCCGTCTGTTCAGGCTATGAAGTTTTGGGTTCAGACGTTTGAGAGAACCGGTTCGACTTTAAAAGAGAAACCGCCAGGAGCAGCCAAATTAGTCAGAACTGCAAAAAACATTGAGCGTGTAAGGGAGTCAGTTTTGAGAAGTCCACATCGCTCCAGCCGAAAGCATGCACCAGCCTTAAGAATTTCTCACACGTCACTACGCCGCATATTGCAATAGGATTTAAACTTATATCCCGATAAAATTCAAAATGTCCAGGAATTAAGCCAAGATAATGAGATTGCCCGTGATAATTTTTGTGAGGGAATGCTTTCATTTATGGACAGAAATGAAAACTAAAACATTGCGAACAATTTGTTCATGTCTGATGGAGCACATTTTCATCTGTGTGGCCATGTCAACAAGCAAAATAATCGTTTTTGTGTGGCCAAAAACCCAAGATAAATGCACACGAAATTGTTACACAGTCCCAAAGTCACAGTGTGGTGTGCACTTTCATCGTTCAGCATCATCGGGCCTTACTACTTTGAGAACAAATAACAGAAATGCCATCACTGTTACTGCAGCTCGATATACCGATATGATTTCCAACTTCCTCTCCAGAGAATTAAACAGATTTGCAGAAGTGAGCCCAATGACGTGGTTTCAGCAAGATGATGCAACCTCCCACACCGCCAGAGCGTGCATGACTACTGTAAGGGCGCTCTTTCCAAAGCAGGTCATTTCCAGAAACGGCGATATTCCACGGCCAGCGAGGTCACCCGATTTGACTGCAAGTCCTTATTTATTGTGGCCATATCTTAAGGACAAAGTGATGTTAACTGTCCACAAACTCTTCATGAACTTAAGGAAAACATCAGATGCGAAATCAATGATATTGACGTGGCCATGTTGCAGAACGTCATGAATAACTGGCATCCAAGATTGGAGGAATGTGTCAGACGAAATGGTGCGCATCTCTTCGATGTTCTTTTCCAAAATAAATGGCATGTTATGCACTTCACTTTCTTGTTAAAATTTGTTTTGAAATACAACTTTTTATTACCTTTACACGAGTGTCAAAAATAACCATATTTCTGGCTCACCCTGTACAAAAATATTTAACACCCTTCGGAACTGAGAGAGCCTCCTCAATACATGGGAGTGAGTTCGCATATTTGCGAGTTTTTAAATTCAAGGCCCATATTAACCATATTTCTGGCTCACCCTGTATAAACAAAAATATACAAACGAGTTTGCCTGTCCTGGGAGGCAACATGTATGTGCCATTTATCACTCATTCTAAGTGCAAAAAGAGTTTCAGCCACATACGACTTTGCCCGTGCTGTTAGATGCCATGTGCTACTGATCATTGCTCGGTCTAGGTGTAAGAACGAGTTTTGACCACATATAAGTTTGTCTGTCCTGTGAGACACCATGTGCCAGTTATCACTCGTTGAAAGTGTAAAAATGGGTTTTGGCCACATATAAGTTTTTCCATCCTTGGTGACGTTATCCCTCGTTGTGCATGTGCCAGTTATCCCTCGTTCTGAGTGCAAGAACGAGTTTCAGCCACATACGATTTTGCCCATCCAGGGAGAGGCTATGTGCTCCAAGTGTAATCATTCGCTCCAAGTGTAAAAACCAGTTTGGTCCACTTTTGAGTTTGCCTGTCCTGAGAGGCGCAATATGCCAGTTATCCGCTCATTCTAAGTGTAAAAACGAGATTCAGCCACATTCAAGTTTGCTCGACCTGAAAGACGCCATGTGCCAATTATCACTCGTTCAAAGTGCAACAACGAGTTTTGGCAAAATACAAGTTTGCCAGTCCTGAGAGACCCACATGGCAGTTATCACTCGTTGAAAGTGTAAAAACGAGTTTTGGTCACATATAAGTGTGCCTGTCCTGGGTGACACCATGTTTCAGTTACCACTCATTTTAAATGCAAGAACAAGTTTCTTCCACATATGAGGTTTCCTGTGCTGGGAGTCGGGATGTGCCGCTTATCACTCATTCTGAGTGTAAGAACGAGATTCGGCCACATACGAGTTTGCCTGTCCTGGGAGACGCCATTTGACAGTTATGAATAATTGTTCCAAGTATAAAAACGAGTTTTGACAAATGTTACGTGCTCCTTCCCAGACCCCGGTCACGGTGTACCTCCGAGCCCCGAGCGGAGTCATGGCAGAAAGATGTGTTATTCTGTATGCCAAGGCTCAATGGTGAAACCACACCAATTGTTACCAACAAACAAGTATTGCATTAACATCACACAAGAATAACGGTACAGTAACAATATTAATCAAAAGTACAATCAATATATATCATTCCTATGATGGTACCATCAGTTTCGTAATATATAACTCACTGTGCTCCAAGTGAGCGAAAAGAAGAACATTCCCCAATGTCTCTATTCCGGCATCAAGCCAAAGTCGACCCGCTCCAGTGATCATCAGAACGATGTCCATTCGAGACCAGGATCCCGTTCGGATGACAGTCACAGTCCCGCTGCCAAAGCTGCGCAAAGGTGCCCTCAAGGCAATTGGGAAATCACACCCTCGGGTATGGATGTTCCACGGCTCCAAATCGGTGAACCGCAGATTTTCCACTCAAAAGCCACGTTACACACGCACACCAGATTAACGTCTGAATGTGGTGAAAATGGTTGAAGCGAAGTGAAAAACCTTGAGCGATGCGCAAATCCTGCGTGAGGTAAAAATGGCTGACGGCCCGTTCTCGTGGCGTAACGGCACTCTGATGATTCTCTCTGGAATCAACCGCAAAACCTGTCACGCAGGTTTATCTGTCACAGCGATGACGACTCTGTCGCAGGAATCCCTTTCCCGGGAAACCCAAAGTTCACTCGTGACTCTCGTTCACCAATCGTTCGCTCCAGACCTCGAAGCAGCTCAGCTTCTTGTCCGACTCACTGGCTCTGCCTTCTCTTCCTCCTCTTCCTCGTCGTCCAGTTCCGGTTTCATTTAAAACTAACTTTTTTACCTTTTGAAAATATTAATCTCTATTTCCCTCAAACGACAACAATAATAGTACATGGAATCAAAAATGTTTACAATGGATGAAAACCACAACAACGGAAGTGACGAATCCGTAACACTTCCCCCCCTCAAGAAAGAAAGTTTGAACATAGTGAAAACTTTCTTTGCAGGGAAAAACTCTTTTAACAAACAAAAGTAAAACTCACACCCAAATTATCAATTCACGTGAGCAACAATAATTAATATTCCCCAAAATAAAGCAACAAAACTACCAAACCACCTGCAGGAATTTCCAAAGTTAGTTCACTCGGGACAAAGCATCAGCAACGACATTGTCCCTGACCTTTACATGCTCAATTTCCAAGTTGAACTCCTGCAAAGCCAAACTCCATCTCATCAACCTCTGGTTTTTATTTTTCATTTTTTGAATGAAGTTGTTGTGATCAAAAATCCAAAGCAAAGCAAATCTATAGCCCTTTTTGAAGGAGGCCGAGCTGAGAGCCAGGTTTCATGGTGGTTGGGTGGTGAGGCCTGGAAGTATTCACTGCGTGGACGCAGTTAGGAACGTGGAGTTCACGGATTAATCTGTGTTGGAATCTTGGCTTGGCAGCTCCTGAACACTCAGTGCTTCCAACTCTTCTCTTGATCATAAAAATCATAATCACGGTTGTAGAATCGGGTGCTGTAGTCACGTGAGTAGCGGTCCCCATCTCGGCTACCACCGTAATAGTCATCCCGTCGAGAGTTGCCAAAACTGCGCTGCTGCTGCTGGGAGCCTCCGTAGTAACCACGACTGCGGCAGCCACCAAAACTACTACTCCCACCCCAGGAGCCATAGCCACCCCTGAAACTACCTCCACGTTTTCCTCCTGTGTAGCCCTCTCGACACCCATGGCCTGCCTTCTCTACTGTTATGGTCCGACCATCCAAGTCCTTGCCATTCAAATCCTGTTCTGCATCTTTGGCGTCCTTTGCGTTTTCAAACGTGACAAACCCAAACCCTCTCGACTTTTGCGTCTCCCTGTCTTTTATCAGCAGCACTTCCAAGAGTGGTCCATATTTGCCAAAGATAGAGTCCAGAACATCTTCACTTGTGTCAAAGTTCAGTCCACCGACAAAGAGCTTGCCAACATTGCCTCTATCCATGACTTGTGTGTGCTGACACTTAGTTTCAGGGTACTCGACAAGAAGTACCCGTGCAAAGCGTGATGTCAGTACCTTCTCCTTCTCTTCAGAGTGCTTCCTAACCATAGCACGAGTCACGGCACAGGATGGAAAGATACCCGGAATCTCCTGCTCTAACTGTGCGGTGTTATTTTCCATACTGGGCTTTTCAATCAACATTGGATTACCAGAAACTCGACCACCGGCCAAATCATTCCCGATAATAAAAGAGATTCCCTCTACAGGAAGAGTGGCTTGTAAACCTACGGTGACCGGTCCTGACACCAAATCAGACTTCAAATGGATGACATGAAGTGGAGCTTTAACATAGCCACCAACCCCTTGTAAAAGAACACTAACACCAGTTGCCGTCTTCTCTGACAATGGCAAAATGCCCTCAAGCATCAAAGATTGATGTGCTCCTGTGTCCCTCAATACCCTAACAGGTCTCTGGTTCGTTAAGTCTCCATCCAGTGACACAAACCCCTCTGAAATAAAAGGTTTGTAACCCTCTTGAACAAGGTCGTTCTGTGATGCGGTAACTTTGGCATGGGAACCTTCACAAGGCACTGTCCTCCAAGGACGATTTCTCGCATTTGCCAATGCATTCGGAGTTGCACTAGTTTGACTCCGCTCCTGATTTTTCCTTTTCAGGGTGTAACATTCGGACATCAAATGCCCAGGTTTCTTGCAAAAAGCACAAGTAGGCCCAGAGGAAAAACTCGTGGTCTGCCTCGGGCCCCCCGGAAGATAGGTCTGTCTTGGAACTGTCGTCTTCTGATCCCTAAAAGTCGCGGTATCAGATTTGTCCCCATAATCATCTCTAGGCCGCCTCCATGAATATTTGTTCTCCGCACCTGATTTACCATAACTCCCCTGGCTAACTCGAGGCAGGAAGTTAAGTTTGTGGAACCCCATCCTGTGTGTCAAGGCATAGTCATCTGCCACGGTTGCTGCCTCATACAACTCTGGTACTTTCTTTTCATCCAGATGTACTTTAATGTCTGCGTGGACACACTGTTTGAATTCCTCCACCAAGATCAATTGTCGCATCAGGTTGAAGTCTTTCCCAATCCCCTTTGAGTCACACCACCAATCAAACATAGTTTCCTTCATTCTGGCAAACTCCACATGGGTCTCACTCTCCCTCTTCTTGGCATTCCTGAATTTTTGCCGGTAAGCTTCAGGGACCAATTCATAGGCTTTGAGAATGGTTTTTTTCACTATCTCATAATCTGCACATTGGTCAATCGGTAAAGCCGAATAGATATCTTGAGCTTTACCCACCAAAACACTTTGCACAAACATAGTCCAGGACCCCACAGGCGATTTTAGCATTTGAGCCACTTTCTCAAAGTGTAAAAAAAACTTGGCTACCTCCTTTTCATTGAAGGGTGGAAGCAGCCTCACATGCCTACCAACATCTCAAGTGTTCTGACTAGTTGTCGAAATAGCCGGCCTGGATACTACTTCTCTCCGTTCTCCCAGCAATTCCAGCTCCTTGAGTTTAAGTTCCTTCTGATACTCCATGTCATGTTCCTTTAACTCCCTTTCGGCTCTCCTTTCCTCTGCTGTTCTTTCTTCTTCAGCTCTCCTTTCCTCTGCTCTTCTCTCCTTGAGTTCTTTTTCAGCTCTCCTTTCCTCTGCTTTTAACCTTTCCTGGCTTTGTAGTTGCATCTCCATTTTCCAGAGCTCTACATTTATTTTCTTTTTCCTCGGGTAACCAATCCAAGGCTACCTCTTTCCATGTTCCTTGTCCCACCAGAGATTCTACCACCAATGTCTGCATCTCTGCTTTCTTCATATTAACTCGGACCTCCAAGTTAAAATGTTTGGCCAATATCAAGAGTTCCGATCTTTTTAACGCTTGAAACTGTGCCTCATTAGGGGACGCCGCAAACGTTTCTGCGTCAAACACCATGGTGACTATCAGTTAACATCTGTTAACCTTCACACAAAAAAAATTGAAATTTTTTTATTGGAAAATTTGGGAATGTTAGAAAAATTCCAAATTTTGGAATTTTCGGAATGTTAGGGAATTCTATCCCGGACGAATGTTAGGGAATTCAATCCCGGACGAGGATGTTAGGGAATTCTATCCCGGACGAGATTTGGGGATTTTGTCAGCAAAGACGAGCCCCCAATTTCTGTTACATGCTCCTGCCCAGACCCCGGTCACGGTGTACCTCTGAGCCCCGAGAGGGGTCACGGCAGAAAGATGTGTTATTCTGTATGTCAAAGATCAATGGTGAAGCCACACCAATTGTTACCAACAAACAAGTATTGCATTAAGGTCACACAAGAATAACGTCACAGTAACAATATTAATCAAAAGTACAATCAATATATATCATTCCTATGATGGTACCATCAGTTTCGTAATATATAACTCACTGTGCTCCAAGTGAGTGAAACAAGAACATTCTCAATGTCTCTATTCCGGCATCAAGCCAAAGTCAACCCGCTCCAGTGATCGTCAGAATGATGTCCAATCGAGACCAGGATCCTGTTCGGATGACAGTCACAGTCCCCCTGCCAAAGCTGTGCAAAGGTGCCCTCAAGGCGATTGGGAAATCACACCGTCGGGTATGGATGTTCCACGGCTCCAAATCGGCGAACCGCAGATTTCCCACTCAAAAGCCACGTTACACACGCACACCAGATTAACGTCTGAATGTGGTGAAAATGGTTGAAGCGAAGTGAAAAACCTTGAGCGATGCGCAAATCCTGCGCGAGGTAAAAATGGCCGATGGCCTGTTCTCATGGCGTAACGGCACTCTGATGATTCTCTCTGGAATCAACCGCAAAACCTGTCATGCAGGTTTATCTGTCACAGCGATGGCAACTCTGTCGCAGGAATCCCTTTCCCGGGAAACCCAAAGTTCACTCGTGACTCTCGTTCGCCAATCGTTCGCTCCAGACCTCGAAGCAGCTCGGCTTCTTGTCCGACTCACTTGCTCTGCCTTCTCTTCCTCCTCTTCCTCATCGTCCGGTTCCGGTTTCATTTAAAACTAACTTTTTTACCTTTTGAAAATATTAATCTCTATTTCCCTCAAACGACAACAATAATTAATTCTGAATTCTGAATGAAATTCTGAATAATCCTCTCCAAGAAGTTCTGTCACTCAAGCTTTTGGGTCTTACTAACTGCCATCATCTTTCCTGGGAAAACCACATTTCAAATCTGGCCTCCAAAGCCAATCGCCGACTGGGCATCCTCCGTCGTGCGAAGTCCTTCCTTGGCACACCTGAGCTCCTCAACACATACAAGGCTTTCATCCGCAGCTCAATGGAATACTGCTCTCCCCTCTGGGCTGCTGCTCCTGCCTCACACCTAGCTCCGTCTTCATGCTGTTGAAACCAAAGCGTTCAGAATCATTGGAATCTCCCGCGATGAAGCTAACTCCATGGGCCTTTCACTCACTCACAGCAGGCAGGTTGGTGGTCTTTCCGTCTTCTACCGACTCCTCTCTGGCCTTGCCCCCCCCCCCCAGCTCTCTCTGGGCTCTGTCCCCCAAATATTCCTACAGGTCGCACAAGATCTGCCTGCAACCCTCTTATGGTTAAACTGCCAAAATCAAGACTCTCTGCTCACCTTCACTCCTTCAATCCTCTTTTCTCCTGCCTCTGGAACAAACTTCCTCACTCTCTTCAATCCCACTCCACCCTCCAGGTCTTTAAAACAGCTGTTCACCACCATCTCTTATCTTCCCCATTCCAAAACCTTGATCTTTTCTACCACCGCTAATTTCACCCCAAATCCACTTTTTTGAAATACCAACTTCTGCCCTGGAAGTCCTTGGTGTCCTTGTGTTTTATACTTCGCCCACCCCCCCCCCCCTCCCCCCTCTCCTTACCGCACCTCCTCCCCCCAAGCCCTCTCCCTCCCACACATCCCCCTGCTCTCAAATGTTATGTTTGTGTGCTTCCCCTTCTCTCCCCATCTTGTCTTCCGCTCCCTCTTTTTATATATTTTGTTTGTCTGGTTGATTTGTTTGTGAAATAAATGTTAGCTCTTTCATGAGCCTCGATTCAGTATACAAAAATCATAATAATAATAATAATAATAGTACATGGAATCAAAAATGTTTGCAGTTGATGAAAACCACAACAACGGAAGTGACGAATCCATAACACAAAATACAAGTTTGCCAGTCCTGGGAGACCCATGTGTCAGTTATCATTACCCATGTGTAGTTATCAGTTATCATATTAGTTATGTGTCAGACCTGGGAGAGGCCATATGCAGTTATCACTCGTTCTGAGTGTAAGAACGCGATTCGGGCACATATGAGTTTGCCCGTACACTCAAAAACGAAAACGTCTTACTCTCAAAAACTGGAAATTCCAGGATTCAATTTGAAGGCAAAACGTGAAAGAAAATTCCCCAAAAAATTTTTTTTTTTTTTTAAATAAACTTGATTACTACAAAATCTTGCAGAGACACTGTTTATTTCAATAAAACTAGTTGCAAAAGCTTTGTCCCACAAATGTCACACCTTAGGTGAAATTTAAAGTAACAGCAAAAACGTTCAAATTTACTCATAATGTGCAATTTAAGACTTTTTCAAACGTCAATGTGGAGCTGTTTGAACGTGGTTTTTGATAAGTGTATCTCATTGCTGCCATTCCTTTACACAAAAAAAAAAAAAAAAAAACACCTTTAGAGGCCATTTTTCCCCGCAAAGCGGGGGTTGGCCTTTTTTGGGGACCGTGGTTGTTGTTGTTGTTGTGGTATTTTTTTTGGTTTTTTTTTGTGGTCCCCTTTTTGAAGCAATGTTTTACGGCCGGATGCCCTTCCTGCCGCCAACCCTGTTTGTCGCCTTTTACGACAAGCAGGGAATTACCAGTGAACTGGTACTCAATTAGCCGACCTCGGAAGGATGACAGGCTGAGTCAACCCCCCTGGCGTTAATTCAGCGATCGACCGGGATTCGAACCCAGGATCCTAGGATCCTAAGCTGGCACCCTAGCCGCTAGCCCAACACCAGGGTTCCTTTATTCCTTTACACAGTGCAAAGCATTTTGGTCATTGTGCACCCAAAGGGTGTATTATGATAAAATCTCCACTTACACGTGAAACAAATTAGACATTCTATAATTCCATTTGAGTAAATTTTGAGAGCAAAGGTCAATGCACAATTTGCTATCTGCTTCCATGGCAAAGCAATAGATTTAATATGTGAGTAATGCCATTCCTGCCAGTTCACGGCTTTTGTGGCAGAGATAAATCACTTTTTATCCCTTAAAATTGCAAAACAAACTTTCATCAAACAATGTTATTAATCAAGTGGGATGGCAACAACTTTCATCAAACAATGTGAAAAAACAAATGGATTTACAATTACAAAGTCAATTTCACAGCTGGAAGAAATATTACGTGTGTTCTTCCATTGGATGCTTGCATGAATCCCAGATTGAAGAGGAATCCATGATAAATGAGCATTGGTTTGGGCAGATATCTATGTTTATCTGGACATTGAACAAGTGAAATTGTGTGGGAAAATAAGGCCTGTTATACAGGACAGTGTTTTATCTATATTCCAACAAAGTGTAAAAATGTTTAAATGTGAATTACAAAAAGCCCAAATAAGAACCAGTCACAGGAAGCTTCTCCAGATTTTACAAACGTCAACATCACAGAGCAAACGCTATAAAACATTCAACGTCAGATTGGGGATTAAGGATATACAAAACCAGTGCCTTTTGCTCGTTCACAAATCACAATGCCGCAATCTATCTGGAACTTCCGTAACCAGGAGGAGCTCAGGGTTTGCAAACAGCATACGTGAGAGTTGAGCCTTCAAAGTGTTTATTGACAAACCTTAGACATGGTACACTATCTCGGCTGGATCAGTTGAGGCCGATTCACTACTACAGGCTGCCATAGTGGTTTTCCTCAAGATCTTCCAGCCACGAGCAGATGTCCGGATGGGTGACGGACTTGGTGCCTCGAGAGAAAGAGCCCCAGATGTGCCTTCTTCTGCCTCAGACTTCTTCACAGAGTCATGAAACGCTCTGGCATAGCGCTTGATCTTCTGTGCCATGTTATCATTGCGATCCTCAACTCTAGGGAGTGATGTGTGCATATTTAGAGACAAAGTTAATGGGTGAAACGAAATTGGGTTGTCAACAGATTCACGAGACTGTGATGACAATAAACATACCGGATGTACCATTTGTGGTCAAGACCAAAGTCCTTGCCATAAATGCCGATACGTGGCCATAGGCAGCGTGGAAGCCGGCGTTCCAGTAGAACTGTAGTGGCTGCAACCTGGTACATATGCAAGAAAAGTTGAATGCTAAGCAACCCAAAACATTTTATTAACCGTCAAATTAAACTGTCAAAGTAACTTTTTTCTGCAGTTTCTGAAAGAAATTGAAAGATTTGTACATTTATCACATGAGCAAAGAACCTGTCCTTGTGGAGAGGCTAATTGCCCCCAATTTTAAGATTTATGACTTGAAATACAGGATTCCACCCGGTGGTGCTATGTATAGTCATTGCCAAAAATATTGGCACCTGGTACCCTTGCACTTTTTTCAAATAACTCACAATTTTCTCCAAAAATAAGTTGAAGTTGACAAAAGTATTTGGTCTCCACAATTCTTTATTTCACTGTTAATATTACAGAACCTTTGTTTTTGATTCAGAACTTAATATATCCGTTTAAATCAGAAAAGAAAAAGAAATGGCATTGACAAAATTATCGACACCCATGACTTAATATTTGGTAGCACAGCCTTTGGACAAAATAACTGCAGTCAAGCGCTTCCTATATCCATGAATGAGCTTCCTACACCTCTCTACTGGCAGTTTGACCCACTCTTCTTGTGCAAACTGCTCCAGTTCTCCCACATTTGATGGGTGCCTTCTCCCAACTGCTGTTTTCAGAGCCTGTTCACGCCCACTTGTGTATCTCCACCATTAACTAGACGAGTCTGATCAGTTTGAAATTTAATGAGCGTGATCTATGCAACAATTACTCTATATTAGAGAATATAAATTTATGATGCAATTGCTCACAAGATCTGGCAGCCATATTGGATCAAAGAAAAAAAAATACTGAAGAGTTGGCTCACACCAAGTTCACTGCGCAGGGTAAGTATTCTATGAATACCTTCTAGCTTTTAATCCAATCAGAATAATTTTTCAGCATCAGATAAACTTAGTGTGGATAAGAGAGAAAGTTTGCTCACCTGGGCTCTCCAGAGTTCATCACGTTCATGTGCAACTCTCCAGTGGGTGTCTCCCATCATGGCAATGAGAAGGTTGACCATGAGGAGAAATCCAAATACCATGTAGGCTAGGTAGAAAACCTTGATGATAGAGGGGTTAGACTTGTTGTAGGGTATTGGAATGTCAAGTAGACCCAAGAAGAGTTGAAACATGGTAAAAATAACCATAGCCAGACCATCAAATTGTGGGAAGTCCTCAGCTCTCAACATCTGGAAAGACATGTGGAAGGCTGGGCCAGGAAATGCAGTCAAAACACAGAAATTTTTCTACAACACTGTGCAGATAAACATTTTACATCTAAAGGCTCAAAACATCTAAAGGCTCAAAACAATAGCAAGAAAGAGCAATCAGAGATTGCAGACCCTTGCCAGGACATGTGTGGTTTTGTCATTTGGGTCCCTGGGGTATTTTGGATCCTTGGGGTCTTATGGGTCTTATGGGTCCTCTGGGTCTTGGGTCTTTGAGGTTTTTTGGGGTCTTCAGGGTATTGAATGCTCTTTGGGTCCTCTGCATCTTTGGGTCTTCAAGGGTCAAAGGGTTTTAGGATTCTAAAGGGTCTTAAAGGGTGTTCAGGTTCCAAAGGATCTTAAAGGGTCTTCAACACCCTTGCCAGGACATGTGCGGAGCTTGTGGGGAGACAGGGGAGAAATGCCCCCACCTTAATTTTTTTTCAGTTGTTTACAATTAAGATAAAACATTCCGCATTTAAACGCGAATAACAATAATGAACGTAAACTGTATTTGTGATTTCACGTACACTAACTACACTAACAAACGGTAATTTTGGAAGTCAGACCGAGCTACACATTACTGATATTAAGCACTTGCCCCCCCCCCCCCCCCCAAAGAGAAGTCAAACGACACCTATATTGGGCTTATGAAGGATCTAAATGTTCTTAGGGGTCTCAAAGGAGCCAATGGTTCTAAAGGCTCTAAAGTGTTTTCGGTGTATTAAAAGGTCTTAGGGGTCCTACTAATTTTAAGGGTCTTTGTGTCTCTTAATGGTCCTTAAGGTCTTGGTGGTCTTAATGGGTCTCAGGGTTGTAAAGGTTTGAAGGCGTCGTAGGGGTCCTAAGGGCCTTGTGGTTCTAAAGGGTCGAATGTAATTAACACATACTTTTGTTCTGTGCAGACAAACAAACAGACCAAAATGCAATACCCACTCCTCTGGTGAGGGGAACTACTTAAAAGAATAGTGTAATAGTGCACAACATACCAGATGAAAATCCCATTAGGACCATAAGCATCAACCAGCAGAAGCGCAACAGATCTCCAAAAATCATCTGTGGGTAAAATAAGACATAGGCCTCAGTCCTGCATGCAACCAAACTAAATCATATGCCATGTTTTCCCACCAGCAAGTCATGCTGAGACCTGATGGGTTAGTTCCAAGCAAGGGGATGCCAGACTTAGTGTCTTTTTTTTTTGTATACAAGATCGAGGCTCGTGAAAGAGCCAACATCAATCACAAAAAAAGGACAAACGGACACACAAAACATACAATAAAGGGAGACAAGATGGGGAGAGAGAGGGAAGCACACAAGTACAACAGCAGAGAACAGGGACAACGGAAGATCCGTGGGAGGGAGAAGGCTTTGGGGGAGGAGGCATGGGAGGCGGGGAAGGGGGTGGGAAAGGTATAAAACACATGGACACTGCTAGAACTTCCAGGAAAGAAATGTCGAGATTTTACAAAAAGGAAAAAAAAGTCCTCTAACATTGACAAGATAACGAGTACACATGGAAAATATTAAGCATGGGCTGCAATTTTTCTGGATCATTGCAATAATCAAGAAAATTATTCAGAATCCGTAACGTTTATTAAACAATAAATCCATATCTATCTATAATTCCAGTAATCTCTGTCTGTCTGTACGTTTGTCTGTGACCGCTGTTTCTCGACAACCACGGGTCCGATATACTTTTAACTTGCCAGGTATATTGCTGGGGACCCGAGGATGTGCCTTTTCAAGTTTTCATATTAATCGGACAATTACTTACCGAGCTATGTCCAAAAAACGATTCAACCAATCAGAGAGCAGCGAACTATCGCGTGTGCCGAACGTGGCGGGCACACTCTGCCTCGGATGGCACATTTGAGAGCGTATTCATTTATTTCACGTTTGCAAACTATGTTGGCGTTAAACTATGTTTTACAACTAATAAAAACGAATTTGCGATTCATTCGCTTTCCTGCGCGTTTGTGCACGCGATGGCGATTTCTTTACCAAACTCCGGAAGCCGTTCGCTTTGGACCAAACCATTGCATGTAAATAGAGGGGGGGGATTGTCACCACTCGCAAGCCGTTCGCTTTGGACCAAACCATTTCATGTAAATAGAGGGGGGGGGGGGGGATATAATTTTAGATATAGATATAGTACGGGCATGCCCTAGTATTGGCAAAGCGTGCATGTTCAACAAATTCTATTTTTTTTAAACAAAGAGGATGGCTGTAATGGCACTTCTTCGTTCGTATGCAGCACAAGATTGCAAGGTAGCCATCATTGGCTGAAGGTGCAGCTGTGCCTCTGATGCAATGCCCTCTGCTGGTCAGGGCAGGAATTTGGCCATAGTGCCCACAACTGCTTGCCTACTCATCGCGAAGGACACTATGGGATCTTTAGTGGGGGGGCCAATGTAGCAGATTGAAATGCCCGGTGAAATTGCTTGTTAATTTTTGGACACTGGTTGGGCTGTCTTTAGGGATGATATAAGTTCTAGAAAAAATATGTCTCCAATTGTTTCAAGTTCTTTATGGCGGCCATTTTGGATTTTCAAAATGGCGGATGTCGAAAACGTAAAATTCCATTATCTTGGCTTCTAAATGACCTAGAGTTTCGATTCTGGTGTCCAGTTGTACATTTTTGGGGATAGAGAATTGAATGAAACCTTCTTTAATAACCTACAAGGGATAAAAATAGGTTTTTATGGCACAGCCGAACCAGTGTCCAAAATCTAACTTAATGCACATCTATCTTAATTGTTATTTGTTATTTGTATGTTCCAGATTCGTGACCCTGAGCTATGATGGAGCCAAAAAGCAAGAAAACCAAGAAAGAAACTGATTTCACACTTTGCATTCAGTGCCAGGATCCCCAAGGTGCACTAGTGACTGAGCCAGCACTGGGCTCATATGCAAAGTTTCTCCAGTTCATCCAGGAGAGGGCACGATATGGTGATGCCGACTTCAAACAGATCAGCGAACGATTAAGCTGTTTCACTGCCACTGACTTGAGGAACAATAAAGCAAAGTGGCACCGGGCATGTTATGGATCTACATGCAACACTGCTCACCTGGAGCGTGCTAGAGTTCGCCACCAGAAAGCCTGCGAACATGGCGACACCCAGCATCTTCATAAGAGGTGTGGACGTCCTTCTTCTGCACCTGCCGCTGCAAGTACCTCAGGTTCTACGCAAGACGAGACTCTTCGCTTCACACGTTCATCATCAACTCCATTCAACAGAGACCTTTGTTTCTTCTGTCAAGAGGTCACTAAGGAAAGTGTACATGTTGTATGCACGTTCAACGCAGGTAAACAGCTGAAGAAAGCTGTTGAAGAAGGCAGCAACCACAAGTGGAAAGTTCAGCTGAGTGCTGCCATCAGTGCACATGATGCTCATGCGATCGACGTCAAGTATCATCTCCCATGCTGGGTGCAGAATGTCCAACGTGCTCCCAAGAGTGGGACATCAAGTGATGACAAAGAACACATACTGCAAGAAACTAATGTTATCAAAATAGCCGCAGACATTGAGTTTGTCAGCCTTGTTCGCTCTCTACTCCAAGCTGGTGAAATTCTCAACATGTCTGACCTGAAGTCGGTTTACTCCAGGATTCTTGACAATAATGGTGTGCACAATGTCCCATCACCTACTACCCAAGGCATGAAGGAGAAAATCAACTCTCACATTGATGACGTTCACTTCATGAAACCAAAACGTCGAAACGAGTCAGACTGTGTATTCTCCACTGCCGTGCGTGATGCAGCTGTCGAAGATGCAATGACGAAGACAAATGAAAAAAACATCGAACAACTGTTTGAGAGTGCCTCTGTTCTCCGCAGTGCCATTGCTTGTCAGAACAAGCACCCATGGCAATTTGAAGGAGAAATGAACACTGATGATGCTGAAAAGCATGTACCCAAAGTACTCTATGCTTTCCTCCGCTGGCTACTGGAAGGACCAGCCACGAGCATTGAGCCAGAGACTATGCGCTCAGCCACTATTCATCGAGATGTTATAACCATCAGTCAGAACATCATGTACGGCTACAAGTCAAAACGCCAAGTCACGTACAAGCCCAAAGAGCCAGATGCACCATTCCGCCATCGCTTAGAATGGCCACAGCAGCTTGCCGTTGCCATTGTAGTCCATCAGTCCACCAGAAACAAGAAGCTTCTGGATTTCCTGCATGGGTTCGGTCTGTCTGTTGATTATAGTCGGATCTTGCGGTTGGAGACACAGCTGGCCAACTCAGTCATAGAGTCTACGACAGAACAGGGTGTATACTTTCCAAGAACCATGCGCATAGGGACGTTTGTCTTCTTTGCAGTGGACAACAGTGACTTCAATGAAGACACACCTGATGGGAAGCGGACACTCCATGCTACAGCCTGGGCACTCTACCAACGACGGGAACATGCACCCTCCACAGATGAACATAGAACACTGACACTACATGACCGAAAGGCCAGACACCGCTCACTCAAGGTTCTGACTGCTCCAGACTTTGTTCCTTGCCAAGCACCAAACAAACAATCTGCCACAGGTACCACGTATAGCTTCAAGACACGGTCAAACCCAGATGTCACCAAGCCGTACTCTGCGACGGACACAGTGTGGCTACTTTCACGCACAATCATGCGAACAGCTGAAGCTGAGGACGTACAAGACGACATCATCCCACCAGATGACCAGCTGCAAGCTGCAGAACCCCAGCATGCTGACCCTGTTGGGTCACTCGTCCACGATCCAAAACAACCACCTGGCAGTAGGATCAAGCATCACGATATCCCAACTTGGACAGCCTACAACTCACTGCTCTCCTCTTCGAAGCCTCTGACAGAGGTCAACGCCCTGCCATTGGTAGCAGCACCAGCCCATGAATGGCAAACACTGATAACAGTCTTGAAACAGACACAGCAAATCAACTGCATGGTCAGCAGTCTTCTGAGATGTGTATGTGTGGGGCAGATGAAGAGGTGTGTGGTAGCACGGGTCAGGAGCGCCCCATGGGAATCGATAACACTGATGATGAGGAGGATGGAGATCCTTCAATGTAACAATGAACACTGCCAACTAAAAATATTGCACAAAGACATTATAAGTGTACATTTGAACACTAAAGTCCAGCCTTTATGTGATTTAGAAGTGAAAATGATGGAAAAAAATATATATATGTGTTGGCATAAGTGCGTGAAAATCCAAGATGGCTGCCATAAGAACCCTTTTGATCATATGTAGGTGTATAAATGTGTGTTTATTGGATTAAGTATCCGCAAATATGTACATTTGGACACCAAAATTAACACTCTAGGTCATTTAGAAGCCAAGATAATGACAATTTCGGTTTTCAACAAACGCCATTTTGATAATCCAAAATGGCCGCTATAAAGAACTTGAAAAAAATGGAGACATATTTTTTCTACAACTTCTATCATCCCTAAAGACAACCCAACCAGTGTCCACAAATTAACATTTGAATTCAACGGGAAAACATTGGCCCCCCCACTACTTTACCAATAAATGCTGGTAGATGGGACGCCCATTCAACTTCCACCCGAGGGACGGCACACACACATATTGATGAATCACCCTGCCCGTGAAACACCGGGATGACTGTTCATAGCTGGGTCGCGATTCATACCCAGGCTAGATAGCTTAGAGGCGAGTGTGCATAGCTCTAGGTCTAGGCTATCCTGTCAGCCCTATATTGGCACCGTTTTATACCAAAAAACCAGGATGACTTTGGAATATGGCTGCTGGCAACATTTCTTGCGATGTAGGGCTTATGACCAAAAATAATGACATCTAATGATCTCACGGAATTAATGTCTCAAAAGGTCAATAATGTGTGTAAGCACCGTTAGAATGAATGACTGCTGTAGATGAAACACTGATTCTCATCCCCTGCAAAAACCACCAGAGAGAATGCAAATGGAGTTGATGCCATTCCTGATGCAAAGCTGCCGACAACTGTGCCAGAGTCTACGCAGCAGGTTCAGCTTTCTTAATTGTATGCCATTGTTGGGGTTGACTGGCTTTTCTGACTGACTGACATAACTGACTTTTATCTACGAATTTTCTACACTCAATTACTTCCTGCAAAGTAGTAATCCGTTCCTTCAACCTATCGATTACAATCCCTAGATGTGCCATTTATACACATTACCTACAGCAAAGACTACACTCGCTTGCCACCATCTCCAATATTGCCCACTTCAAAGATGTATCACAATGTTTAGAATCTTCCTCTATTCTCCTTGTTGCAGTATTGACTTGCTTTTTATGAACGTGCTTCCCAAGCATCCTCTCGCTACCTTTCTTGGAAAAAAAATAAACTAGAGCTTCCAGGGAAGCAGAACTCAACTGAACTGACTGGACAACTTTAAAGTAGGTCAGTTGTCTGTACTAGATTTGACTTAAATGAAAAGCCAACAACCTTGTGTAATAATTTCATCAGTCATGTGACTATGCTCTTGCTGATTTGTCAATCCAGAGCCAATATCATGCACTCTCAACCCACTCATTCCGTGCGCAGCAGCAGGTCTCTGACTAGCACTCTTCTTCTTCAGCTTCGGCATCCTGAAATTATTCTTTTTTTGTCAATTTCTATATATATACATTTCACTTTCGTAAATGTTGTGTTCACTTCTTTCTCAGTTTCAGCATCCTAAATTATTGTGCTTTTCTTAAGAGCTGAAAAAAATATGCCGGCCTATGGGGGCCATTTTGTGACAGATCGGGTTGACATGCGATAGCAACCTACCTTGTGTGGTAAGAGTCTCACACACCAAGTTTGATCAAAATCCATAAATATTTGTGGACGTTAGTCTTAACGTCGTTTCGGAGCTGAAAACAATATGGCGGCCTATGGCGGCCATTTTGTGACGGATCGGGTTGGAATGCAATAGCAACCGACCTTGTGTGGTAAGGGTTAAACATTCTAAGTTTGATCAAAATCTGTTAATATTTGTGGACGCTAGAGTGTTAACGTCGTTTTCATGACCAAAAACAAAATGGTCGCCTAAGTCCGCCATTTTCCAACGGATCTGGCTGAAATGTAATACCAACCTGGTCCTTGGGGTAACGATGCTGCATGTCAAGTTTGATCAGTATCGGTTGATATTTGTGGACGCTGGAGTGTTAACGTCGAAAAGTTAACGGATGACAGACGACAGACGACGACAGACGACGGACACCGGAGGGTTCAGTATGTGATGAACCCAACTGGACGGTAGTCCAGTTGAGTTTAAAAAATCAACATACTGCTCCAGTAGCTGCTAAAACAAGTAGGCCTTAAATTACAGGCTTTGAAATACATTTACCATAAATAACCACTTGTGTGTAGATGGAGTGACCAGGTCAGAAACTTCGGTTTCTGCTTCCGAGAAATGGCTCCTTGTGTATCTCCGCCATTGACTAGACCAGAAAATACTGGGCAGGCCAGGAGGCCACATGATTATTGTTGTGTGGCCATTGGCAGCTCAAGGATGGGCCGTTATGATGAGTGTTTCTTCCAATTCACTGCTAAACTCTATTTACCTTCTCATGTCTTTTCCAACAGTTATGAGCTGCCCCTTCTCAAAAGGCAGGTTTTCCACAAACTCAAAATCTCTAATTTCTTGGCCACGTCGGAATGGACCACATTTCACGGGGCTATGTAAAACTGTTGTTTACTCCTCAAAACCACATTCTTTGGATGAACTTAGAGCTACCATCATAAATTCAATTCATAAAATTACTTGGCAGCAAATGGAGAATGTCTTCGACAAGTTGGAATTTGGATTGAATGATGTATTACGAAAGATGGCGGTTATGTTAAAGCATAAGAATTTGAACTGTATTTAGTAAAAGCTTGATGAACTTGAACGGCACTCGACAGAGCGCATACCTCCGCCAGGCTGAAAAGTTTACGTTTTGTCTTTCAACGATAGGCCGATTCTGCACCCAGACCTCAAATCTAATCTAACATGCTTGTTCTTGTCACCTACCCAACTCTACCACCAAGTTTTGTCATAATCCATCCAGAAGGTTTTGACATATTATGCTAAGTATGGTTTTTGGCTCTATCTGTCAATGGTGAAGAATCACAAAAATTGTAGCAACCAGATATGCACAAAAATATAATCAATTTGTCCTCGTCACAAACCCAACCTGTCCACCAAGTTTTGTCCGAATTAATTCAGAACTTTTTCGAGATATCCTCCTCGCAAACAAACAAGCGGACAAACAGGGGTGAATACGTAACGGCCATCCACCTTCGGTGGCAGAGGTAATTAGGTTTTCATGAACCATTTATAGTTTGTTTCTATCATGTGTACATCAAAAGTTATAAAAGTTACACTTAAGGACTTTATGGATACCCTGCACAACTAAGGTGAAGCAGGGAATTTGGCCAGGTACTAGTGCACAATTGTAAACTCTTTTTGAAATAAACCATTCCGTTTTTTAATATGTCCACAATATAATACAGACAAGATTGTCACCTTTACATCCACATCCAAAAGACAATATGCACAGAAATGCAGCACCTCTTCCTGATGATATCGAACAGTTTTTATGATCAATCCAACATTGTAAGGGCTCAAAAGCAGGCGATGTGACCAACGAATTGAACTCTCTGCCACTCCAAATACCACGATAGGACAACTTGCTCATGGACATGAGTTATTATGGTCAACCACACCTATACGAGATGCTTACTATGTACATACTTACCATCTTCTGTCAACATGTTAGATTCACACATTGTTAGTCATATTTAGAGCTTTGCCTCTCATTGCAGTTTAGATCACCTTTTGTATCATGATGGTGAAGGGTCCAAGCATTTGGAACCCACGGGCAAAGAACATAGTGTTGCACCATCCAAGAATAAGCGCCACAGACATGGGGATGTACTCGCCAGACGTGCTCGTCAGACGCATTACCATCAGCACTAGTACCAACCATGCATAACACGTCCTGCACACAAGATCATGCATGACATATACATTAATCGGATAGTCATTCCCCGAACCTCACTATAATGTTGCCCTTTATTTCTCATTTCTTCTATACTCCCTTCTTAGCCCCACCCTTATTTCAAGCCTTCATCATAAACAATGGATTTTATCAACTAAACATTATTAAGGGTATGTTTACCATCATGGGAAACTATGAGCAGCTGATGTTTCGAGCATGAGTACTTTATCAAAGCAATCTTGCTCCAATGATGGCTAACACTTTTTCCATGCCGGTAAACATATAGCCATATAAAGTGTTGATAAATTCTAGTTTTGATCTTTTATGCTGATGCAGACTCACACTGGCCTTTACAGAAAGGAGTATTACATTGTATCTTCTCCTTTATACATGGTCGGGCAAAAATGAACCCGATTTCAAAATTCAATAAACATTAAATGAACTTCGATATGAGTGTGAAATAAAAAACAAATAGAGGGATCTTTCAAGTTTATTTCCACCAATACAGATTTTCAAAATGTCTTCCAACATTCTGAGCACACATGTGAATCCTCGCAGGACAGTTGCCGATTACAGCCCGCAGCGGTTCACGCCTAATATTGCCAATGACAATGCCACAAAATCCTTCAGATCACAAATTATTGTTATTAGGTTCTCCTGAAAGACTTTTTCATTAAGGTTTATAGAAGACCATGGAAAATGTTTATCACGGCATTGCTTTGCCAGGCGGAAAGTGTGTGCTGTGTCCCCATCATGCTGGAACCACACGCCTATTTCATTCTGTACGCATCTCCAAAAATAACTATCTAGCATTCGCACATATCGTTCACCATTCCCTAATACTGCTTCGTCATTTTCAGGGTTCTCAACGAAATATGGCCCATAAATCCTTTTGGCACTAAACCCACACTTGTTATTCAGTAAAAGGAAATAAAAGTTACTTAGTAAAAAAAATTAAATGACTTTTGCATGATTAACGTACTTTTTATGTTTAAGGGTCCAGGCACGGACTATATAGCCCTCATCGAGGCCAGGCCTTAAATAAAAGAAAAGAAAAGTGTGTGATGAAAAGTGTGTGATGTTTGTTTGTGAAAAAGAGAGATTAAAGCTATCCCTCCCAGTAGCGATAGTTTAAGTGAGACAAAAAGTAAGATCAGCAATCATGACACGGAGAGTGTAAGATGGTTCCGGGCACCACTTTAACGCTAACCTAAGTCAGAACGATAGTACCACCCTGGGCGGTTGCTGTCTCCAACCTACTACCTAAGACGTTATTGCTCAATCCCATCCCTTGTGGTTATCCTGCAATTTCATTTTGAAATCAGGTACATTTTTTGGCCCACATTCAGCCACATTCAGTCAGACAAAAGCATTCACTCAAAAGTTGTAAAACTTACATGATTATGTGAAAGGGGCCACCAGTAACTGTGCTTCCAAAGTAATGTTTGACCCCCATATGGACCATGTCCGGCACCTGTGTAGATGCAGGAGGAAAATCATTTTCACACCATGTAGGAATATTATTACACTCAATTAAAAAAAAAAAAGAAGGAAACAGTTGTTACCACCTTTGCTGCAAGCCCAACCATGAATTGTTTTCTCAATATGGAGCACCATTTTTGTTTGAACCACTGTTTTGCAAGAAGAGTGATGGGTGTTACCAATAATGTTTGCAGTACATAAGAGTAACTCTTAAAATAAATGTTACCTTTCTCTGGTCTGGCCACCTGCAGAGGCTAAGTGACAAATAAATGCAGCCGTGCTCCAACCAATGTTTGCAACTTCAGTGGTGACTACCCAAAAGCGAGTAAACAATAACTTTAATCGCTTTTCTTTTCTAATTTTTATGCGAGTGTACAGTGGAAAGAATGGAAGCACACCACCAGTGGCGTATCGGGACACTTGGAGGAAGGATGGATGTGGGGAAGAACGAGGGAGCCGAGGGTTGGGGGACGATTATCCAATATGTGAACAAACGCTTAAATACAGAGATTATGAGGGCTTAAAAAACAAGAAGGAAATTGCCGATTAAACAAAAAAGGAAAGGAGGATGCAGGGAGAGGAGGGAAAACTTAACCTGTGAAGGAAGCAGTAGGCTTCAGGAGGCTAAATGAGGGTAGAAAAGATCATGAGTATAGATTGGGGGTGAGCTGAAGAGGAGATGCACAGCCAACTTGCAGCCCTGGAGGGAAGAATGAAATTGAACAAACCGAGGAGGTCAATTCCATATACCCGAATTTGAGGTTGTTTCACGAGAAGTGATATTGACAGACTGTGTACACTGGAGAAACCTGGTGGAGGGTTTGGGGGGCATCACAGAAAGGGCAGTGGGTGCACGACCAGAAAGTAGGCTGTAGAAGACAGGGCACCAACCCATCTGGGATGCATGTGTAACAGGCCCAAATAATTAGTTTTGTCACAGGCAAGTTCAATGATATTGGTCTCCATGGCATCAATATGTGAGGTACAGGCATCAACAAAAAGGGAAGAGTAGAACTCTATCGAGCTGCAGATGAAGGCCAGTCCAAGGTCTTGTGCATTCTGAAGCAGCTTCTCCTCAAGGATTTGCCTGTATTTGGATCCATTCATTGTTCGCTCGATCCTTACAAGTCTCCCAATAATCCCTGCTGCAGAAAAGCATCCCCATAGCATGATGCTGTCACGACCATGCTTCTCAGTAGGGATGGTATTAGATGGATGATGAGCTTTGCTGGGTTACTGCCAGATGTAGCATTTTGCATCGAGGCCAAAGAGTTCAATTTTCATTTCATCATATCACATAATCTTTTGCCTCAAGCTTTCCCATACCTTTTTGCAAACTTCAGGTGTGCTGTCATGTGCTTTTTTGAGGGTGGCTTCCATCAGGCCACTCCCCCACAAATTCTAGATTTGCGAAGTGCTACAGAGACTGTTATTCTTCCGGCAGGTTCTCTCATTTCAGCCATGTACTCTTTAGTTCTGTCAGAGTGGCCATTGGGTTCTTGGTCACCTCCCTGACCAAGGTCCTTCTTGCCCAGTTGCCCAGTTTGGTCAGACAGTCAGCTCGAGGAAGAGTCTGAGTAGTTCCATATTATTTCCATTTCCTAATGATGGAGCTCACTGTGCTCTTGGGAACTTTCAACTATATAAGTTGTTTTATACCCTTCCCTAGATCTATGCCTCCTCACAATTATATCTCGGAGTTCTACAGACGGTTCCTTGGACTTTGTGGTAGAGTTTCTGCTCTGACATGCACTGGTAACGATGGGACCCAACGTTGTGGTGGTTCTCACTGCCCAAACTGTTATTTTCTGGAGCAGGAAGCACCCAATCTTTCCACTGAAAAACTCCCTCGGGTATCACATTCGAACGTGTTGGTTAATTCAGACAATAATTGGTCATATAATTCAAAGTAACCCAGCATCCTACTTCTGAAAATGCATCAAGCTGGCCCAGATCCTGTTCCTAGTACATGCATACTATTTTAATAATGAGAAGGTAGGTGCATTTACAATTGGGGAGGAAGTGCTCCTATTTGCATCTGTCTTGCCTTGATTTATGAACAACATTCAAAAGGTTTGCACGAAGATATACTCAATAATAGTCGACAAAACACCAACCTTTTTATTTTTCAAAATAAAAGTAAGTCGATGTAAACTAAAACGACACTCTTCGACGTCATGATGTCAACCGTTATGCCTCCGCCGACATCATTACATCATTATACATACTTGTACCAAGTTTGATTTAAATCCATTCAGTTGTTCTCAAGCATCACATTTTACCTGACATGACCTCCAACCTCACCAAAATCATAAAGCCACCATACTCTTCACCTTTGATGCCAAAATATAATCAGTTCATCTTTGCGTCATAAAATATACTTCTACCAAGTTTGGGTAAAAACCCATCACTGGTTCACAAGTTATAATGGTAACAGGATTTTACCGAACATGATCTGTAGAATTTTTTAATGATAACTATGACGTCATAGGTCACGTGGTACATGTGCTATCTTGGAAAAACTAAAAAAACTTTGCACCTCCATATCTCCAAAACCGCTAATGGAAAAATTGAAGCATGGGTCCATTGTCAAGTACTCCCTCATGGTGAATGAGATATGTTAATGATGATGTAATCGGTGTTTTCATTATGACGTCTTAATTCCACAAGTACAATATTTGATCCGATCAGTATGAAAATTTTTGAGTGGACAGAACACAAAAATTTGGCCACAGGTGGACTCCAATCAAGTTGTAGAGACATCTCAAGGATGAGCGAAGGATATTGGATGCACCTGTGCTCAATTTGGAGTGTCAAAGCAAAGGGATTGAATACCTATTGAATCAAGACATCTCAGCTATTCATTTGAAATTAATTTGTAAAACATTCTCAAAAAAATTTCCACTTTGACATTGTGGGATATTTTGTGTAGATCTTGTTGTTGTTCTACTCCTTTTCCCTTTATAATGACTGAGGTCCGATGGCACCAAACTCCTGCCCTGCATTGACCACAATACGCCCCTCTTTCCTCAGCCAACTCTTTCCATTATCCAACCACCCCCACCTTACTGATATCCCTCTTTCCACAATCCTCCCATCTCAACAGTGGTCTACCTCTTTTCCTCCTATCTTATTCCCTCAATGTATACGCTCTCTTTGCCATTCGCTGTTCCCATATCCACACAAAATGTCCAGCCCATCTCAGTCGGCATTTCACCAATTTCCGGTCGGGAGAACCTCTGGTCAGAAAAAGGCTTAGCGGTTAGGGTGCTGGCTTGGGATGCTAGGATCCTGAGTTTGAATCCCAGTCGATCGTTGAATTAACGCCAGGGCGGTCGACTCAGCCTGTCATCCTTCTGCGGTCGGCAAATTGAGTATCAGCTCACTGGTAATTGTGGCACTGCATTAGCGGCACAAACACGCTTCCAGAAAAATGATGCAAATCAGCAGCCACAGGTTGCATACAAAACAACAACAAACCCCGCAATCCACTCTGACCCAGTTGCTTTTCGCAAACCTGCAGCCTCTGTTTCTGTCAATGCCACTGTCTCCAGCCCGTAAAGGTATGCCGGTGTTACACACCACATCAGAACCTTTCCTTTCAATCTCATGGAAATCTTTCTGTCTGCCATTACACCCTCCACCCTCCTCCATGCATTCGCACCCACCAGAATCCTCCTCCACACCTCAGCCTCTGACATACCATCCCCGGTCACAGTTCCCCCCCCCCCCCTCTCCCCCCAGATACTCAAACATATTTCTTTGCCTGATCTCCTTCCCCTCTAACCTGATTTTCATTTATTTTCTCTTCTGACCAACCCACATCACCTCCGTATTCTCCATGCTCATTTTCAGCCCTTGTTTCTCAAATACCTCCTTCCACTCGCCAGCACTTCCTGCATCTCCTGCCCACTCTCCACCACATCCACCAGATCGTGATAAACAGGAGTGAGCTCAGAGCGCTTCCCTGCCTCAAACCAATGTTCACATTGAACCTCTCCAACATCCCAGGACCAACCAAATCTCTTCCCTTCAGTCCCTTGTATATCCCTCCCACGAATCTAACTTCTGCCTCCATTATTCCCATCCATCTCAGTGTCGCCATCACAATCTCTCTCGGGACAGTGTTGTAGGGCTTCTTGAGATCCACAAGTCCCAATGCCATTTCACCTTGCACCTCAAACCTCTTTTCCACCAGCTGTCTCGGGGCAAACATCCCACCTGTCGTTACCCTACCCTTTCTAAACCCCTGCTGCTTTTCACGGATCTCCTTCTCCTCACTCTTCCTTATCCTCCTGTCCAGAAGCCTCTCCAGAACCACCTTCATGACATGACTAAGAACTTCATGACTAAGTGTAATGCGCCTGTACTTCCCCGGATCGTGAACATCCACCTTCCCCTTCCATATCAGCACAGTTAACCCTGTCTTCCACTCCTTCCAATTCTTGTACACCTCATCTTCAATATAATTCCTCACCTTATCCAAAGCTCTCATTGTTGACTTCTTCCTCTGCCCTTACAGGTGCAACAACCCTGCATCCGGTTGCCTCCCTCTATCCTTAATCTTCTATATCCTCTTCCAAATCTCCATTACACAATCTGCCTTCGCTACTTCCTCCGTCCACCATACCTGGTTTCTCGCCCTCGACAATGCACCCTTCCCTGACGTCCTTCCACACAACTCTTCTGTAATTCCCCTAAATGCCTCTCTGTACTTATTTCCCTCCTTCTCCAAACCTTTTTCTTCCCCAAGTTGCTCATACCTGGCCCTCACCCTTTCCTTGTACTCTCTGGCAACATATCCCATACACCTCCCCAAACTTATAACTTTCCAACCTCCACTCTTAACCTCCCTCCTTTTCTTCATCCTTACGACAAACACACTTCATCCTTTAAATAAGATGAAGGTTTGTATTTGGCGAATTATGATGTCATAACGGAGGCACCTTCGACATTGTCATTAACATATGTTATTCCACATGGAGAGTTCTTTACAATGAGCCATGTCTCAAATTTTTATATGCAGCGCTTTCGGAAATATTGAGGGGCAAAGTTTTTCAGTTTTTCCAAGATGGCACCATGCAATCCCAAACTAGTTTATGTCTTAAAGATGCTGCATAACAAGTTTCATCAAATTTAATCAATATTTGTGACTTTTAGAGCGTAGACGTCGAATTGTTTACAGACGACAGACAGACAGACGACGGATGACGGACACTGGGTGTCAACAAAAACACAGCTGGAAATAGTCCAGTTGAGTTAACAAAGGAAACCAGGCAATGCCTGTTTTGTTCGGAGTGATTATACACCACCCAAACAAGATGCGTTTCATAGCAAAAGGAAATACAATTGTGAAATCTTTAACGTGACCTATGACGTCATAATTATCATAATTATCATAATATTCTCCATAGGTGATTCTGTCTATGAGTCTGTCCGAGTTTGTCTGGGGGTGTAGCCTCCTCCGTTGATGGAGTAGCTCCACCCATTCTGGAAGAGGCATCAAAAACAAATATCCACCATTTTCTTTCCTTGCATAGCTTTGAGGCCTCTTTTGTTAGGCCCGTAGTATCTTGCTCTCTCTCTCTCTCACAGTTTTATTTCAACTCTAATTCGACATCTCATTTCATTTTTTGCAGTTGCTAACATGGTTTTAGACTTGGTTGAAAAAAAAAACGGGAAGAAAATTCAATGAAAGTTACCATTTATAGAACGAAATGCATTTTCAAAGGCCTGTAACATAAAGTTCATCGAGTCTCCCTCACGGGTTTATCTCGACTCTAATTCACCATCACAGTCACTGGGTGGTTCAGGTCTCAGTTTCAGCTAATGTTGAGAAAATCGGCAAAATGTATTCCAACAGCCATTTTGAATGTGTTGACTGTTATGTGGGCACGGGGAAGGAGAGAGGAGAATGAAAGAGGGGAATGTAAGAGGGAAAAGAGAGAGGGAAAAGAGAGAGGAGAAGGAGAGGAGAGAATGTTCCCAGGACTTCATTATTTATATCATTACTTCGTAAAAGTACAGCGACTGAATACAGAATTTCGGGATTGAACCGAAGTCTAATTGTATTTTTCCATGGTCCTGGGGGTGTATACACAGTGTTTAAAGCGAGTCAACTCTTTTCTAACCATGGAATGAACAATACAGTACTTCAAAAATGTACATAATAATGTAAACTAACTATGGAATACAATATTTATGAATAACGGTTTGTTTTAATCTATTTTTACTTTGTAAAGCAAAAAGTTTTCCATACATTCAAGTTTCAAAATGAAGAAGAATCGTGGCTCCATAGGCCTTCGATGAATTTTAATACTGGGTCAACACGTTGTGGAAATGTAACTCATTGATAGGGACTAGTAACGAAGCAGATAGACGATTTCGTAAATGAGTGTCAGGAATGTGCACGAACATGGTAATCTCTTGTCCACCTGGTCACAGCCCCAGGCTGGAGCACCCCCCTATTGTTTGGTAAATGGAACTCGCAGCAGGAGGGGAGCGAGCTGGTGCCAGTGAGGCGACCGAGTAACGTTTGCGGAGAACGGATTAGAAGCAGCGGAGAAGGGATTACGATTTCAGCGCACAGAGGATTAACTGAAGCTTGCCCATATAAACGGAAGAGACTTGGAGTCAAGGGGCACTTGCCACGATAACCCCTGCCCGACGGAACGAACGAGCACTCATCATCAGAACCTCTGCCCGACGGGAATGGCGGAGGAACATCGGCCGAACAAGAAGGACCATGCGGATAGAGTGACCTGGTCCATTGAGTTAAACGGTAGTTATTTGGTATTGGAATGAAAGTGAACAACCAGTTAATGAAGTCATGACCTTTTGTAAAACCTGTTTCCGACCATTGGCGTCTTGAGTCTCACATACACTTCCACGACAATCTGGAGGCACCGCTGGATTTCGAGTGGACGTCGCCAAGGTAAGCATGGCGTCTTGGGGATGGTCCATTATGAAAGTACGAACTTGTGTTTAATTCTGAACATGGTGGAGGATGTGTGTGTGGGGCTTGCCGCGATATAGGTAATCCAAGGAGTGTAAACGTATTTTTGTCACGACCGTCCGAGGTAAAAGTCACGGATGGAACGTTTTAAATGATTCTATTATTTGTGTGCTTGCGAGGATACGTACGTTATACGCTGGGTGTGAAGAGCCTTACTCTGGTCTGCAGGCAAATCGGCTCATGAAGTGCACCATGAGGCGATTTGTTTGCCGGTTCGGTAAGGTTCGGTAAGGTCCGTACACGTGTACAATCGTGTACACCCGTTTTAAATAAATAAATAAATAATTTTTTTCAGTTTTCCCACCATGTCTAAAACTCGTTTGATTACAATATAAATTAATGACAGACAACGCCATCTCATGCCGGTCCAGAATTATTGTGAAAGATGGCGATTGGATGAAAATTGCATACCGACACTCCCTCACTGTCCCTCATTGTCCCTCATTTCCATTTCGGCTACCTGTCTCTTGCTCCCGCTCCTTCTCCCTCCCCTCCCTCTAGTTCCCATTGGCGGACGTTTTGCGAGAAGCAAAGCGTTTTGCAGGAAGCTTCCAGGAAGCTTCCAGGAAGCAAAGCCAGGGCTGTTGCTTTTTCGTGTTTTTCCTCTGCTCCCTGTGCTTGATATTTAAATCCCATTCGAATGTCAAGTAAATCGGATGGAAATTGAGGATTTTGAAATTGTTGTTGACTTTTGGCCTATGTGGAACAAAATAGTTGTTGGTTGAACTACAGACTTGGCATTTAATATGGAATATATTTTTTTTTCTTGACTTGGGTTTACTTTCTTAACTCAGTATATCAATCTGGTGAGTTTCTTTTACACTTTGGTGATTTATTTGTTAAAAGAACCATGTCACTGATTGTCTGTCGCAGCAAGAAGTCAACAACAGGATTATATCACAGGTGGCGTGGCAAAATGTACGGACAGGTGCATTTGATGATTGGCTTCTCAGTCGGAGATAAAGATGATATTCAGACAGATAGAGAGAGACAGACAGACAGACAGAGAGAGATAGGCAGAGAGAGACAGAAAGAAAGAGAGAGAGACATAGAGACAGACAGAGATAAAGATGATATTCAGACAGATAGAGAGAGACAGACAGACAGACAGACAGAGAGATAGAAAGAGAGACAGACAGAAAGTGAGAGAGAGACAGACAGAGAGAGATAGACAGAGAGAGACAAACAGACAGAGAGACAGAGAGAGAGAGAGACAGAAAGAAAGAGAGAGAGACATAGAGACAGACAGAGATAAAGATGATATTCAGACAGATAGAGAGAGACAAACAGACAGAGAGACAGAGAGAGAGAGACATAAAGAAAGAGAGAGAGACATAGAGACAGACAGAGATAAAGATGATATTCAGACAGATAGAGAGAGACAGACAGACAGACAGAGAGAGATAGACAGAGAGAGACAGAAAGTGAGAGAGAGACAGACAGAGAGAGATAGACAGAGACAGACAAACAGACAGAGAGACAGAGAGAGAGAGACAGAAAGAAAGAGAGAGAGACATAGAGACAGACAGAGATAAAGATGATATTCAGACAGAGAGAGATAGACAGAGAGAGACAGAGAGAGAGACATAGTCAGACAGAAAGAGAGACAGACAGAGAGAACCACAGACAGAGAGAGAGAGATAGACAGACAGAGAGAGACAGACAGAGAGAGAGACAGACAGAGAGAGACAGACAGAGAGAGAGAGACAGACAGAAAGAGAGAGAGATAGACAGAGAGAGAGACAGAGAGAGAGAGACAGACAGAGAGAGACATAGACAGACAGAAAGAGAGACAGACAGAGAGAGATAGACAGACAGAGAGAGAACATTTTTGGGAACGTTTTGGGAACATTCAAATGTTGGGTTTTGCTGACGTTTCCACAACGTCGCTACAACGTTTCACTTTCGTTGTTGCAACGTTTTGCTCCAACGTTTTGGGGACACTCAAATGTTAAGTAAATCGGATAAGAATTCACGAGTTATTTAATTATTAGCGATTAATGAAGTACTTATTTAATTAATTACATTTCTTATTACATTACAGTAATTACATTACAGTAATTACCTGAGGTAATTACAGTAATTACAGTTCCGGTAATTACAGTAATTACAGTAATCATTACAGTAATTGCAGTAATCTTATTACAGTAATTACATTACATTAACTCAGGCACCTTTTGAGTAAGGAAGCTGATATTTGGACATGACACTGACCAAGTGATGTGGCTGTCAAGGAAAATTTTGATTTATTGATTAATCATTTAATAAATTAACTCGTTGATTTATAAATGACTTATTTAATTAAAATTCCTCAGAGATACATCTTCGGATGAAATACTTGCAGATTGGTTATGCTATGAGCCAATTGATTAAGGAAAATATTTTGTGATGGCCATATTGGCAATTTCGTGGCCATATTCGTGGCAACTCAGTTAGTGCCACTGCACCTTTAAAATGCATCCCTGCGTTCATTTTTCGATCGATTGAGTTGAAATTTTGAACAATCGGATCTGGACTGTCGTTGTTAACGACTCTAGCACGCACTCGTCCAATCAGGATGGAGCGGTATGGTCCCCGGATCATCACTGCCCGCAGTTTTTAATTAGTTTTACTTTTTCTCTTGGTCATATAATTTTGAAGACATGCATGTCATGATATAGGAAATGTTTGTTCTGTTGAACGGAATAAATGTTGTTTATTTGTGTGGGTGTGTATTTTTGTGTATTTTGGATATATTTTCACGACTAATTCCAGTTAACATCCTGCAAAATTTGCTCGTTTTCTGGCCGAGTCGAAATTGCGTTGAGCTCCTATGGCATGCGCCATTAAAAGCGCTGTGTAATGGTTGAGCTCCCTTTATTTCGTTTTGGTCATGCGGATGAGCAGACAAAGTGACGAATGCTGCGGCTGGAGCAGTAGAAGCGATGTTTTTTTAATTGAAATGATGTAATTTAATTAAACGTGGTAGGTGGGCAACACCGCAAAGCATACCTCTTTTAAGGTGTGTTCAAACCCATGAACATTTCAGCAATCAATACGATGCTGAAATGATGTAATTTAATTAAACGTGGTAGGTGGGCAACACCGCAAAGCATACCTCTTTTAAGGTGTGTTCAAACCCATGAACATTTCAGCAATCAATACGATGCTGAAATGATGTAATTTAATTCAACGTGGTAGGTGGGCAACACCGCAAAGCATACCTCTTTTAAGGTGTGTTCAAACCCATGAACATTTCAGCAATCAATACGATGCTGAAATGGTGTAATTTAATGAGTAATTTAATGAGTAATTTAATGAGTAATTTAATGAGTAATTTAATGAGTAATTTAATGAATAATTTAAGGTATAATTTAATTGTGTAATATGGTCGACCTTGGGTTTGTTTGGGTTTTGTTGTTTATTTTTGTGGGTGTGTATTTTTGTGTATTTTGGATATATTTTCACGACTAATTCCAGTTAACATCCTGCAAAATTTGCTCGTTTTCTGGCCGAGTCGAAATTGCGTTGAGTTCCTATGGCATGCGCCATTAAAAGCGCTGTGTAATGGTTGAGCTCCCTTTATTTCGTTTTGGTCACGCGGATGAGCAGACAAAATGACGAATGCTGCGGCTGGAGCAGTGGAAGCGATTTTTTAATTGTTCAATGATTATTCGATATTGTTATGACTTATTGTCAATAGGTATACTAAGTGGCCATGAGGTAGCCTGTTGCTATGTACAGTTTTATTCTATTGTTGATTATACCACATAGCTGTGGTGATAAAGGAAATGTTCGTTTTAAATAGATGATTATGATAGGACCATGACTATAAAATCATGATGATTATTATGAATGATATCATAGGGTTCAAATGCAGAATGATTGCATGAACTTGGGAAAGAACTTTCAAGCCCTATGGGATAAATTGGGTGTTACAAGCGATGGAGTTTCAAAATTTAGCATGATTGAAGGAATTTTACAGTCTTATTTCATGAGTTTTACGAAATTTATATTGCCAAGAGATTTGGGTACTATTAAAAGAAAAATGACGAGATATTTTTCCCAAAGAACTTTAATATCTGCCATCCATTTTGGCGGTCTCACGAATGAAGGATGAGTTGCCTTTAGTGGTTGCAAAGAAAATTTGTGAAGACCAGGCAAAATGGAAAAATAGGTCAGATATGACCCTAGGACAGAACAGTGATTCGTCAATTGACATGAGGTATGAACCAGAGGTGACGACCGATGAGCTTCGATCTCAGTCAATAGATGGACCTGTCCTGACATCATTGGGGAAAGGGCTTATGCAAGGAGTCATCCAAAATGATTAATTTGATTTATTGATGAATATTGATAAATTAATTGAAATTGAATAATTGAATTGAACTGAATAAATTTAATTGAATAAATTTAACTGAATAAATTGAACTGAATAAATTGAATTGAATATATTGATTGTTTGATTGATGAAAATGCGGTCTCAGGAAAGAAGCTTTGATATCTTTGTGAGATATTATCAATGTGAAGACAACCTTGGAAAATTGAGCAAGGTGGTGAGTTTATATATAGATATATATGTGCGGTTACCATTGTGTGATTTCCCCTTCAACAGAGCGGACACCTGAGGATTCACCCATTTCATACTGACCCTCTGGCTCATCTGCAAATACTGATCTGTGAGATTGGATTGTGCAAAAGCCACAGGTGAGGGAGATTCTCTGGAAATCACCGTTTGAACAGGTGGAGAGATCCTTCCTGGAGGTACGAGTGAAGCTTTAGAGGAACAAACTACAACACATCCAACGTTACTTTGATAAAAGGCAGAATGGGAAATGGAGACTGCAAGAATACACAAGGACAACCAGAGATTCCACAAAAGGTACTTGTACACATCATATGTACGACCGTTATGGTGCCGAAGCTATAAGGCAGGTCGAGAATTGGTATTTGTGGACAAAGGGACATGATGAGGAGTTTCCAAGAGATGGTACATTTGAGCGAAGTCGATTGGAAAGATTGGAACAAAGATTGAAAGCCAGGAAGAGACAGAATCTAATGGTAGACTGGCTTGCATTCCATCTTTGGGATGGTGAATCCAGACAACGGGAACAGCAAGAACGGATAACGGATCTAAAACTTAAAATAAAAAGGATACAGGATACAGTGGAGGAGACAAATGCACAACTGCCCTCGAAATTAGGAATGAAAGGGACAGTTGTCCCATCTGATTTCCAGTTGTCTCCCCAAAAAGGACGGTACAGAGAATTTTTTCGTGTTTCGGGAGATAACGAGAGATTGCAGTGGCAACTCAGGGATGTAGAGATGCAGCCCAGCAATACAAGTGCACAGGTGCACAGACCAGGCAACGACAGAAACCGGTGTTTCAAGTGTGGACGGATGGGACATTGGAAAAGAGGATGTCCGTATACCAAAAGGAAGACAAGTTCATAGGGTAAACTAAGATCAAGGGTACCAGTGCTGACCGATACCTCAGACAATGATTAGGCCTTCATTGCGGCAAATCCCAAATGACGATTGGCCTCAACAGATTAGATTACTGGACAAACATGAATAACTGTCGATGATTCTTGTGTCTGAAAAGGTTTTCGGAGCAAGAATTATTCATTTTTTCTTTTGCTTGTAAGCAAATTAGTAATTAATTGAGCAAATGCTGAAATTGGATCTTTTATGTTGGGCACAAAATTTTAAATTTACAAAGTTGGAACAATTGCTTTGCAAATTTTTGAAACCAAGTGACAAGAGTCACATGATGATCAGGTGGGAATTTCGGACTAGTGTTCCGCATGATTGATAGGTCAGTGGTCGACTGACATGCAAATGGGTGTGTAGTCAAATTTGGATAAATTATGGTGGGAACTGAAAGGGTAATTTCAATGTGACATCATAGGGGTTTTCTAAAAATAAACTTTTTGGTCCATTTGCGTATTAGCATTTATAAAATTGAAGGACAAATTTTATGAAAATGAAATAAAACTGACACCCATCCTGATCTGTAAATAATGGTTCCAACGCAAACAAATATGCCTAATGCATGCGTGTGTGTGTGTTTTGTGTATCAATGTTTGTGTTTGTTGTTTTTGTTTTTGTGTATCAATCTTACAAGATTGTTGACACCGACAGTGTGCCTTGTCTGAAAAATAGATAGTTCCATGGGGATGGGATCGCATATCGAGAGAATTCATAAAATAAAATATAAAAAAATAGAAATATAATTTGATTATGAAAATTATCACTTTTGTCAAGGGAGATGGAGAATAAAGATTTGATTTGCTGAGTTATGAGCAGCTATTCATTAATAGTAAAAAATTGGAAGTAATCTTGGGATTCCATTGTGATCGAATTTATATGAGAATCAAAGCTATTTATGGATATGAGCTTCATAAAAATGTGGGAGTACAAAATTAGCCAAATTTTGGAGAGGTCTTACACTGACTTCCCAGAGTACTCTGCTCATGGATTTTTATATATATAAACTTGAATTTTATCAGCATATAAATTGTGCTGTATGTATGGATGTGGTTTAGGCATAGATGATATGGGAAAATAGTAAAGAAAATTTTGCTGGTTTGAACTATTGTGGGTTTTCAGTTCTGGAGTTCAAACAAAGTCACTGGTTAACAGATGAGAAAGGATAGTAAATAAATTATTCGATGCTGGGCAAATTAAGTACGATATTACTAAGACTTATGAGAGCTATTGTTCTTCCTTACAGCAGTGGAAAATTATTGGAAAAAATTAGATCCAACATAATGAATCTATAAAAGAATGTGATAGGGATAATATCCTCAATTTGTACTAATTATTTGATTGTGGGTAAAGGAATTAATTTATCGTAGTGGATTGTTAACAGCAGCCTGAAAATGTCCTGAGAGTGTGCATCCATGTAATCAGAAATCCCAGATTTGTTTTTACAAACAACATTTTGGTAGAGGTCTTGTGTGGACGAACACTTACTTGGTAGATAAAGAACGGTACTGCATGCTGGCAGCCACTTTTGCGGCCAGCTAGGCCAAACAAATTGAGAGGAAATTGTAGTTAAATACGTAAGTTACACATGGCTATTTGTAAAAAGGAAATTTGTTGAGATGGGAAACATTTTTCGAAGGTTTATTAAAGTGTTATAATATGACATGTGGCAAGGCAAACTATTGGATGGGAAAATTAGATCTGGCTATAGAATAAATTTATTGACCCCTTGAAGTTAATTCTTTGAATCATTGTTTCACTGGCATTTTTTTTGTTCAAATTGGAAATAGTTTGGTAGAGCTTTGGTTAAAACCTTTGGTTGCGGTATCTTGGAATGAAATGATAAACCATAGGAGATTGATAAGAATAGAAACAAATATGGACCCAAAATAGAAAGGTGGATTCATGCCTCTCATTGCAAGCAAGCACATGGGGCTAAGGTGGACGATCCCACAGAAAATGAGGCTGCACCTAGCAGCCCAGCAGAACATTCAGTGGCAGATAAATGATAGTCGTGATTTACAGTCATTTGAATTACATTTTAACACCCCTTGCATTGATAAACATTACATTTTCAACATGTGATATTCCTACTTGGGATAGTGACATTTATTTGCCTACATGACATACAATTACCTGCTGATATTAATACAACATGAGTGAAAAATGTATCACAACTACACTCATGATCAGGGGATTGAGTTCAACCCCGGGAGATAGGGGGATCAGGGTAAGACAAATAATCTGATTTATGTTACATATTAAGGGATTTTCTTTATTTACCTTTTAGGAAGCTTGTTAGTTTGGTATATAATGTTGAATGTCATCGACATATAATTATGTCATAGGTATGAATATATACAAGGAGTAGCAGACTTGTTTGTTGGTTTAGTAGTTATATTGGCAATTGTTTTAGTGGTGGCTTGCTTGAAAGCCTTAGTGACGGTGTGTTTGAATAAGGTAACCAACAACACGATGATAACGCATGAAGTGACAAATGAGGAAAGAAATGTGGAACCAGAAAAGGAAGACTTTTATGGCGACATAAATACTGAGATTAAAAGATTAAATCAAGTGATGTTGCAAATGAATACAGTAGAATTAAGATAATGGCATAACGACAATGTTATGAGTTGTGTCAATTACAATATCAGTGAACTCATATCACCACGAGTGACACACTGTTAGGAAAAAAAAGGGGAAAAGAAAAAGTGGAGAGGAATTATGGTAATAATACATTATGCTTAATTTGTTGGTTTGGGAAAATTTTTGTTGGGAATTAGATATTCCTGTTTGTGATTGTAATCATATACAATTTATTTTCTTAGAGTAGTGCTAAAATACCTGCACAAGTTAATTTTTGAACTATATTAACCTGAAAGCAATTGTGGATGCTATTCTTAGTTTAGTAGTCAAATACATACCTGATTGAATATTATTTGTGTGACGCATATAAATGAATATAACTTTTTGAATGTTGTAAGGGAAAACAACAAATTGTTGAATGTGAAACTGTCGGAAGATATACATGATTATGCTGATTTCATGGTAAGATGTACCCTATCTGATTCAGTGTGTGTGGAAAGCAGATTCAGATGTGACTGAGCATAAGGATAAGACGAGATCACATTTTGAAGGGAGTGCTAACGGAATTGGGAAGAAGTTCGAGAAAGAAAATTTGTGGCTAAAAAATGAAGTTAATCGTGGCATACACCCTCTTTCTCAAAGAATGATGAAGACATTCTCCCGTGTAACTTGGAGATGGATGCTTACCTTCACCAAGGAAATTTATGTGACCATTTGCCTGGATCACACTGCAACATATGAAAGAAAGGCGATCACTTACTCTTGTTCGAAGGCTTCGAACATTCACCACATCAGAAGTTGCAGGACAACGACATTTTACCTGCAACCTCTGTGAAATGCGGGAACATAAGTTATTACTTCACCAACGTCCGGGGAACCAGCATGGAGCTGCAAAAAACGGCTGTGCCCTTGTCACAACAGCTGTGCACGATTCTGCGGGCCACTCCTGGTATGGACCATGGATGACCTGAACACCATGGTCCCAACATCATTGTGGACGCATCCGGCATCCCTGTTCCACATCTTGCTGGCCAATCAACGTCACACCAATACTTGCTGCCCACTCACAATGAGGGAGGAGGCAAGTCGACTACAACTGGGTGAAGGCCTTGTTCAGGAATTACTATGGTTTACAGCAAAAAGTGGCAAGAATGCTACATGGAGAGCAGGGTCAGTCTATGACTCCGCAATGTTACCACAACAGCGAAATCCTACACGAAGTAGTGCAGGTGCTATGAAGACATTAGGAGAAAATGTTTCATACCTGGATTCAAACACAAGTGATCAGCCCTTCCTTTCAAACAAAGTCAACATTTGTGTGGAGGCAAACGTTTTTGCCAGATGGTGCAGATGCTTTACAAAACTTGAAAATGAAGTGAAAATTGTTGTATCTTGGTGATGGTGAAGTGTTGTTTTGAAAAGATATTTGTGATGCAAAGGCAATAGATTGAACAATATGGAAGGAGTCAATGACCAACGAAATGTTTTGTGATTCTTGCAGGATGACGGTGTATGCCTAAGGGAATTTGATTACCAAAGTTATGGTTTGGATACTTGTAATGATGTTTACTTGCAGTGATTGATTATTTACTTATACTTGTAATGATGTTTACTTGCAGTGATTGATTATTTACTTATACTTGTATTGATGTTTACTTGCAGTGATTGATTGTTTACTTATATTGATGTTTAGATTAATGGTTAATATAAACAAAAACAAAAAGATGAGGGAATTGTGGAAATGTAACTCATTGATTGGGACTAGTAACGAAGCAGATAGACGATTTCGTAAATGAGTTACATGAATGTGCACGAAAGTAGTAATGACTTGTTCACCTGGTCACAGCCCCAGGCTAGAGCACTCTCCTATTGTAAGGCAAATAGAACTCACAGCAGGAGGGGAGCGAGTTGGTGCCAGTAAGGCGAGCGGGATGACGGAGCAACCTTTCAGCGGAGAAGGGATTAACTCAAGTGTGCCGATATAAACCAGAACAGACTTTGATTCAGGAGCACTTGCCACGATAACCCCTGCCCGACGGAACGAACGAGCACTCATCATCAGAACCTCTGCCCGACGGGAATGGCGGAGGAACATCGGCCGAACGAGAAGGACCATGCGGATAGAGTGACCTGGTCCATTGAGTTAAACGGTAGTTATTTGGTATTGGAATGAAAGTGAACAACCAGTTAATAATAAAGTCATGACCTTTTGTAAAACCTGTTTCCGACCATTGGCGTCCTGAGTCTCACCCTACACTTCCACGACACATGCCATACCCTCTAATGCTATAGATCGCTGTTAAGGTATTATTGGATATATTGCATGGTTCTTGAAGTATTGTGAAGGCAATTTGTGTTCTGTCTTCAAGGATACAATTCAATTTAAATAACCGTTTAAAGAGGTTTCACCGCCAATAAATAAATACATTCAGGGTTTTACCACCATTTTACCCAGTGTTGACTACACCACCCCATTTAAAGTGCACGTGTGCATAATAACGTAAGTTAAGAAAAAAATCTCTGGGAAATTTCCCCGGCCTCCCAACTAATTAATTAAGTATGCAGGCATTTCACTTCCAAGTCGATTTTTGTTTTACTTTACTTCAAGGAATACCGTGGGAGTTGTTGTATGCAGATGATCTGGTGTTGATTGCGGAAAGTATAGATGGACTGAAGGAAAAGATGAACAAGTGGAAGGAATGTATGGAGACAAAAGGTCTGAAGGTGAATAGAGGAAAGACGAAGGTGATGGCAAGTGGTAAAGCATGTGGTGAGGTGGAAAGAACTGGGAAGTGGCCGTGTGCTGTGTGCAGGAAGGGTGTCGGAGTGAACTCCATTCAATGTACAATGTGCGCTGAGTGGGTTCATCAAAAATGTAGTGGTCTGAGAGGGTCATTAACCAGTGTGGCAGCTACATTCAAATGTAAGGTGTGCACAGAGGGAGCTGCAGATGGAGGAAATGTTGAGTTGGATCTTGGGGACGGCGTGAAGCTGGAAGGTGTGAAAACATTTTGCTACCTCGGAGACATGCTGAATGGAGAAGGTGGATCAGACTCGGCAATGGTTGCTCGAGTGAGATGTGCATGGAAGAAGTTTCGGGAACTGAGTGGCGTGCTGACGAGGAGGGGAGTGTCGTTGAAGCTGAAGGGAAAGGTGTATGCTGCATGTGTGAGAAGTGTTATGATTTATGGGAGCGAGACATGGGTCATGAATGTAGAGCAGCAACAAAGGCTGGAAAGGGTGGAAATGCAAATGGTTCGGTGGATGTGCGGAGTATCGTTGAGAGAGAGGAAGACAAATGATTAATTGCGAAAGATGATGGGAATCGAGCCTGTGATTGATGCTCTGAAGAGGAACAGGTTGAGATGGTTTGGTCATGTATTGAGGAAGGATGAAAGCGACTGGTTGAGAAGAGTGATGGAAATGAATGTAGAAGGAAGTAGAGGACGGGGAAGACCGAGAAAGACTTGGCTAAAGATGGTGGAAGAAGAAATGCGGGCAAGGGGGTTAACAAGGAGAGATGCAGAAAATAGGGCAAAATGGAGAAGATCGTCATGGGGTCCGCAAGGCTAACCCCCGCTCTAGCAGGGAAAATGGCCTCAAAATGCATGTTGTGTGTGTTGTGTTTACTTCAAGGAATAACATGTGAATTATATGACCATGTGAAATGCAACTTGAAAAATCAGGTGAACTCCAAAAATTTTTTATTATTAAAGACCACTGTTTTCTTTCCTCTGTATTATGAAAACCTACCTTCTAGTCCATGGGCCAGGCCAGATATCGGTACCACCTGGGGTGACCAATCCTAAGTGGTACTAAAATGTTTATTGGGTCAATATAAGTACATTAAGATGTGATAGCCTTTCCACACTGGCAGCTTTGTCAGTTTTTTGTAAAAACTTCAAATTCACCCAATAGCGGCATTGCATAATTCATTTAAATCTTGCGGTATGCAAAGATCACATCTAATTTCAGTCAATACTGAACTAAAACCATGTGATAAATGCTAATATATTGTAATTATTAAACATCAGAGCAAAATAAATGCATTTCCTATTTGTCTGTACTTTCTTATTGGATAATTGTGTACTCACGTCCAGCTTTTTTTCTAGGAAGAGTTAATTGCAGATAGATGTAAGCTTTTTTTTCAGGTCCTTTGATGGAACTGGTGAGATATCTGGCTATGTAAGTTATCTTTTGCAGTTCTAATTAAGGTTATTTAAGTTTGATTAGTTAAGATCAGTTAACTATGGTAATATCGTTTCCTTTTCTAGGATTAACTTACCAGTGAGGTCAAGATGTGGCAGATCTTAGATAAGATTTTGTTTTGCTTTCAATGGTACTGTCAGAACAAAAAATGCATTGGATTGCTGGAACACGGATTGCTGCTTGTACATTGCAGGTGTCTACTGTAGTGTGCTGATATCCTGAGGTGTACATGATGAATCCACCAAGTAGAGATGAAGGTGCCACCCTGCCAAGGAAGCGAGCATGCACTGACTATCATTCATTGCTCTAATGAAGACTCCGACTCCCTGGTGTCACCACAAGATCTGGACTCATGGAACACTTTGCTCAGGGCTGCAGAGATCACACAGCATGCTCCACTTCTGGATATAGCCAAAGGCATTGAAGAAGGACAAATACCACAATTACAGTATCATCGCAAATGCCATAGCATTTTCACCATGAAGAAGTCTCTTGACTCTCTCCTTTCCAAAGACCCCAAAGATGAACCTGGAGAGGTCAGTTCAAGAAGATCAGCTAGCGATGTGCCAGGTACATCAAGAGTGTATGATAAAATCTGCATTTTCTGCAACAAGTCGAGCAGATACCTAAAAGGACACAATACAAGGGAACCCTCATCCAGTGTGTTGAGTTACGTGCAGATGCCAGGGTTCGCAACGCAGCAACCAAAAAATTGGATCCAAGAATCCTTGCCTTATTGAGCAGAGACCTTGTTGCTGCAGAGGGACATTACCACGAGTCCTGCTACAAACTGTACACAAAAGACGAGTCTTCTGCCAGCTCTGGTGCAGGTGAGGAGAATGAACAAAGAGAGGATGCAGAGTATGAGGAAGCAGTGAGACAAGCCTATGAGGAACTCTTATTGTATATCAGGAATGAATTCTTTCCCAATCCTGAAATACTGCCTATGACAGACCTCACAGGTAGGCTAGAGAGATCCATGAACGCACATGGCATCACCCAAATGAAACCCTCAACGAAGAAACATGTTCGTCGTAAGCTGGAAAGTGAGCTGGGAGGATCACTCCACTTTGTCTCTGATGAGAAAGGAAAGATTCTCCTCTATCCAGACAGCCTTTCCATTGATGATCTTGCCAAACAAGCCCACAACATGAAGAAGGATCTGCAAGAAGCAAGGACTGCCAGCTCTGGAGATGTCTTAACCAAAGCAGCAATGCAGCTGAGGAACCAGATCAAGAAGTAAGACGTCAGTCAAGCATGGCCACCCAATACAGAGCAGAGTGTCATTCCCGAATTGGTCAAGGAATTCCTGTATACCCTGCTGACTGGAGTGTGACTGTTCAAATCTCTCCAAAAGAGTCCAACGTCTTGCCACTTCTTTTGGCAGTGATTTGGTCTTTGCTGTCACCCGTGGCGTGTCACCCGAAACGTGAAACTGTACTTCATTTAATAATGTTAAGAGCCAAAGAAAAAGTGTCATGGATGCATGTTGATTCTACTGAATCAAAGACCTTGCTTAAAACAGGAAACCTAGAGTCTGATTTGTCACAGGGTGTGACTTGACAAAAACATAAATATTTTGTTCAACTTGCATAAATATTTTGTTAAGTTAAGTTCGAATTTTTTTGAAAACAACCCACTTCATCTACAAAATCTGCCTTTATGTACGTGAATGACTGCCTACATTCGTGTTACTGGTAAGAAAGGATCCCTATGTGGTATTTTATGCTTGTCTGTGACTGAACTGATTCTTAACAGAAAGATTGTGGTGTGAGAATAAAGGATAGTGGTAAAGTGTGTGTTCGCGCCTTTCATCCATGGGGCATGTCCATTACAAGAAGTGATAAACTCTAAAAGCTGTGAGTCTGCAAGGGCTATCATATCAAAATGCAAACTAGAGACATATAGCAAGTTAAAAACACCAAAGAGAATTAGTCACCCCGGGTGGTACCGATACTGGAAATTTGGGATCCTGGCCCATGGACTATTCATTGGGTGGTGTATCGTAGACCGTTGCTGCAATTGCTACAAAAACAAAACATGCATTACCTCGTTTCCCCTGCATGAGTTGCAATCAAAATTTACCTTTGTTTTTGTATCATTGGTCACACGGTGTGGCAGCCATATTGGATTGAAGGAAAATATTAAATAATTATATCTCTGAAACAGCTTACCCGATCGAAGCAAATTTTTACAAATATCATCGAGCACCATTGCTGCATATAGTTTGAAAATGATGATGTTGTAGGTCACGTGGTTTGGCACTTGGATAGAAAAAACTAACCTTATCCGATCAACACAAAGCTTCACAAACGTGATCCCCTACCCATACATATGCAGAGTGATGACATCCACGCAGTGTGGGACTATGCGGAGGCATATTGGCGACAGTCGCATTGCTCTAGTTTATGCCTCCACCGATGAAAATGCAGGAGGCATTATGTTTTCAGCTTGTCCGTCCGTGATAGGTTTTCGTTACCGCGATAACTTGTGATCCAGTGATGGGATCTTGAACAAAGTTGGTACAAGTATGATACAACAACAACAACAACAACAACAACAGGCATTTTAAGGCCATTTTCCGAGCAAGAGCGGGGGTTAGCCTTGCGGTCCCCATGACGATCTTCTCCATTTTGCCCTATTTTTTGCATCTCCCCTTGTTAACCCCCTTGCCCGCATTTCTTCGTCGACCATCTTTAGCCAAGTCTTTCTCGGTCTTCCCCGTCTTCTACTTCCTTCTACATTCATTTCCATCACTCTTCTCAACCAGTCACTTTCATCCTTCCTCAACACATGACCAAACCATCTCAAACTGTTTCTCTTCACAGAATCAATCACAGGCTCTATTCCCATCATCTTTCGCAATTCATCATTTGTCTTCCTCTCTCTCAACGATACTCCACCCATCCACCGAACCATTCGCATTTCCACCCTTTCCAGCCTTCGTTGCTGCTCTACGTTCATTACCCATGTCTCGCTCCCATAAATCATAACACTTCTCACACATGCAGCATACACCTTTCCCTTCAGCTTCAACGACTCCCATCCTCGTCAGCACGCCACTCCGTTCCCGAAACTTCTTCCATGCACATCTCACTCTTGCAACCGTTGCCGAGTCTGATCCACCTTCTCCATCCAGCTCCCTCCGAGGTAACAAAATGTTTTCACACCTTCCAGCTTCATGCCGTCTCCAAGATAAAACTCAACATATTGTTGCGGATATGGGATTTGGCCTCCATATCCGCTTGTAAATATTCCCCTATTTCCCCAATACCCCCCAACTATCCCCAATCCCCCATTCCCTAGTCCCATTGCCTGTAAATAACACTCTGTAGAACCGACCTACCCCTTTTTCCCCCATTAAATGTCGTGCCCAGGTCCACCGCATCTCACGTAGACAACTTTCGGACATCTTGCTAGTTATTCTTAGTCTATGTCAGTTAAGGACTCGTTTCCATTAATTCTGACTCTTCGTTGCACCAGAATGTGATTGTATGGCACCAGTAGTGAGTTTAGGACCTCCCCATACCTCCTCCCATCTGCCCCATGAAACAACAACAACAACAACAACAACAACTACAACAACAACTACAACAACAGAGGGGGGCGGCGCGGCGCGGGGAGTGTGCGTCCTCACTCCGGCTTGGTTAGCCGCCATTGCCCATGCGCTCCACGGGGTTACCACGAAGGGGCTGGCTGTCAGCTCCTCGTCAGGGGCGGAGCCCGGTAACCCCCCGCAGCCAGTGAGAAGCGGCGGGCCGATTCCATCTGGGGCGGAGCTAACGAGCCGAGGGCGTGTCACTCCCCGCCGGATATGCGCAGCCACTTACCGGACGTGAGGTCAGATGCGCCCCCAGCTTGGAAAGACAAGTCGCGACCTCCGAGCGCTGAGCGACCTCCCCACATCTTTGGACCGGACCGGGTCGATTTTGCCCCTGAGCCAAGGTGCACCTTGAGCCATCGAATACCTGCCCCTCCTTGCCATCAATCCCCGTGTGAGTCAGTTTTGTCTCGTTTATCTGTGGTCTGTCGGGAATAAGATAAGTGTGTCTAAGTGCCTATCTTTCTATGCTGTCTCTCTCATCCCTGTAATCTAACCTTCCGCAATATTATAACCTCTCCGGAGGCCTTGAGAACTGTACCCCTGGTGTCGTGTCATTTAACCTAGCCGTTGTGTCCTTTCCTTCATTGATCTAGCGTAGCGCGACTCGGCCAACGTTCGAGTATAATCGGGTAACTTGTGCGAACACGGCGGCCATTCCGCTCGTCCATCATAACATCTAAGTCGTGTCCGTAACAATTGGTGTCAGGAGTGTCGGATTCGGACCTGGGACTAAATTCATTTAGCCCAAATTTTGGAACACCAATTGTACCATTAGGGTAACAATTGGTGTCGAGGAGTGAGATTCGATCCGGAGCGCATTTTACGCGCTCGAAATTATAACGGCGAAATTTGATTGCGTTTTACAAAATATAAAAACCCGAATTTTGAAAGTCGCGCTATGGCAGACCAAGTCGGCTGGGGTCCGGTAGAGGAGAGTGAGGCAGGGTCGATCCAGGACCAAATTGAGGGACATGAGGAGAGCGAAGCAGTGAGGGTAGCAGACGCACAAAATAGCGTCGTTGCGCCCGACGTTGCGGGCGCGCAAAATGGCGCCTCGCAAGAGCGCGCGGTAGCCGAGCCCGCTGTATCAACGGGCTTTAACATGCAGCCGATTGACATGCAGGCCCTCATTGCGCAGCTACAGGCAGCTGTACAGATGAGTATGGGGAGCCAAATTGAGCGATTGGGTGAGCGGTTGGGAAACCAAATTGTGGGAATGAGGGCTGATAGTGAGCGATTGGAGGGCCAAATGGGGGTAATGGGAAACCAAATGGGGGCAATGAGGGACGAAGCGAGGGGTACCGGTGAGGGGTTAGACAAGAAATTTGGGAAGTTAGACAATAATTTTGAGGAGTTAGACAAGAAATTTGGGAAGTTAGACAATAATTTTGAGGAGTTAGACAAGAAATTTGGGAAGTTAGACAATAATTTTGAGGGGTTAGACAACGGGATAAAAGAGGTAAAGAATGGGTTAATGGGGGTAGAAAACAGAATGGCCGCTCAAGAGAATCAAATGGAAGGGATGCAAAAGGGGTTAGAGGAGTTAGAAAATAGAATGGAAGGCAAATTGAGGGACATGAGGGACCAAGCGGAAAGGGAAGTTAAACAAATGGGGCAGCAGATAGAGGGGGTCAGAATGGGGGTAGAAACCAAACTGGATGCTCACAGGGAGGAAATGGAGCAGATGAGGGTGGCATCTGGGCAGGAGATGCAAGTGATGGGAGAGGAGATCAGAAGAGGTGTGAGTGAGGAGGTCGGAGGAGTGCGCAAGGAGGTGAGGCACTGTAAGGAGCACATGGAGAAGGAGGTGAGAAAGGGGACTATAAAGTTACAAGGGGGCATAGAGGACCTGACGCAGGAGGTGGAACAGCTGACGGAGGGACAAAAAGGACTAACGGAGCAGGTTCAAAGGAACACTGCGGTATTAGGAGGGTTAAAGGCGACACAGAAAGAACCAAAAGATGACTTGATAGCGACGAAGTGGGAATGTCAGATGGTACGTGAGGGACTGACAACGAGGTTGGACGAGGTGATAGAGGTAATGGAGACGAAGGACCGGCAGGTGAGGACGCACATGGAAACGGTCAAGGTAGCCTTAGAGGATGAGCTTGAGGAGACGTACCGGGACATAAAGAGGTGAAGCAGAAATTAGAAGAAGTGGAAGAAGGGGTGAGCGAAATTAAGAAGCGACGGAGAGAGGATAAGAAAGAGATAAAAGAGGAGGTAAAAGAATTGGTCCAAAGTCTGTGTTCGGATCGTGATGATGTGCTCATTAACCGGATGAGGGATTCGCAGGTGATGGAGGAGAAGCGAAGAGAAAGAGGACCCGGTGTAAGTGGTGACCAATATGGTCGTGCGTATGATGTGCCAGGTGATTTAAGAAGCTTGGGGGTCGAGATGGACCCGGGTGTTCGTGAGAGGCCGTTGGTGAAGTGTGCGACAGGTCTGGTGTGCGAAAAAGGAGGTGTGCGAGAAAGTCCGACTCTGGGGTGTGTGAGGAAAAAGTGCGTGCCAAGGAGTGAGGGTGCTGGCGAGAGTGAGTCGGTCGTAGCGCGTGTGCGAGGGAGCACATGGAAGCGCGGTGTGGTAAGTGTTACAGAGGGTGTGACGGGAGAGTGTGCGCAGGAGTGTGTGCGAGAAAGGTGTGTAACGGACAGGTGCCTGAGGAAAGAGTGCGCTGTCAAAAGTAAGGAAGAATGCACACCTGTGGTGAGTGTTACAGAGGGTGTAACGGGAGAGTGTGCGCGAGAAAGGTGTGTAACGGACAGGTGCATGGGGAAAGAGTGCGCTGTCAAGAGTAAGGGTGAGTGCGTTGTCAAGAGTGGTGGTGAGAGTAGTGAGAGTGACAAGGAGCGTGAGTTGGTTGTGACAGGTGAGCGAGGATGTACACCTGGAATGGAAGGATGCACACCTGGAATAGTAGAGCGTGAGTGGGAATGCACGCTGGAATTGGTAGTGAGGCACGTGGTTGGGTGTGCGAATGAGAGCACACCTGTGATTGTCACAGAGGAGGTGACCGAGGAGGGGGCGCGAAGAGGTGTGTTGGTGAGGTGTGCGGGTGACGAATGTGTGCCAAGGTGTTCAGTGGTCAGGTGTGTGACCAAGGCTGTGAGTGGAATGAGGGTACCTGGGTGTGTAAGGAAAGGTACGAGGAGCATGGAAACGGCTGGATGTGTGAGCAAGGAACGGGCTGCGGGGTGTAAGCATGCAGGTGAGGCATCGAAGGTAACCGGGTTAGAGGTTAGGTCGACTTATAGCCGAATCGGGCCCTCGGTGCGTGCTGGGCCTCGCTTTGAACGGCCGCGTCCAGGCTCCACTAGGTGGAGCGGGCAGCTGGATAGGAAGGGTCGTCATGGCGACCACGTTTTGTTGAGACGTGCCGGCAGGTCGAGATCGGGACATTGGATGGCTCCACGCCGAGGTGGTGCATGGGATCTCGGCCCGGGTAAGCCCCCGTCCCTGCCCCGAATGCCGGACGCATCCAGCCGCCGGCACAAAACAACCAGCATCCATTGCTTGGCTTTACGAAGCCGGGCTTTGGACAGGAATTGGCGCACCGAGAGGCATTAGTGAGTAGACTGGGTGATGAGGTTAGTGTTTTGGACCCAAAATTAGAGAAAAACAAAATTTGATGATTGGCAAGGGATTGGCAGTAGTGATTGGCAGATGATGGGCAGTGATTGGCAAATTTTTGATTTGTTGAAATTTGATGTGCAAAATTGGTAGTGAGCGATGGGCCCGGTGGGTAAGGGTGGCATCCCTGCCACCTTTCCTAAGTGGGGCAAAGGAGCAATAGCTTATGGGGTATATGGCAGTGAAAACTAGCCCGGGTGGGTTAGGATATTGATAGGGATCTAGCGAAGATGACATTAGGTAACGTTAAGTTTAGTTAGTGACTGATACCTGTAGTGGGGACGCAGGTAGATTAGTGTGGATGATAATGACGTGGGAGCGCAATAGTTTAAAGGGACGACTGGGAAGCGCAAGTTTCAGAAGGGAGTAGTTAGCTGAGATGATGCCGTGTGTGTGAGAATTGAACAGGTGTGATTGCACAGGTGTGCAACTGGACAGGTGTGTGGAGCAGTGTATGAGTAGTGAGTGTTGTGGATCAGCGCGAATGCGCTTGGGGAGAGAAGGGTGCAGGTGGCACCAGGTGTGAGAGCACAGGTGTGCAAGTACAGGTGTGTGGAGAGAGTTGGAGTAAGTGGTACGGAGTGGTGTGCATGGTGCGAAGGTGTGGATGGGGGAAGAGTGGACCCCTTTCACGAGTACCCGGGGCGGGTAGTGTAAGTGTTAGGTAGAGGGTATAGGTAAATTGTGGTTGGATATTGGCATTTGTGGTGCGGTTGCAGAATGGTATCGTGGATGGGTGCATTAGTGTTGTGGAAATGGCTGGGCGTGTAGCCTGTTAGTGTGTGTAGTTGGTTGGGCACTCCACCACTGTGAGGATGTCGGCCAGGTGAGGCCGCAGGTGGGCTCTGGGAGCCGGTAGAGTTGTGGGTGGGGCCCAAGGATCCGGAGGACGGACCCAGGTAGCCCAGTGCCAGAGAGGGCACCGAGTGGGGAGAGCGCCAGAGGGCCTTCCCCAGGTAGTTAGGTTAGGGTAAGGAGCAGGTAAGCTCGGAGGCAACTGCAGTGGTGGAGGTGTGCAGGTGGGTAGACCCGCTGGGAGAGGTACACGCCACAGCCCAGAAATTGTGCGAGGGCACCGGGAGATGAATCGGGGGAGTGAGACCCCAAATTGAAAAGCACCACAGTTTGGTCAATGGGAATTGGTTTTTAGAACCCATAGTGTAAGTTGGCCAATGGATTGGCAGGGAAAGACCCCGGGTAATGTAAAGTTGTTAAAGTCATTTAGGAAATAGTTAGGATTGATGAACCTGTCGCACCATACGCAGCCACTTACCTGAGGTGATGATGATGACTCCACACCTGTGTTTTCTTTGTTTTGTGTTGCAGGAAGTAAGGATTGCTGTTGGATTTGTGAGACGCATCACGACGTGGATGAGACATTGGGGTGATTCCATCTCTCCCTCCCTAGGAGGGACTGATGATGAATTGGTGATAGCAAATTATGATGTGAGTTGGAGATGGCAAATTTTGATGAGAGTTGAAAATGGCAAATTTGATTGGTTAGGAGGGAGAGAAGACGAATTTGGTTTATGGGAGGAACGGGGAAGACAGTAGGGACGTTTGTTGATTTGTAAAGTAGATGTTTATGGGTAGTGTTGTGTTTTGTGGATACAGTAAGGGGTAAGGGAGGGGCCATGTAGGTTACCTGGTGGGGGGGGGGGGGGGCGTACGGTAGGAACGTACCTGTCTCACCTGGTTCCCATGTGCCCCCAGTGTGCATCATCTTGTATTGCGTGCACTTTTGCGCCCTTACCACCTTACTCACTTGTCTTCTTCTTTTGTCTCCCACCTCCGAGGATCTGGCTTTGGGGCAGAGAGAGAGGAGAGAGAGGTGCTGGCTCCACAGTTGTGGGCCTGTACTTTCGCTGCTTGCTGCCTGGATCGATACACCATATGGACCGCAATTTTGGTGGCCACCCACAATGGACCGCAGTTCTTTTGCGGCCAAGCACCACCCGTTGATGGACCTCTGGGTCAACGTGGCACCTATGCCAAACAGGTGAACCACTAATAGTTGGCCCCCTGACGGCCACAATAAAGAAATGGACGCGGTTGGCGCCTTTGTTTATTTCTAGGGAAGCAAGAAGGCCAAGTGCACCACACGAAGAGCAAGAGACACCTGCAGGGTTAGGGGTTGTTGTTTTTATTTTAATGAACAATGGTGACAGCACCGATTGGTGCTTGGGGTGGTGCTTTTGGTGCTTGGAAGGGGTGCTCTGCACATTATTAAAGGCCGTAAGGCCACAGAGCACTCGTGGGTTGGTGTATCGATGCTGGCATGCGTGCTCTCTCTATGCATAACATCTGCATGTGTTCCTCCAAAAACAGGTCCTGGATCGTAGTGTAAATATCAGCGTAGTCTTGTAAATAATGCTCCCTACCGGCTGTATGTTTAGTTTGCGAATTCTTTCCGCAATTCGGTTATCCTGTGGGTGTGTTTCTGTGAGGAGAAGGGTGCAACGTCGCAGGGGGACATATTTACTCATTTGTGAATATCCGCAAAACTGTCGCACTCAGGGTAGAGTTAATAGTAGAGGGAACTACATCTGAGTGCCACACTAAAATAGGTAAAAATTTATCGGGTCGGTACGCCCCGAGGGTAGAGAAGGGTGCAATGTTGCGGATATGGGATTTGGCCTCCATATCCGCTTGTAAATATTCCCCTATTTCCCCAATACCCCCCAACTATCCCCAATCCCCCATTCCCTAGTCCCATTGCCTGTAAATAACACTCTGTAGAACCGACCTTCCCCTTTTTCCCCCATTAAATGTCGTGCCCAGGTCCACCGCATCTCACGTAGACAACTTTCGGACATCTTGCTAGTTATTCTTAGTCTATGTCAGTTAAGGACTCGTTTCCATTAATTCTGACTCTTCGTTGCACCAGAATGTGATTGTATGGCACCAGTAGTGAGTTTAGGACCTCCCCATACCTCCTCCCATCTTCCCCATGAAACAACAACAACAACAACAACAACAACTACAACAACAACAACAACAACTACAACAACAGAGGGGGGCGGCGCGGCGCGGGGAGTGTGCGTCCTCACTCCGGCTTGGTTAGCCGCCATTGCCCATGCGCTCCACGGGGTTACCACGAAGGGGCTGGCTGTCAGCTCCTCGTCAGGGGCGGAGCCCGGTAACCCCCCGCAGCCAGTGAGAAGCGGCGGGCCGATTCCATCTGGGGCGGAGCTAACGAGCCGAGGGCGTGTCACTCCCCGCCGGATATGCGCAGCCACTTACCGGACGTGAGGTCAGATGCGCCCCCAGCTTGGAAAGACAAGTCGCGACCTCCGAGCGCTGAGCGACCTCCCCGCATCTTTGGACCGGACCGGGTCGATTTTGCCCCTGAGCCAAGGTGCACCTTGAGCCATCGAATACCTGCCCCTCCTTGCCATCAATCCCCGTGTGAGTCAGTTTTGTCTCGTTTATCTGTGGTCTGTCGGGAATAAGATAAGTGTGTCTAAGTGCCTATCTTCCTATGCTGTCTCTCTCATCCCTGTAATCTAACCTTCCGCAATATTATAACCTCTCCGGAGGCCTTGAGAACTGTACCCCTGGTGTCGTGTCATTTAACCTAGCCGTTGTGTCCTTTCCTTCATTGATCTAGCGTAGCGCGACTCGGCCAACGTTCGAGTATAATCGGGTAACTTGTGCGAACACGGCGGCCATTCCGCTCGGCCCATCATAACATCTAAGTCGTGTCCGTAACAATATCCTCCATCTGCAGCTCCCTCTGTGCACACCTTACACTTGAATGTAGCTGCCACACTGGTTAATGACCCTCTCAAACCACTACATTTTTGATGAACCCACTCAGCGCACATTGTACATTGAATGGAATTCACTCCGACACCCTTCCTGCAGACAGCACACGGCCACTTCCCAGTTCTTTCCACCTCACCACATGCTTTACCACTTGCCATCACCTTTGTTTTTCCGATATTCACCTTCAGACCTTTCGTCTCCATACATTCCTTCCACTTGTTCATCTTCTCCTTCAGTCCATCCATTCTTTCTGCAATCAACACCAGATCATCTGCATACAACAACTCCCACGGTAAACCCTCCTTTACGTTCAGAGCCAGCACCTCCATCATAGCTACAAATATACTCAGAGGCAAAAGTTATTGTGACATGGAATTTTTTCATTGGTAATCTTGTGAATGAATTTTTGGATTTGAACCAGAGAAAGTGTGTGTTGAAATGGTCGAAGAAACGCAACCAAGCAGTTGTTGTTCGAATTGCACGAAATTTGCAAGAAGCATGACATATTAGAGAAAAATGGCCAGCAATGTTCACTTTAAAAGGCCAGACAACCAGACGCTTATGATTTCCACACAATGCAGTCTTAAGAAGTGCAGAGGTCAGAAAAACACCTCTATTCATCGTTCTGGAACAAGTTCGACATGCCACGCCTCGGGGAAATGGTTCTTAATCAGAACAATGTTAATGTGTTACCCTGAATCCTGGATCCTGGACCCTGTACTGGATGTTACCCTGCAAGATCCCCTGATTTGTCACCCATTGAACACGTCTGGGATGAAATGGAGCGACGTTTACGACGTCATCCGAATCCTCAAACAACGCTGCAGGAACTCTGCCAAATCCTTCCTCGGATATGGAATGATCTTCCCCAGGACGTTCAGACGTTTTGTGGCCTCAATGAGGCGAAGGTGCCAGGCCTGCATCAATGCACAAGGTGGACACACTCACTACTGACCGTGTGAACTTGCTTGTGAACCCCCTCTTGTGTTGTGGCTCATTTGCATATGCCAGGTGCGCTGTTCTTTTGGACTGTTGATCGTTACCATACCTTGAAACATTTGTCTTTCCAAGTAATAACATTTCATTCGCGGCAGTAAAAGTTTAACACTGATTGTTTGTTGCTTCTGTGTCACAATAACTTTTGCCTTTGAGTATAGTACGATAGTAGTGGACTTAGTACTGACCCCTGATGCACTCCCACCTTCACCTCAAACTCACCACTGTTCCCGTCCTTCGTCCTTACAGCTGTGCGCGCTCTTTTGTACATTGCCATCACTACTCTGATCAACCATTCCTCCACGCCTAAGTTCCTCAATGCCCATGTCAATACTTCACGTGGAACCCTACCGATTACTTTCTCCAGATTGTTACGGCCTGAAGAACACCAAGCCAAGCCTTCAATCACACTGTCTTTATTTATGGATTATCACACGAAAATCTCTTCCTACACATAAAACCAAGAAGGGAGAAAAGAAGGAAAATCCCAAATAGGCCAGTCCAAGAGTAGGCTGGTCCAAGAGTAGGCCGGTCCAAGAGTAGGCAAGGTCCAAGAGTAGGCAAGGTCCAAGAGTAGGCAAGGTCCAAGAGTAGGCAAGGTCCAAGAGTAGGCAAGGTCCAAGAGTAGGCAAGGTCCAAGAGTAGGCAAGGTCCAAGAGTAGGCAAGGTCCAAGAGTAGGCAAGGTCCAAGAGTAGGCAAGGTCCAAGAGTAGGCAAGGTCCAAGAGTAGGCAAGGTCCAAGAGTAGGCAAGGTCCAAGAGTAGGCAAGGTCCAAGAGTAGGCAAGGTCCAAGAGCAGGCAATGTCCAAGAGCAGGCAAGGTCCAAGAGCAGGCAAGGTCCAAGAGTAGGCAAGGTCCAAGAGTAGGCAAGGTCCAAGAGTAGGCAAGGTCCAAGAGTAGGCAAGGTCCAAGAGTAGGCCGGTCCAAGAGTAGGCCGGTCCAAGAGTAGGCCGGTCCAAGAGTAGGCCGGTCCAAGGGTAGGCCCCAAGGCAGGCCCAACAGTCGGCCCCAGGGCAGGACAGTAGTAGGCCCCATGGCAGGCCCAACAGTAGGCCCCAAGGCAGGCCCAGCACGAGAGGATAGGAGTAGGAAAGTCCACAAGTAGGCCCCAAGGCAGGCCCAACAGTAGGCCCCAGGGCAGGCCCAACAGTAGGCCCAGCTTGAGAGGGTAGGAGTAGGCAAGTCCACGATTAGGCCCCAAGGCAGGCAGCAAGAGTTCGATCAACGTCACCTTTCAGGTAGAGAGATTGCAGCTGGACACTCCACAACCCCCGAAAAAGCCCTCTGCCATAAGCCCTCCTCCAAAATGGCCACTCACTCTCTGAATAAACTTCTTGGCCACTCCCTCGCCCCACAGCCAATCAGAGGCTTTATACACATGGACCAAACCACTTGGTCTAACTCACAGGGGGGTGTGGGGGAAGGAAGAAGAAAAAGGTCACAAACCGTAAAAAGATCAACAAACCCAAGAAGCAACTTCTTCCTCTTCTCCATGTACTTCTCCTGCAACTGCCTCACAATAAAAAGCACGTCTGTCATTCCTCTTCCTGGCATAAATCCAAACTGCATTTCGTCAATCTTCACTTTCCTCCTTATCCTCCTCTCCAACACCCTTTCCAATACCTTCATTCCATGCTCCAATAACTTTATCGCTCGATACGAGCCACAGTCCAGAGGGTCGCCTTTCCCCATGTATAGAGGGACGAGGCTACTCAGTTCCCAATCCACTGGAATGCGGCCTTCTTTCACCACCAGATTGCAGATCTCTGTCATTCTCTTCACACCCCAATTTCCCGCTGCCTTCAACATATCTCCCACAACTCCCGTCGGCCCTCCCGCTTTTCTACTCTTCATTGCTTTTATCGCTTCCTGAACTTCCTTCTCGGTTATCTTCTCTGCCGGTCCTAAAACTGGGTTACTCTCCATGTTGCCATCCCATTCATTCTCTGCATTCAACAGTATTCCCATATATCTCTTCCATCTTCCTTTAATTCCATTTGGGTCCACAACGATTTATCCCACTTCATCCTTCAAGCAACTCACCCCCCTCACATCACACCTCTTTCGCTATCTGCTTTGCAATCCTGAATACCGCTCTCTGACCCTCTTCCAAATCCAAGTGTTCTCCGAACATTTTCCTCCATGCCTCCTGTGCCTTTGCTACCTCTTTCTTTGCAGCCTTCTTGGCTGCCTTATAACTTTCATGCTCTGCTGTTTCTGCCCCCATACCCTTCACCTTCTGCCACACCTTGAACTTCTTCCTCTTCTCATCAATCTTCTTTCCAACTTCATCATCCCACCACCATGTTTCCGAGTGCCTCGGTGGTCCTTTTGTCCATCCACATACCTCACCAACGGCTCCCAACAGACTATCTTTCATTGACATCCAACCATTTTCAAGCTCAACCACATCATCCTCTACCATACTCAGCCTATATTTTAATGCCTCCCTCACTGTCACCTCTTTCAACCTCCACACCTTCATTCTCGGTTGGTACTTCACCCGCCGAGCCCTCTTCGCACCTTTCACCCTTATGTCGCAGACAACCAAGTGGTGCTGTGAAACAGCCTCCTCCCCCAGGATCACCTTTGGGTCCCGGAGGTGCCCCCTATCTCGCCTACGCAACGGTTGTCTTCGACCCACCTGACGTGTATGTAACAAGCTTATTATCCTCTTTCTGGAACTGAGTATTACAAATCAACAAATCAGCTCCATCAGCAAACTCCAAAATCCTTTCACCTTCTCCATTTCTCACACCATATCAGTAACCCCCATGAACTCCCTCAAAACCGTCCATACTCCTTCCCACATGCCCATTTAGGTCTCCTCCTACCACAACAACTACCTCATCTTTCACGTTTTCCATCAGCTTCTCTATCGCACACCAGAACTTGTCCTTCTCTTCATCGCTCTGACCAACCTGCGGAGCATATCCCGAGATGACGTTCACCAAGAGCTTTCCAATCATCATTTTCACCATCATCAACCTTTCACTCACTCTAGTCACACTCACCACACTGTCTACAAACTCCTCAGAAAACAGGACACCAACACCATTCACGCCTTCTGGGCACCCTTGCCACACAAACTTGTATTTCTGTCCCTGCCTACCCTTCACCATTCTCACACCACTTCCCTTCCATCTCGTCTCCTGTACACAACATATGTCCACTCTTCGTCTGACCAATACTTCCACCACTTCTCCTGATCTCCCTGTCATTGTCCCTACATTCCATGTCCCAAACCTCAGAACCGATCTCCACGTCGGGCATCAGACGTTTCGTCGTCATAAATGGAGTGATTTCCACCCTTGCTTCGATCGGGTTCCCCACCTTGAGTTTTGACGAAAGGGACTGGGGTCCCGCACGGGGTAATTCCGGCTGTACCCTGCCCATATGTCGTTGTAATTGCCATGGTTCTCTTTTTGAGGCAATGTTTTTATGGCCGGATGCCCTTCCTGACGCCAACCCTTTTTAGTCGCCTCTTACGACACGCAGGAATACGGTGTACCTATTCTAAACCGGGGTACACACTGGTATGGTGCAAGTATGATGCAAAGATGAATTGATTTTGGGGTCAAAGGTCAATGTCTGTAATATGTTTATAACTTAAGAATGGCTGAAGGGATCTAATTAAATCTTGGTACAGGTTTGTATAATGATGTAAAGATCAACTGATTTGATTATGGAGTCAATAGGTCAAAGGTCAAATGTCAGATGTCCTGTCAGGTAAACAATTTATGTAACCGAGCTAACTTGTGAACCAGTCATGGGATTTTCACCAAACTTGGTATAATTATGTATTATGATGCAAAGATAAACACATTAGATTTTGGGGTCAAGAGGTCAAAGATCAGAGGTCATGTTAAATTAAAATTATTTAGTTACCATGATAACTTAAGAACAGCTGAAGGGATCTAAGTCAAACTTGGTACAGGTATGTATAATGATGTAAACATGAACTGATGAAATTTTGGGTTGAAGAGGTCAAAGGTCAGCGGTCATGTTAAGTACAAATTATGTTGCTGCACCAACTTGTGAATAAGTGATGGGATTTTGAACAAACTTGGTATAAGTATATATAATGCAAAGATGAACTGATTGCATTATGGCATCAACAGGTTGGGTATCAGGTATCAGGTATCAAAGGTCATGTCAGGTAAAAATGGGATAACTTGAGAACAGCTGTCGGGATTTAAATCAAACTTGGTACAAGTATGTATAATGATATAAACATGAACGGATTACATCTTGCATGTCAAGAGGTCAGAGGTCATGTTAAGTAAAAAACATGTTGCCACACCAACTTGCGAACTAGTGATGGGATTTTGAACAAACTTTGATTTGATCTTTGAATTTTGGTACAAGTATGTATAATGATGTAATAGTGTGGGCGGAGGCATATCGGTCAACGTTGTGACTCGTAGAGTGTCATTCTTGTTAAATTTGTCTTTTTTAAACTTCTTAAATGATCTACTTCATGGTAGCTATTACTTCAATGCCTGTTCGTACACCATTTAATCTTTCAAAATACAGTGCTCTTCATCTCATATTCAGAGGCGATGAGAGCTATCAGCTTCTTCATCTCATGTTCCGGTGACTATTCTGTCCTCCAACCCATCCTGACTCCTACCCCCTTATTCTCCCAACTGACCCTACACAGAGGACAAAAAAGAGGTAAAATTAAATATATGCCCATGTCACTCCACTATCCTGGTGAGGATATTAATTGTTCCTGTGATTTGCTGACATACATTTCATCTATTTATAAAAGTGGCCGGATTTCTCCATCTGTTCCACTCATTCCACCCATTGGTTGGACATCTGGCCAGACTCCGCCCACAATTGAACCACAACAACAAAAAAAAATCCAATCATACGTCCGTCATTTGGTTGCCACTCATAAGGTCTAGGGTTTTAGGCTTCAGGCCTCTGGTGTACATTTTAAGACTGAACAACACATCTATCTATAGTTCTTCATGTCCGTTTGTGTCCTTTATAGACGCATGGGTTGAGCCGTCGTACTCGACGGCTCTTAGGGTTTTCCGCCTCCAAGATGCCGTTCTCTCTCCTTTCTTTGCTCTCTTCTCCTCCTTCTCATGCTTGATGCATGTCTGCTCGAACTCCTTCGCATGGTCGGTGTAGCAACTGCACCACTTTCCACGATCAAGGGCAATTTTCTTCCATCCGTTAGTGCTGATTTTGCCATTTTGCCATTAGACCATTTGAGGATAGCTTGGAGCAAATCTTTTTTCATTTTTTGGGGGTGTCGATTGATCTTTTGCCCTCTACAAGCTCACCATAGAACAATGCTTTGGGCAGACAAAAGTCCTCCATCCTCACTCGGTGCCCTGCCCAGCGCAGTCAAGTTTGGATCAGGTTGGATTTGAATCCGTCCAAACTGCATCGAGACAGGACTTCTGTGTTTGGGACCCTGTCTCACCAGCGAATGTTCATAATATTATCCACAGGCACCTCATGTGGAAGCTGTTCAAGTTCGGCACATTATGACAGCAGAGTGCCCAGGTCTCACAACCATATAGTAAGGTGGACATAATGACTGGAACGATAGACGATGATCTTTGTGGCGAGTGACACGTCATGGGTGGACCACAGCCATGGGATAAACTAGCCAAACATGGCACTGGCTTCACTGATGTGTGATGTGATTTCAGCATCGATGGTACAATCGTTGCTGATGACACTGCCAAAGTAGCAGAACTTCTCCGGAACTTTCAGCGGCTGGTCGTTGATTGTTACCCGGGGTTCCACGTATGGTGAATCCGGTTTCGGCTGGAATAATACTTCGGTCTTCTTGATGCCGTCAGCACCGGAAGATTTTGGGGGCGGGGGATGGGGGGGGCAGGAGGGGTATGCCCCCTCCTTAATTTTTTTCAGTTGTTTACAATTAAGATAGAAACATCCCATATTTAAACGTGAGTAACAATAATAAATGTAAACTGTATCTGTGATTTCACGTACACCGTAACTACACGAACAAACGGTAATTTTGGAAGTCAGACCGAGCTACCCATTATTAATATTAAGCCCTTGGCCCCCACTCCCACCCCCCAAATAGAGAAGTTCAACTACACCTATGGCTGTTAGTCAAGCCGTATCGCTTGGCAGATCGTGCAAAGGTGTCTATCAGGCGTTGCGTAGCCTCCTCTGTATGGGCGACGAAGGCGCATCGTCAGAGAAGAACAGCTCTTTGATGGGCATCAGTCAGACTTTGGTCTTTGCTTTAAGATGGCTGAGGTTTAAAATGCTGCCTTCAGTATGGAAGTGGATGTTAAATCCCTTGAGACCAGAGTACTCTAGTGTGTCGATGATCATTGCGACAATCACAATGCCAAACAGAGTTGGTGCTAGGACACAGTCTTATTTAGTGCTGTTTATGACAAAAGGCTCAGATTCACGACCATTTCCTACAACTCACCTTCATACCATCGTGGAATGATCAAATTATGTTAACCAGCATCTCTGGACAACCAACGCGTCGCAATGATATCCATAGACCGAGATAGCTGACAAAAATCAAATTCTTTTGTCAGATCCAGAAAAACAATGTGCACATTATTCATTACTAGCAGAAGTACCCGGCATTTCCGGGCGGGGGAGGGGAGGGGAGGGGGAAGAGGAGGGGAGGGGAATGGGGGGAGGGGAGGAGAGGGGGGGAGGGGAGAAGAGGGGGGGGGGGGGGAGAAGAGGGGGGGGGGGAAGTACCCGGCATTCCGTGTATAAACGTGAGGGAGAAGAGGGGGAGGGGGAGGGGGGGAGGGGAGGGGAGGAGAGGGGGGAGGGGAGGGATGGGAGAGGAGAGGGGTGGGAGGGGGGAGGGGGAGGGGAAGGGGGAGGGGGAGGGGAGGGGGGAGAGGGGATGGGGGGGGGAGGGGGAGGGGGAGGGGGGAGGGGGGAGTGGGAGGGGAGGGGGATGGGGAGGGGGAGGGGGAGGGGAGGGGAGGGGGAGGGGAAGGGGAAGGGGTAGGGGAAGGGGTAGGGGGGAGGCCAGGAAGGGGAAAAGGGAGAGAGAGGGGGAAAGGGAGGGGGAGGGGGAAAAGGGAGGGGGAGGGGAGAAGGGGAGGGGGTAGGGTGGAGGGGGAAGGGAGGGGGAGGGGAAGACAGAGGGGGGAGGGGGAAGGGGGGAGGGAAGGGGATGGCCAGTCAACAATGATGTTGCAGTTCTCATGGTTGGAGAGCAGCACAACAATCGCGACATCGTCCTGAATCTTCGCAACAGCACGAAGCGGATTTTGGAGACTCACCGATCCTGTGATGCCCTCCAGTACCGGCGTTGCCGGGTGGGGGAAGGGAGACCCGTACATTCGCCCTCTCGACTCAAGCTCACTCGGACAAAAGCCTCGCACAAATTACACCGTGAAGGCCCAATGGCCATGTCTATGCCACAAATCAAGTACGTGAGCGAGTTGGGCGCACCGAATTGAAAATATATAGAACGCTCATACTCCGTGCAAAGTGAAGCCAACTGGCGGCGGAGATGGAACATCACGTGATCGCTCTGAGCGAATCAGCACGCTGCTCTGCCACTGGTCAGAATCCATGTATAATATTCGTCTCTGAAAAGAAATCTATGTGAAACATGCTACTATCTATGCTAAATCATGCTAAATGGTAATCATGCTAAAATCTATGCTACTTGCTGTGAGTTTATGGCGGCAAGGAACATCACGTGATCGCGTCACGAACATCATTCGTGATATCATTCGTGATCACGTCATCACGTGATCGTGATCGTGATCAATGAGCGCGAATGAGCGAATCAGCACGCTGGAAATTTTCCTTCCTTACTCATGGCGTAAATAAATATACTGCCGTAAATATGGTACATTATTAAAAAATAAATGTACTACAATATTTTTGAAAAATTTCATTGGTTGCTAGGAGACGGCAGCATGTAAAAACCGTTTGAATATTTGAAATACAGTTTGATCCAGAGGTAAGTGGTATGGTCTTGCTGGTTGGTGGACACGATATGTGTAAGGGAAATTTTTTGGTGTCCTGTATCTGGTCGTGCTAGTTGGTGAACACGGTAAATTTAAGGGAAATTATTTTCTGTCATTCGTCTGAGTGGTTGCTTCTCCTTCCCCGTATTTTTGTTCATTTTATTGTTTTTTTCCACTCTCTTGAGTTGTGGGCCTTCCTTGAGTCCATCATCTTACATTTATCATCATCATTGGAATGTCTGTTGTAAAGATACGGACATCAAGTCCATATCTTGACGCAGAGAGCATCAAGCACCATCTTTTTATACCAGGCAACGGCAACGGCAACGCACTAACGCAGACCTCGCTCGGCCCCACCCACAGCGACCTCTCGGCCCCGCCCATAGCTGCCTCTCTCGGCCCCGCCCACAGCAAACTCGCCCGGCCCTGCCCACAGCGACCTCGCTCGGTCCCGCCCACAGCGACCTTGCTCGGTCCCTCCCACAGCGGCATCACTCCGCCCTACACGGCACTATCTATATATTATTCGTACAATGCCAGGTACTTCTGCGAGCTGAAAAAAAATCTACGTGAAACATGCTACTATCTATGCTAAATCATGCTAAATCATGCTAAATGCTAATCATGCAGAAGTACCCGGCAAAAACGCAATCGCTTTTCGCTCTGAAATACGGGCGAATGCGTAACTGAGTTAATGGCGGCAACGAACATCACGTGATCGCTCTGAGCGAATCAGCGCGCTGCTCTGCTACCGGTCAGATTCCGGTCATAATATTCCGCGCTGAGGTAAAAATATGGTTTAAAAATATTATGAAATAAATTTTTAGGTCAGCCATGTTCTTCCCAGGCTCAATGGCCATGTCTGTGCCAAATATCAAGTACGTGAGCCTCTCCGTTTAGGAGTCTATCAGTAACATTACACACACACACACACACACACACACACACACACACACACACACACACACACACACACACACACACACACACACACACACACACACAAACTGTGTTTTATATATATAGATTGTGTTGCTCACGACACTTTTCCTGGATTTGTCGCACTGCAAAGACCATGTCAGCTGTTCCACAGTTTGCTCTGAAGCCACATAGGTCTCCGGATTAATTTCCTTTGCAAGACCAGATAGCCGATTCGTGATAACGCGAGTGAGAATTTTCCCGGCTGTGCCCATCTGTGCGGTTCCTCGGTGGTTGTTGCAGTCTGATCAGTTGCGTTTCCTTTTGTGCAGTTGGACAATTGTTGCATCCTTGAAATCCGGTGGGACCAGGTCCAAGTGACCAGTTTATGTTGTCGCAAAAGCAGATGGGGGCCACCGTGCTTGTACACTTCCAGTGGAATATCGTCAGCACCAGATGCCTTGCCCATCTTTAATAGTTTCATCACTTTGCGAATTTCATCTAGCGTTGGTAGTACTGCAACGTGTGACATCCCAGGTATTGGGTCGATGTCTTATATTGCTATATTGTCAATGTTGGATGGCTGGTTCCCAACCTTGCCGAAATGTTCTGCCCACCTTTGCAGGATCAAAGTTGGCTCCATGATAAGGGAACCCACGAGCTGTTTGTATCGGCGTGATCCCGTTGAAACTGGGACCGTATATGGCTTTCAGTTCTTTGAAGAAACCTTGTGCATCTCTGCTATTGACAGCTTCTTGGAGCACAGCCTCTATTGATCCACCAGTCCTCTTTCAGTTGGTAACATTTATTCTGTGCTGCGCTTCTGGCCAATACATATTCGTTCTTCTTTGACAGATTATATTTGTCACATGCATAGGCCACATGCTTCTGGTGCAGGTCGTCCAGCATGGGAAGAAGAAGTGGTTCGTTTTCATCGAACCAGTTGCGATGTTTCCATTCTATGCGGCCATTTGTATTGAACGCAGTCTTCTGGGTAGTTTCGCAGAGTGCGTTCCATAAAGTTACCTTTATGATGACCTTAAAAACAGTAAGTTTCCTTTGTGGAATGATTTTAAATTCTGTTTGACTGCCAGACAGGCAGACAGAGTAAATAAATTATCTCACTCCTCTCTGCACATGTGTGATTGGGATGAATTTAGAGCCCAAGTGCTGCTAAACTGCAGGTTTGTGTTGTGATTAATGTTCCGATTTGTGTTAAAAAATACAACATTCAATTAAAATAAAGTTGTTCCTCAATCATAAACTAATGTTTGTGGATGGACAGACAGAAGTTAACCAATTGTTTAAACAGGCTTTTCACTTCGTGTGCGTGGGGTAACAATGAAAAATAAAATGCTGACGTTTCTTGAAATATTGTGGGCACCCCATTACAAGAAACTTTTGAACTCCCTTTGTGTTTACTGAATGCATACAAGAGGAGAGCAAATGCAACATCCCTATGCAATTATATCAACTGAAATGGGAAATAAAATGTGCATTGTGCATGCATGTTTTCGATGTACAAGCAAAGGTCACATGTAAGGTATCCCAAGTCTTCAGTCGTACCTCAAACAGCAGGATGATCACAGCTCCCAGGACACTCACCAGCTCACCAACAAGTCTCAAATAGTCCAGGTGACTCAAATAACACTCCTGAACCAAAATACAATTAGTGCAAGGAAGCCCCGGACATATCATAAGAATTTTACAATTTAACAGTTATAAATTGAAGGAAACCGCAGCTTGTTAATATAATCACTTAAATAAAGCATTATAATAAAAGCAATGAGGTTGGCAGGATAGCTGAGACCTAGAAATTTGCACACTCGCCTTTAAGCTGTCTATGCTGGGTTTGAATCTCGACCTAGTCATAAACTGTCACCCCAGTGTTTCACCTGCAAGGTGAGGCATAAATGCATCATCCATCAGAACGATCCATCTGCCAGCAATGATCTTTGGTGGACAGCTAGCGATCCCACTGCATTTTTCACAACGAGGTGAGATCGTTTCCACCCTAAACAAATTAGAAATTCCTGATCAAGTTACCTTCAATCAAACGTTGCAGTTTAGGTTTGAGTGTACTGTACTGTACAATTACTTGTGAAATTGAAGATTTGCAGGTATATTGGTGGCGAGTCTGGTCTGTATGTACATCAATTGCCTACAGGTCGCAATTTTACTCCAATCTTCACAAAACTTAACCCCCTGGTAGAGGTAGTCATGAGCTAGAGGCCTATTGTTTTTGATGTCAATAGGACAAAGGTCAAGGTCACAAAAATCATTCATTTTCATGTCATGTCATATCTTGTCATTGTGACATAGCCTGCCCGAGGGCCTTCAAACCTGCATTGCTTGGCCTCTGACAATAGGGTGCGGCACGCAACACTGTTTCAGTAGGCCAATTAACATCCGTTACATCTGCACTGTTTCCCATCTGCTTCAATCATCTCGCATCTCGCAGGTATGGTAAACCGACCCTGGGAGTGAAGATCCGTCTGGAGGTGGTGTTATAGATGGCATCCGTGGCATTTTTATAGATGCCTGACTCTCGGAATAGGTACACCGAATCCCTGCGCATCGCAAGAGCATGACCAAGGGTTGGCGTCAGGAAGGGCATCCGGCCATAAAAACATTGCCGCAAACAGGGAACCATGATTGTCATGGGGCCCGCAAGGCTAACCCCCGCTCTAGCGGGGAAAATGGCCTTAAAACGATCATTCATTCCTCAGACTCTCGGAGTCATCTAAGAGCAGCGAGGTCTGTCACAATAGTTATAGTCAGGTGAAAAGTAAGTACACCCCATGTAAAGTTTTGACTTCTTCAACATATTTCAACATACAGCTATTTGATCTTCATTTCAACAATATTGATAGATAAAGGTGATATAATAAAACAAATATCATGAAACATTTACATTTTGTCGTCCATTGTATAATTAAATAAATATAAATGCAAATTTAGCATTTGGAAAAAGTAAGTACACCCCTACATTTATCACTACTTCAAATACCTAAATTTAGAATCAGGTGCACCAGCTCAAATGCAAATGAGTAGAACATCGTTAGAGAGGATCTTGGAGGAACCTGTCTTATTTAAACCTCAGACATTTAGTTTGGTTTGCCCTTTGTTGTTGAAGTGTGCGGCATCACCATGCCTAGATCAAAAGAGCTCTCTGAGGCCTTCAGAAAGAAGGATATAGATGCCTACGAGTCTGGGAAGGGATTTAAAAAGATCTCCAAACAATTTGAAATCAATCATTCGACTGTCCAGAAGATCTACAAGTGGAAAAGATTCCAAACAACTGCCAACTTGTTCAGGCCAGGCCGCCCCAGCAAGTTCAGCCCGAGAGCAGACCGCAAGATGCTGAAAGAAGTCTCTAAAACCCCCAGAATGTCATCATGGGACCTACAGGTAGCTCTTGCCACTGTTGATGTCAAAGTGCACGAGTCTACCAATAGAAAGAGGCTGCACAAATTTGATCTACATGGGAGGTGTGCCAGGAGGAAACCTTTGCTGTCCAGAAAGAACATCAGGGCAAGACTAAAGTTTGGCAATGAACACCTAGGCAAAGACCAGCACTTCTGGAACAATGTGCTCTGGACAGATGAGTCACAGGTAGAGCTATTTGGCCACAGTACCAGAAGACATGTTTGGCGAAAACCAAAGACAGCATTTGACCACAAGAACCTGACACCAACTGTAAAGCATGGTTGTGGAAATATTATGGTTTGGGGCAGCTTTGCTGCATCAGGGCCTGGGCAGCTCACCATCATATCATCCACTATGAATTCTTCATTGTACCAGAGGGTGCTTGAGGATAATGTGAGGCCATCTGCCGGAAAGTTGAAGCTCAACCGAAGGTGGACCTTGCAACATGACAATGACCCTAAACATACCAGTAAATCCACCAAGGAATGGCTGAAAAGAGAGAAATGGAGGGTTCTGGAATTTGTTACGGCCTGAAGCACACCAGACCAAGCCTTCAATCACACGGTCTTTATTTATTTATTATCACACGAAAATCTCTTCCTACACATAAAACAAAGAAGGGAGAAGAGAGGGAAAAACCCGAATAGGCCAGTCAAGAGTAGGCCGGTCCAAGAGTAGGCCGGTCCAAGAGTAGGCCGGTCCAAGAGTAGGCCGGTCCAAGAGTAGGCCGGTCCAAGAGTAGGCCGGTCCAAGAGTAGGCCGGTCCAAGAGTAGGCCGGTCCAAGAGTAGGCCGGTCCAAGAGTAGGCCGGTCCAAGAGTAGGCCGGTCCAAGAGTAGACCGGTCCAAGAGTAGACCGGTCCAAGAGTAGGCCGGGCAGTAGGCACCAGGGCAGGCCCCGTAGTAGACCCCCAAGGCAGGCCCAACAGGAGGCCCCAGGGCAGGCCCATGGGTAGGCCCCAGTGCAGGCCCAGCACAAGAGGGTAGGAGTAGGCAAGTTCACGAGTAGGCCCCAAGGCAAGCCCAGCAGTAGGCCCCAGTGCCTGCCTAGCAGTAGGCCCCAGTGCAGGCCCAGCACAAGAGGGTAGGAGTAGGCAAGTTAACGAGTAGGCCCCAAGGCAGGCCCAGTGGTAGGCCCAGTGGTAGGCCCCAGTGCAGACGCAGCACAAGAGGGTAGGAGTAGGCAGGTCCAAGAGTAGGCCCCAAGGCAACCCAGCAGTATGCCCCAGTGCAGGCAGAGTTTAATCCTAGTCCACCGTCAGATGCAGACGTGGCCGCAGGGGTTGATCCGGCATAAGTCAACCTTCAGGTACCGAGGTTTCTGCTGACAACTCGACGAGCACACGAAAAGGCACTCCGCCATGAGGCCTCTTCCAAAATGGCCCCTCTCCCCTCTGAATCACCTTCCTGGCCCCTCCCCTGCCCCACAGCCAATCATAGGCTTTATACCCATGGACCAAACCACTTGGTCTAACTCACAGGGGGGAGTGGGGGAAGGAAGAAGAAAAAGGTCACAAACCGTAACAAATGGCCAAGTCAAAGCCCAGATCTAAATCCCATCTCGATGTTGTGGGGTGATTTGAAACAAGCTGTGCATGCAAGAAACCCCTCAAACATCACACAGCTGAAATAATTCTGTACGGAGGAGTGGGCAAAAATTTCTCCCAGTCGATGTCAGAGACTGGTAGACAATTATAAGAAACGCCTACTTGAGTTTGTTTCTGCCAAAGGGGGCAATACCACCGATTAGAGCCAAAGATGTACTTACTTTTTCCACATTCAAAATTTGCATTTATGTTTATTTAAATTATACAATGGACTACAAAATGTAAATATTTCATGATATTTGTTATATTATATCACCTTTATCTATCAATATTGTTGAAATGAAGTTCAAATAGCTGTATGTTGAAATATGTTGAAAAAGTCAAAACTTTACATGGGGTGCACTTACTTTTTCACGTGACTGTATATATATATATGTATGTATATAGATATATATATATATATATATATATATATATATATATATATATATATAAATATATATATATATATATAAATATATATATAAATATATATATATATATATAAATATATATATATATATAAATATATATATATAAATATATATATATATAAATATATATATATATAAATATATATATATAAATATATATATATAAATATATATATATATATATATATATATATATATATATATATATATATATATATATATATATATATATATATATATATATATATATATACAGACTTGGCATTTAATATGGAATTTTTTTTTGTGTGGGTGTACTTAATTTTCAAGATGACAGAACCAACAGTTAATTGGAATTATGTTGAAATTATTCTAGATTTTGTTAATGTGACCTTTAAAAGAAACAAAAACCACATTTTGACATTTCGAAGCAAATAAATTGATCCTTGAAAATGATGTAAACTGATATCGAACTCAATTCACGGACAGTATTGTGTAAAACTTCTGTACATTTTCCAGAAGTATCTCTTTATTTTGCACATTAGCCAAAAAAAATTTCAACAAAAACAAAAGCTAAATTATGACTGGGATTACGGACAGTAAAATTACAGTTCAGTACTTCGTGTAACCCCCACGAGCATTCAGGAGAGCACGTACACGTCGAGGCATGCTGTTCACGAGATTTGCCAAGGTTTGGACAAGAATCGCTTGCCATGCAGTGACAATAGTCTGCTGCAATTCACACACAGAGGTCGGCTGCTGGTACAAGTTGTCGATTTGACGCGTTAATTCTGCCCACAAGTTCTCTATCGGATTCATATCCAGGGACATGGCAGGCCACTCCATATGCTCTACACCACGGTCAGCAAGAAAGTGTTGGATCATGCGAGCACGATGAGGCCGTGCATTGTCATCTTGGAAGACAAAGTTTCTTCGAAAGGCTACACGAGCAAATGGAAGCAATGTTTCTTCCAGAATGACCCTGCACTTGAACTGGTTCAGGTTTCCATTCAGAAAAACCAGGTCAGTTTTGCCCCCTGCATGTAAAGCAGCCCAAACGGTCACCCCACCACCTCCAGCTTGGACTCTTGGCACTATACAATCTTCGTTGTGGGCTTCATGCACTTGTCTGCGCACTTGGACGTGGCCATCTTGACGATAGACCAGAAATCTAGACTCGTCACTGGAGGTCACGTGATTCCAGTGTCCTGGCTGGCATTGACGGTGCTCTCTGGCCCACTGCAATCGGCGCTGGCTGTGTTGTCTGGTCAGGCGTGGCTTTCTCAGGGGACGCCTGGCACGATAGCCTGCTTGAACCAGTCGTTGGTTGACTAGCCTTCTGGATACAGGCACATTTGTCAGTTGCTGCCACTCAACCCTAAGTCGATTATCTGACTTGGTATGGCCATTGCAGACTAACCTGTGCAGCTGGCGATCATCTCTCCTTGTGGTTCTGCGTGGACGTCCTGGCCTCGGTATTGGAGTAGGGACACCCCTCTGAGCATTTCGTTTCAGGATCTTTGACACCTGACCTTGAGTGATGCCATACTGCCAAGCAATAGCACGCTGTTTCATGCCAGAATTTCGTAAAGCCACCACTCCATGACAAACAGCATTGTCAAGTTGACGGACTATCTCCAGAGGAAGCGGCAATAACTTTTGTAGACGTGCAGCAGTTGTTTTCCACTAATACAGAACGCAACAACCCTTATATACCCGATTGTGAAGCCAATCGTCAAATGTACCTGTCCTTACATTTTGTTACGCCACCTGTGATATAATCCTGTTATTGACTTCTTGCTGCGAAAGACAATCAGTGACATGGTTCTTTCAACAAAGACATCACCGAAGGGTAAAATAAACTCACCAGATTGATATACTGAGTTCAGAAAGTAAACCCAAGTCAAGAAGAAAAAAAATTCCATATTAAATGCCAAGTCTGTATATATATATATATATATATATATATATATATATATATATATATATATATATATATATATATATATATATATATATATATATATATATATATATATATATATATATTGTTACGGTCCGCGGTTAAGGATGTTGTTTGCCGAGCGAAGGCACCGCGACCTAACAGTTTTCCCCGATTCACCCGATTCACCCAGACGTTGGCCGTATCGCGCCACAGCTATTCAATATGGAAAACTCTAAAGCGACCGAATGTAAAGAGGAAGAAGAAGAAGACGTACTGAGGAATAACAGGTTTTATTAATTATTTTCACAAGCCAAAGCAAAGAGAGCAGTTGGTTATATACAGAAAATGGAAGGAGCAGGCACACAGTGAAATCTTTAGCTTACCTATACAAACTTAATTGATAAACCCCAGGACAACGTTAAAGACAGACGGACGATCACACTTACACGGGGAAATGCAGGCAGGAATGAATGGCTTGGAGATGGGTGGCTTTTAGAGGCAAGGAAGGTTCAGCGGGTACTGGGCACGGTCGGGCCAGAAGGCGTCAAGAAGCCGAGCTTTGGTCCCAAACTGCGCGGGCGAAGTTCCTTTCTCTGTACTGCTGCCTCGTGCGCTCCTTGCGTTGCCCCGGTCCGCTTTTCCTGCAGCGCGGCACGTCTCACGGCGGCTCGGTCACACCTGCTCGTCTCCAGCGCATCTCCTGGACCCATCTCCGTCAAAGCTCATCTCGTATCTCTTGGGAGCGTCCCGCGGCGGGTTATATAGGCCCCGCCCTTCACCCTTTGCGAACCTCCCCCAAACGTTCTCTCTCCACCCTCTCAAGCCAAACCCCTCGTTCTGGGTTGGATGAGCGGGGCCGACTTACTCCTCCCCTCTATGACGAGGTGGAGACCCGCCTTTCTTCTTCGGCGTTACCTCGTGCGTAATGGAGTCAAATGCAGCACAGTGGACGGCAGATGGAAATGCAGCAAAGTGCCTAAAGAGGCAATTGCAGCAAAGTGGCGAACCTGGCACTTGGAAGCTGCCATGGGGCGTCAGAGGGCCTACTCTTATTTAATTCGGTGCAATGAAGAGTCAAACTAGTGGGAAACACATCCTTAGCCTACACAGAGAATAAGGGACTAACTATTTAAAAGGATATATCGTGTCCTGTGTGTAGGTTTATGGAATTAACTAAGAGGACGAGCTGCGACCATTCTTTACATTACGAGGGTCAGTTACACACAACAAAACCATACTTTTCACATTCGTTACACTTTCTCAAAATTGTTACACTTCTCAAATCCGTTACACTTCTCAAATTCGTTACAATATATATATATATATATATATATATATATATATATATATATATATATATATATATATATATATATATCCATATATACGCATATATACATGTACTAGCTGAAAGCACCCGGCGTTGACCGGGTTATTTTTGAATGAATTTACTACAATAATTCAGCTTTTACTCGCGGCCGAAGAAGAATGACTACTGTAATTCATCTCAGCTTTTCATTGCGAAATGGGCCCGGCCTGGCCGAAGCAGCCTCAACCGGCCTCGCCACCTCGCCTACAACCTTCCCGGGGCCCGTCCTGACATTTTTTGTATTAGAGCTTTCCTCCTATCTTTCACCGTTCAGGAGATTAGCTTGCGCAGACAGTAGTTTTGGTTTTTGAAATCTGTTCAAAATTAGTCAAAGGTCAAGACTATCCAAAACATGCAAAATACCTATTAGGCTACATTTCGAAAAAGTATCAGCAAAAATATTCAATCATGTAAAACACTTGATTGGTTACATTTTTGAAATTGCCAATTTACCATTTCCATTGCAACGATTCTTTATTTGGATTTTGCATGCATCGTGCTATGCACGATATCCTTCTTGTTTAATTTATGAGCAGTGTACTTTACCTGGCTGACCCAATAAAATATTGAGTCAGCCAGGGAATGGGAATAATTGGAATGAGGAAGAGGTTGCAGTAGCAAATTATAAAAGAAGCAACATTTTGATTCGTAATCTAGGCCTGCTTCAAAATTTGAGGAAAATGCTTTATTTCCCAAAATATTTGTTGATGCATTTACATATCTGATTAACATCAAGTGAAATTATCCCAATTGTGTTATCCACGGAATCGACTTATCCTTTCATGTACAGCACAAGGCCGTGGGGTAGTATTAGCTGAGGACATGGTTGTGCCGCTGATGCAATGCTCTCTGCTGGTTAGGGCAGGAATTTGTAATTTGTTCAAGGTGCTGGCGAGAGCTTGCATACTCTTCACGGAGGACACAGTGGGATCTTCAACGTCCACCAACTAATGCCAGCACACGGGAAGCCCAGTTTATCGTCCATTCGAAAGAATACACACCCTGCTTGGGAAACACCGGGATGACAGTTGATAGCTCGGTCGGGATTCAAACCCAGGCTAGACAGCTGAAAGGCGAGTGTGCATACCTCTCGGTGATCCTGCCAACCTCTATACAGGAAGTAAATAGCTGCAATGCATTTCTTTACATCCCAATCGAAAAGACGCACCTCTTGGGATGAAGCTTTTGGAAAATATATTTTACTGCTAAAGTGCAGTGGATCCCAACATGCAAACTATTTTTGAATCGATAAAGAGGCATGTATCCCTAAATAGTGGACTACTTGATGAAAGATCAGCCATTTGCTGGGAATGAAAGGGTGGTTGGGTGGGTTTGGAGTGTCTTGGAAAAGGGGAGTTGGATACCTGCCATTCTTCATTTAATCGAGCCGTAATTTAGAAACTGCAGTTGCAAAAAAAGACTACATCACATACCATGGCTTGGACAACTTACCATCATTCTTATTACAATGTGAAAAGAAAAGAGGGCATGTTATCTTAAGAATGAACTCTTCTCCCTTGCCAAGGGGCATTTAATTCCAGAAACTTCATTACATGTCCGATTCGTACAGATAAGAAACAAAACAACACGTACACTCGAAGTATCATGGATGCTTTCAGGCTGTTAACCCTAAAGAGATCAACATCTACAATTTGCCCTGAGCAAAGAAAATTCAAGCAGCAAGAACAAAACATTCCAAATAAAGCCGCTCAGCTAACCCATGCAGATATCTGATTTGATCTCCACACCAATTTTCTTACGTGACATTACCAGAGCTTACTATACCATAATATTTAGCAAGAAAAAGAGGGGCCGGGAGGGGGGGGGGGTCTTATTTCCACAAGCAGTTTTTAATGGCAAACTATTCAGAAAACATTGCTATTCAGGAAGTGTTTACCTTTAATGGTCTCTGAACAAAGACCATGTTGTCCTGAGGATCAGTGTCGTTGTAGAGGACCCGTGGTGCGAGTGGGCGATGAATGCAGCAAAGCGTGAAGGTGATGATATAGGCCATATAGGCCATGAACCACAGGCGGAAGTAAAACCGTCCATAGTGAGACCACTTGAGGTGGACGAGCTCCTTCACTGGTGTAATTTCAAGCAACCGCCGTGCCTGGCAACGGAGATGCCGTCTTCTGCTTAGAGCCAAATTATAACAAAAATGATGGACGATAACACAAGCATACAAACTCAAACAAGGGGTTACGACAGAAATGACTCGGCAGGGCCGAGTCAGATTACCCATGGATACTTTTACCAACATCAAGTGTGCATGCACCATTGCACCATGCACACAAACCATGCACACCATCACACAAGTTTTATTTAAATCTTACTTTGCATCATTATTCCTTGAACAGCGTCCACCAGGATGGTGCAGCGTTGCGTATACTGCCGTCTTCTGCCATCCTGCCTTGGTTTAATTCCCAACCTGTCTATAAACTGTCAAATTTGTACAATGAAGGCAGAATGTGTTGCGTCATTAATTGGTAGACGTTAAACATCCCAAAGTGTCTTCGCAAAGATATTTCCATCCATACTTATGATCTCTTCCACCCCAAATGTCTGTATTCCCAAACACTCGTTTTTTCCAGGTTATTGTGACTTCTCCCTCTCTCCATCAACACTTTTCTTTTGTTATTTTTCTGTTTCATCACCGCTTTCCTCATCCTCTTGCTGTGTTTCATTCAGCTGTGTGTAGCTTCTTCACCCCCCACATGTCCTTCTCTCCCTCCCTTCTACCCTTCTGTTGGTACTTCCCCCTTTCCATTTTTCCCCTTTTAGCTTACCCATGAGCCGATTTATCAGACGAGTTATCACCAGCACACTTGCTAAATTCCAGTCCTGCCCTAAACTGCAGGGGGCACTGCAGTATCACCTTGCAATACCACATGCCGGACTTCAGGATCATTTGGTCAGGAAGAAGACAGCATATGGTTGGGTTAAGAAGGATATTGGTATCCCATTATAAACCCATATGCTTTGATAGTTCTTTCTTAGAGGACAGCTTTGGCAGTTACTGCACTGTCTGGTAGTTTATTCTGCTCTTCCACCACTATATGGCTGTAAAAGTATTTCCTAATATCCTGATGAGCGCATTGCTCTTTTAGTTTTAGTGAATGACCCCTCATACCTGCATATCCAGCTCCTTCAATGTGTAACTCTTCATTTATAGTGTCTATCTAGTGGAAGATACTGTAAGTTTGAAGGATGCCTCCTCGTCATCTTCCAATTCCCAATGTTGTCAGGTTCAATCTTCCTTGTATAGCTTCATATGGTAGTTGGCCGATAGTTGGGATGAGTTTGGCAGCCCTCACTTGTACTTTTTCTAGTAGCATTTTATCCTTTGCTAGATGAAGCCTCCAAACTTGCATGCAGTAATCAAGGTTGTGGATGATCGAGGGACATGTAAAGCTGCATTGCAACTTTTTTTAGATTTGTATGAAAAGTTTATTCACATCATACCAAGGACTCTATTGGCTTTATTGGCTGCTGAGACACATTGAGAGGAGGTTTTTAGAGACTTGTGAATTAACATTCCCAAATCCTTTTCCGATCTTCAGTGCCCTTGAGCTGAGAATTTACCATCTCGTAGATGTGGCGTGGATTGCGTTTAATTTCAGTTAAAATGTTTTGCCCAAATCTGGAGGTGGTTTATATACAGTCACGTGAAAAAGTAAGTACACCCCATGTAAAGTTTTGACTTTTTCAACATATTTCAACATACAGCTATTTGATCTTCACTTCAACAATATTGATAGATAAAGGTGATATTTTAGCGGTTGCCGAAGACGATAAGAAGAGGCCATTTCGTTGGGTACAAAAGGTTGTTTATTGTACAGAAATCTCCAGCAACTGCTAGCGAACGGAAGTCGTAACGGCTTATATAAAACCAAGCACCCTCATCGGAGGGCGTGGCTCCAACAGCCGCACGTGCGTCACGACGACACAACCAAACGCCCGTGTGCGTGGGTTAGACCAAACCCATCGTAATGGTAACCGTCACATGCGGATAAGTTAACCGCGACAAGTGAATAAAGTAACCGCGACATGTGAATAAGGTAACCACTACATGCGACCCCCCAGAAGGCATGCCACGGGCGTGTACGTAGTTCGTGGGGGGAACCGAGCCGGGCTGCGGGTGGAACCGAGCCGGGCCGCGGGTGGAACCGAGCCGGGCCGCGGGTGGAACCGAGCTGGGCCGCGGGTGCCGAGCAGCGGTAGCAGTTGTAGTTGTAGCAGTAGGAATTGCAGGAGTGGCGAGCAGCGGTGCGCGCGAAGACAACGAGGCTCCAGTGCGCGCGAAGGTAACAAAGCAACCGTGCGTGCGCAAGAGATGAGCAGCGGTAGTAGCTGTAGTTGCAGCAGCATCAGCCTCGGGATCCGCCGTAGGAGCAGTAGTAGGAGTGGCGAGCAGCAGTACTCGGCCTGTGTGCGCGGAGGCGACGAAGTAGCAGTACTCGGCCTGTGTGCGCGAAGGCGACGGGCAGCAGTACTCGGCCTGTGTGCGCGGAGGCGACGAGCAGCGGTGCTCGGCCTGTGTGCGCGAAGGCGGCAAGGTAGCCGTGCCCGGCCTGTGTGCGCGGAGGCGACGAGCAGCAGTACTCGGCCTGTGTGCGCGAAGGTGACGAAGTAGCCATGCCGCCAACGCCCTGTAACAGCGTTCCTTCGGAGGGTCCCGGAGCTGGTTCGCCCCTCTAGTCGTAGAGGAGGAACCGAGCGCGATGCGCGAACCACATGGCCGCTCGTCGTTGCGAAAACTCCGGCAGTTCGAGTTTAGGTCTTGTGGGAGAAATTGCGGTCGCAATCCTGCCGTGTTCATTTGGCCCCCGAATATGTTCGGGGGCAACGGGGTCACCAGTTTAGCGGTTGCTGAAGACGATAAGAAGAGGCCATTTCGTTGGGTACAAAAGGTTGTTTATTGTACAGAAATCTCCAGCAACTGCTAGCGAACGGAAGTCGTAACGGCTTATATAAAACCAAGCACCCTCTTCGGAGGGCGTGGCTCCAACAGCCGCGCGTGCGTCACGACGACACAACCAAATGCCTGTGTGCGTGGGTTAGACCAAACCCATTGTAATGGTAACCGTCACATGCGGATAAGTTAACCGCGACAAGTGAATAAGGTAACCGCGACATGTGAATAAGGTAACCACGACATGTCGGGGTCACCAGTTTAGCAGTTGCCGAAGACGATAAGAAGAGGCCATTTCGTTGGGTACAAAAGGTTGTTTATTGTACAGAAATCTCCAGCAACTGCTAACGAACGGAAGTCGAAACGGCTTATATAAAACCAAGCACCCTCTTCGGAGGGCCGGGCTCTAACAGCCGCGCGTGCGTCACGACGACACAACCAAACGCCCGTGTGCATGGGTTAGACCAAACCCATCGTAATGGTAACCGTCACATGCGGATAAGTTAACCACGACAAGTGAATAAGGTAACCGCGACATGTGAATAAGGTAACCACTACAATATAATATAACAAATATCATGAAACATTTACATTTTGTAGTCCATTGTATAATTTAAATAAACATAAATGCAAATTTCGCATGTGGAAAAAGTAAGTACACCCCTACATTTATCACTACTTCAAATACCTAAAATTAAAATCAGGTGCACCAGCTCAGGTGCAAATGATTAGAACATCGTCAGAGAGGATCTTGGAGGAACCTGTCTTATTTAAACATCAGACATTTAGTTTGGTTTGCTCTTTGTTGTTGAAGTGTGCGGCATCACCATGCCTAGATCAAAAGAGATCTCTGAGGCCTTCAGAAAGAAGGTTATAGATGCCTACGAGTCTGGGAAGGAATTTAAAAAGATCTCCAAACAATTTGAAATCAATCATTCAACTGTCCAGAAGATCATCTACAAGTGGAGAAGATTCCAAACAACTGCCAACTTGTTCAGGCCAGGCCGCCCAGCAAGTTCAGCCCGAGAGCAGACCGCAAGATGCTGAAAGAAGTCTCTAAGGACCCCAGAATGTCATCACGGGACCTACACGTAGCTCTTGCCACTGTTGATGTCAAAGTGCACGAGTCTACCATTAGAAAGAGGCTGCAAAAATTTGATCTACATGGGAGGTGTGCCAGGAGGAAACCTTTGCTGTCCAGAAAGAACATGAGGGCAAGACTAAAGTTTGCCAATGAACAGCTATGCAAAGACCAGCACTTCTGGAACAATGTGCTCTGGACAGATGAGTCAAAGGTAGAGCTATTTGGCCACAGTACCAGAAGACATGTTTGGCGAAAACCAAAGGCAGCATTTGACCACAAGAACCTGATACCAACTGTAAAGCATGGTGGTGGAAATATTATGGTTTGGGGCAGCTTTGCTGCATCAGGGCCTGGGCAGCTCACCATCATCGAATCCACTATGAATTCTTCATTTTACCAGAGGGTGCTTGAGGATAATGCGAGGCCATCTGTCGGAAAGTTGAAGCTCAACCGAAGGTGGACCTTGCAACATGACAATGACCCTAAACATACCAGTAAATCCACCAAGGAATGGCTGAAAAGAAAGCAATGGAGGGTTCTGGAATGGCCAAGTCAAAGCCCAGATCTAAATCCCATCGAGATGTTGTGGGGGGATTTGAAACGAGCTGTGCATGCAAGAAACCCCTCAAAATCGCACAGCTGAAAGAATTCTGCATGGAGTGGGCAAAAATTTCTCCCAGTCGATGTCAGAGACTGGTAGACAGTTATAAGAAACGCCTACTTGAGGTTGCTTCTGCCAAAGGGGGCAATACCACCTATTAGAGCCAAGGGTGTACTTACTTTTTCCACATGCAAAATTTGCATTTATGTTTATTTAAATTATACAATGGACTACAAAATGTAAATGTTTCATGATATTTGTTGTATATTATCACCTTTATCTATCATTATTGGTGAAATGAAGATCAAGTAGCTTTATGTTGAAATATGTTGAAAAAGTCAAAACTTTACATGGGGTGCACTTACTTTTTCACATGACTGTACCTCTTTGTAGGTTTTCAATTCCTTTTGCTGCAAGTTTTCTCATCACAGTCTGCTCATGCAAATCTTCATCCACGTCATTCATATAGTTCAGGAAGCATAACAGCTTTCTTCTACAGAGCTTGCAACAGCTACCTGCTTTGATTGGCACCTTGAGTGATTGCTCTGTCTCCGACCTGATAACCATGCATTGATCCACTGTAGAACGTTGCCACCGACTCCTTGCACTGCAATCTTGGCAATGAGCCATTTGTGTGCAACAGAGTCAAAAGCTTTAGCCATGTCCATGTATACCGCATCAACTGGGATGCCTTCACTAATTCGTTTCGTTGGATTTTTTGAGATGTCCCGAGAGATTTGTGGTGCACGATTTCCCTTTTTTAAGGCCATGCTGTTTTTACTGATGAGCTTGGGTCGCTGTCAAAGTTATCTGTTATTTGATCTCGAATGATGTCTTCAAACACTTTTTCAGCCACTGAAGTGAAACCGAGGAGTGTAATTCTCCGATTTTGATCTATCTCCCTTGTTAAAGATGGGACTGATATAAGCGGATTGTCAGTCCTGTGGAACAACAACCTCTTCACCGTTTTCTGGTGTAGGCAACAGCAGTTCTTCAGCTAGCTCCTCAATAATTCATGCACGGAAGCCATTGGAACCTGTTGCCTTATCTGGGTGGAGTTTAAATCATTTTTCCTTCATGATTTATTCTGTAATTGCAATGACATTTTAAACTTCATCCTTAGGCCAACTGAAGGTGGCCCTTTATTGGTCGCAGGACATTGTCCTCTTTACAATGTAAATATTGTTGTGAAAAGGTGATTTTCACCTCAGCCTCAGCTGATTTGAACCTCAGCTGATTGTTTGGCAGGTTTCACTGCTGTCATTCTTTAGTCGGTCTACTATGTCTTTCCACATTTACTTTGAACGGACATACAAGTTGAAGCTTTTTGGGTATTCCTCGACGTTCTCTGCAATCTTTCAAATTGCCTTTTAGCTGCTATGACCTCTTTGGCTTTATTTTGATAATTTTCGTTGTGCCTTTACGCTAACTTTGTTTTCTTAGGTTTGTATTTTCTCCATGCTTTATGCTTACTAGTGGGCCTGTTGGTCCATTAGACCAAATTTTCATTGGTCTTCACTGTCTTGTAGCATACCTGCCTGCTGTACTGCTTGAGCATTAGCTTACCTTTCACCAAGCCCAGACGTGCATGGGCCAGGGCGAGAATTATACGTTCATTATTATTATTGCCAAATGATACTACTCTTATTATTGTTCTTGTTATTATTAGTATTCATTTATAAATGTTTTGTTGCAATTGTATCATTATTTTTGGTTCACGAGTTATCAAACAGAGTGATCACTATATTCGTCATGGTTGTGTGTCTGTCTGTGTGTCTGTCTGTCTGTGTGTGTGTGTCTGTCTGTCTGTCCGCAGCATAACTACCCGATATCATCCGGTCTTGATGAAACTTGGGTGGGAGGTTGATATCATGATCTCGTTGTGTCCTGCCTCGAGTGGGCGTATTGCGCCCAGTGTGGGCGGAGCCACGCCCGAAAAAGATGTCTTTTTAGGGGGTAATCGAGTTCAAGCTATATCTTCTCCGAGGGAGTTGGTGGAATCTGACAGGGGTTTCTGTATTTGGTTGGGCCATTGTCATGTGTCTAGCCCCAGCCCCACGGAGCTCGATTTTTCATTTTCGCCCCAAGGTCAAGGTCACAAGGTCACGAAATTTAGAAAAGTCGATTTTTGATGGTTTATTACATTGTTCACTTCCTGTCAGGGTGAAATGTCGTACATGATCTTATATTATCACATACATCATGAAAATACAAGTTTTCCAACAAATTTCAGAATCTTCAACCTTTGACCTTTGAAGGGTCACAAAGGTCAAATTTTCAAAGTTGTCGGAATCGGACCCAATTTTCGGTATTGTGTCGCTAACTAACCTCATAACATTGCTCATTGAGCATCGTCATTGAATAGAGCTCACTCGTGAACCACCATCGTCTCCTGACTTGTTATTAATTTTGTAATTAGAATGCCATGTCATGGAAGGAACTATTAAGCTGCTCTATACACCTCAACATGGCGCCCGTTGAAAATATGGAAATTCTTCTGGACTCTTTGTAGTCAATTAGCCTAATCAAATCAGGAGGTCATAACGATAATTTCAGTGTTTCACATGCCACATCAGAAGGCTCCAGTAGAACTTCACAAAAACACCAAACACACACACACACACACACACACACACACACACACACACACACACACACACACACACACACACACACACACACACACACACACACACAAATTTCAATATCCCAGTTCCACAAAACTCTTGGAAACATTAACCAAAGGCAATCATTGAAAACATCCAGCGTGAACATAGAAAACAAAGCACTGCAACCGGATATCTTAACCTATATCAAATATCAAAGCAATGGATATCTCAGGAACAAAAAGGAAAAGACAGCATTGCTGATTGAGATATCAGTACCCAGCGATTTTGGCCTAAATAATGCAGAAATCAAGAAAATTACCAAATACCAAGACCTCAAGAATGAAGTGAAAAGATCCTGAAAGCTGAAGGGCACCAATATTGTATCAGTGATAATCGGGGCAACAGGAATGACAAAGAAGAACCTTCCAGAGATATTAGAAACCATCCCTGGGAGCATTACCACAAATGAACTACAGTTGGATGCTGTACAGGGCTCAGTGACGATCCTGAAAAAAGCCCTTGGAACAAATCTCTGAGAACAACACAACTTCATAACTTACTAGCCCATGAATCACAATCCTTCACCAAAGCAGGGGTGGATACTTCCAGTCCAGGGAGGACTCCGTTCCACATTCTAAAACTCAAATTATGGAGATAACTATAATGACACACACACCTCATCCATTTATAATGGATGTCTAACTGCCTTAATTTACCTCCTATTTAGCCATGGAGTTTTATTTTCCCCGATAGTCTTTTTGGGGACATGCTGAAACCCCATTCATTTCATTTTGCCACATACTTGGTCTACTTGTTCATTTAAAATGTTCTCCCAATGAATCTTCTCCAGATTATCTGTCATGCTCACAAGATCAGCTTTCCATCGTTTAGCGTTTGATCTTCCACGAAGGTCATTATTACTCCCACCAGGGAGTGATGCATTCACTCGTGTGTGTGTGTGTGTGTGTGTGTGTGTGTGTGTGTGTGTGTGTGTGTGTGTGTGTGTGCGTGTGTGTGTGAACAAGATATCTGGAAAAGTTCTGAACGGATTTGGATGAAAGTTGGTGGGATGATTGCCCTTGGGATAAGGAAGAATTGATTAGTTTTTGGTGAAGCTCAGGATATTATTCCCGATCCAGGAATTTTTTGAAGGATTTTTTTTACCATTGGAAGATAGAGCTCATTTTTTTTTAACATTATCTTCTATATATTCTATGTTTAACATTGTGATATGAAAATAGTTTTCATATTTGTTGTAAATGTAGTTTAAACTCGTGGTTATGCATTAGAGCGGTGTATTTTTTAGCAGCGTTGTCTTCAATGTTCATTTTTTTTCTCATAAAGACATATTCTGTCATTTTAAAACCACCAAAGTGTGTATTAGGTTTCCCCGTTTCATAAAATGTATCATTTGATACATATAATGCTTTAAAAATGTTTTTTTTTTGTTTTTTTTACCTCAGAAGAGATATCAACATTTAGCTCAGCGAATGTCATTCACGGTGTCAGTATTTGATGAACTTATAAAGACTTAGTTCCAGATTTGTCAATGGCTGAGGTATATTAACAAACGAATAAAACAGATTTGGCAAAATTCCAACTTTTTTTTGAAAGATCGCATATTCACCCAGGGTTGTGAGAGGCTGAAGAAGAAACCTCGCATGGGCTTCCCAGACAAAATAAATAATTCTGGTTCTGGCTCTGCGATTTTCAGGTTTATTACTCCCGCCAGGGAGTAACGCATTCGATCGTGTCCGTCCGTGTGTGTGTGTGTTCGTATGTTCGTGTGTTTGTGAACAAGATATCTGGAAAAGTTCTGAACGGATTTGGATGAAAGTTGGTGGGATGATTGCCCTTGGGATAAGGAAGAATTGATTCGTTTTTGGTGAAGCTCAGGATATTATTCCGGATCCAGGAATTTTTTTTGGAAATTTTTTGGGGAAAGATTTTTTCTGTTTTACTGCATTAAAGCTTTTATTCTTATTCTTAAATGATGTTTTTCTCCTCTAATTCCGAGATATATCAAAATAAATTCTCTGACAGTTAGGGCTTATTTTCTTTTTCATTTATTGTTTTGGGGAGAGTGGAGTGTACCCTGGATAAGAATAGGTACGCCGTATCCCTGCGTGTCGTAAGAGGCGACTAAGAGGGTTGGCGTCAGGAAGGGCATCCGGCCATAAAAACATTGCCTCAAAAAGAGAACCATGACAATTACAACAGCCCGAAGTGGAGATCGGTTTCTGAGGTTTGGGACATGGAATGTAGGGACAATGACAGGGAGATCAGGAGAAGTGGTGGAAGTATTGGTCAGAAGAAGAGTGGACATATGTTGTGTGCAAGAGATGAGATGGAAGGGAAGTGGTGTGAGAATGGTGAAGGGTAGGCAGGGACAGAAATACAAGTTTGTGTGGCAAGGGTGCCTGGAGGGCATGAATGGTGTTGGTGTCCTGTTTTCTGAGGAGTTTGTAGACAGTGTGGTGAGTGTTATTAGAGTGAGTGATAGGTTGATGATGGTGAAAATGATGATTGGAAAGCTCTTGGTGAACGTCATCTCGGGATATGCTCCGCAGGTTGGTCGAAGCGATGAAGAGAAGGACAAGTTCTGGTGTGCGATAGAGAAGCTGATGGAAAACGTGAAAGATGAGGAAGTTGTTGTGGTAGGAGGAGACCTAAATGGACATGTGGGAAGGAGTATGGATGGTTTTGACAGAGTTCATGGGGGTTACGGATATGGTGTGAGAAATGGAGAAGGTGAAAGGATTTTGGAGTTTGCTGATGGAGCCGATTTGTTGATTTGTAATACTCAGTTCCAGAAAGAGGATAATAAGCTTGTTACATACACGTCAGGTGGGTCGACGACAACCGTTGATTACCTGATGGTGCGTAGGCGAGATAGGGGGCATCTCCGGGACACAAAGGTGATCCCGGGGGAGGAGGCTGTTTCACAGCACCACTTGGTTGTCTGCGCCGTAAGGGTGAAAGGTGCAAGGAGAGCTCGGCGGGTGAAGTACCAACCGAGAATGAAGGTGTGGAGGTTGAAAGAGGTGACAGTGAGGGAGGCATTAAAAGAGGCTGAGTAGGGTCGAGGATGACGTGGTTGAGCTTGAAAGTGGTTGGATGTCAATGAAAGCTAGTCTGTTGGGAGCCGTTGGTGAGGTATGTGAATGGACAAAAGGACCACCGAGGCACTCGGAAACATGGTGGTGGGATGATGAAGTTGGAAAGAGGATTGACGAGAAGAGGAAGAAGTTCAAGGAGTGGCAGAAGGCGAAGGGTACGGGAGCAGAAACAGCAGAGCATGAAAGTTATAAGGCAGCCAGGAAGGCTGCAAAGAAAGAGGTAGCAAAGGCGGAGGAGGCATGTAGGAAAATGTTTGGAGAACGCTTGGATTCGGAAGAGGGTCAGAAAGCAGTATTCAGGATTGCAAAGCAGATAGCGAAAGAGAGGTGTGATGTGATGGGGGTGAGTTGCTTGAAGGATGAAGTGGGACAAATCGTTGTCGACCCAGATGGAATTAAAGGAAGATGGAAAAGATATATGGAAATGCTGTTGAATACAGATAATGAATGGGATGGCAACATCGAGAGTAACCCAGTTTTAGGACCGGCAGAGAAGATAACTGAGAAGGAAGTTGAGGAAGCGATAAAAGCGAGGAAGCGATAAAAGCAATGAAGGGTAGAAAAGCGGGAGGGCCGACGGGAGTTGTGGGAGATATGTTGAAGGCAGCAGGAAGTTGGGGTGTGAAGAGAATGACAGAGATCTGTAATCTGGTGGTGAAAGAAGGCCGCATTCCAGTGGATTGGGAACTGAGTACCCTCGTCCCTCTATACAAGGGGAAAGGTGACCCTCTTGAGTGTGGCTTGTACCGAGCGATAAACTTATTGGAGCATGGAATGAAGGTATTGGAAAGGGTGTTGGAGAGGAGGATAAGGAAGAAAGTGAAGATCGACGAAATGCAGTTTGGATTCATGCCAGGAGGAGGAATGACAGACGCACTTTTCATTGTGAGGCAGTTGCAGGAGAAGTACATGGAGAAGAGGAAGAAGTTGTTTCTTGGGTTTGTTGATCTGGAGAAAGCATTCGATCGGGTTCCACGCAAAGTATTGACATGGGCATTGAGGAAGTTAGGAGTGGAGGAATGGTTGATCAGAGTCGTGATGGCAATGTACAAAAGAGCACGCACAGCTGTAAGGACGAAGGACGGGAACAGTGGTGAGTTTGAGGGGAAGGTGGGAGTGCATCAGGGGTCGGTACTAAGTCCACTACTATTTGTAGCTGTGATGGAGGTGCTGGCTCAGAATGTAAAGGAGGGTTTACCGTGGGAGTTGTTGTATGCAGATGATCTGGTGTTGATTGCGGAAAGTATGGATGGACTGAAGGAAAAGATGAACACGTGGAAGGAATGTATGGAGACAAAAGGTCTGAAGGTGAATATCGGAAAGACGAAGGTGATGGCAAGTGGTAAAGCATGTGGTGAGGTGGAAAGAACTGGGAAGTGGCCCTGTGCTGTGTGTAGGAAGGGTGTCGGAGTGAACTCCATTCAGTGTACAATGTGCGCTGAGTGGGTTCATCAAAAATGTAGTGGTCTGAGAGGGTCATTACCCAGTGTGGCAGCTACATTCAAATGTAAGGTGTGCACAGAGGGAGCTGCAGATGGAGGAAATGTTGAGTTGGATCTTGGAGACGGCGTGAAGCTGGAAGGTGTGAAAACATTTTGCTACCTCGGAGACATGCTGAATGGAGAAGGTGGATCAGACTCGGCAACGGTTGCTCGAGTGAGATGTGCATGGAAGAAGTTTCGGGAATTGAGTGGCGTGCTGATGATGAGGGGAGTGTCGTTGAAGCTGAAGGGAAAGGTGTATGCTGCATGTGTGAGAAGTGTTATGATTTATGGGAGCGAGACATGGGTAATGAATGTAGAGCAGCAACGAAGGTTGGAAAGGGTGGAAATGCGAATGGTTCGACGGATGTGCGGAGTATCGTTGAGAGAGAGGAAGACAAATGATGAATTGCGAAAGATGATGGGAATAGAGCCTGTGATTGATGCTGTGAAGAGGAACAGGTTGAGATGGTTTGGTCATGTGTTGAGGAAGGATGAAAGTGACTGGTTGAGAAGAGTGATGGAAATGAATGTAGAAGGAAGTAGAAGACGGGGAAGACCGAGAAAGACTTGGCTAAATATGGTGGAAGAAGAAATGCGGGCAAGGGGGCTAACAAGGAGAGATGCAGAAAATAGGGCAAAATGGAGAAGATTGTCATGGGGACCGCAAGGCTAACCCCCGCTCTAGCAGGGAAAATGGCCTTTAAAATGCATGTTGTTGTTGTTGTTGTTTTGGGGAGAGGGGATGTTAAACAAAACGTATTATTCCAACTAAACCCACGGCAGGAGTATGCGCTCCCCTGAGTGGCGTTCTAGTTATATAGTTGGTTTCACATTTCAATATTGTCAATGTGGCTTGTATTTCAACATCATCAATCATGTTGGGGTCTGACGTGAGGGTATCCAATAATGATTCTTGTCTTATAATTTCCTTCACATGTTCTGTCCACATATCAAATACAGTACCTAAGAAGAGTTTTGATTTCCATGAGTCAGCCAGCATTGTTTCTCAGTTTACGTTTGGATAGTTGAACTCATCCATTGGACTCAGATTCCAGGAGCAGTTGGGTGCAATCGAGTAGGATGGATACAAGGAGCAAGAGGTTGGGCACAACATTTGGAAGCAAACAAAATTAGCGATTTGGCCTTCTCCCGAGCAGAGTCGGCTGTGGTGCCATTTGAAATGACGAAAGGGTTGGAGGGTGAGCAATGAGCATGCTCCAGACAGATTATAAAAAGGGACGACCAGGTTTTTGAGGAAGGACACAAGTTTGAAAGTTTAGTCTTCAAGTTTGATAGTTCAATCTTGAGGTTGGCCGATGTTTTCTGTCTCCTGAGAATGGACACATTTCTCGTCGGCTTTGTGGGTTTGCCTTCCAGGAAGAGAAGGCAAGTTGTTGCAAGACAACTAACTCACTGCAGGATTCAGTGTACCATGGCTGAGAGGGTAAGTGTTGTTAGGGTTAGGGTTAGGGTATGATAAATGTACATGAAATGGAATGCATTTATGCATAAGAGAAGAAGATTCTGTGGAATAATTTGCAGGCTATGTTAATAATAGATCAGGGGCAGCAGAGGTAGAAGAGCACTCATGAAGTGAGATGGCAGCTTGGAGTTCCTGCCAGCCAATCTGAATGAACTGCCCGACCTACCGGCACTGAAAATAGCCAGAGAGATGTTGACTCATACAAGCACGTGATCAGACGAACCAGTGGGAGCAGAGGAAGAACAGGAAAGTTGGTCATTACAAATGCAGAAAGGCGGATTTGCAATTTGCATTAATCTGGGTCAGAAATGCAGAGATCGAGTGGATGCTTAAAAGGAGAGAAGGAGAGAAGGAGAAAAAGAAAGAGAAAGAGAGAAAGAGAGAAAGAGAGAAAGAGAGAAAGAGAGAAAGAGAGAAAGAGAGAAAGAGAGAAAGAGAAAGAGAAAGAGAAAGAGAAAGAGACAGAAAGAGAAAGAGAGAAAGAGAGAAAGAGAGAAAGAGAGAAAGAGAAAGAGAAAGAGAAAGAGAAAGAGACAGAAAGAGAAAGAGAAAAAGAGAGAAAGAGAAAGAGAAAAAGAGAGAAAGAGAAAGAGAAAAAGAGAGAAAGAGAAAGAGAGAAAGAGAAAGAGAGAGAAAGAGAAAGAGAAAAAGAGAGAAAGAGAAAGAGAAAGAGAGAGAGAGAGAGAGAGAGAGAGAGAGAGAGAGAGAGAGAGATGGAAATGGAGTCGTCACTGTTAGGGTGGTATAACACACAGACAAAGAAGAGGTGAGAGTAGAGGTGAAGTCATTTGGCCCATTACACCTACGGTACATCACAACTTAATACAATTAGTTATTCTCCATTTTTATTATTCCACAATTATTTATCTTCACTACCATATTGTGGATATATGCAAATTAATCTACTAGTAGGGTCTGTGATACCTGTCCAAAGGCTTACCATTGTAATGTTATTAACATAGAGCAAACGTGTATGGTTATGTATGCATCTATGCGACCCAAACGTCTTCTTCTTCTTCATATAAAATTAACATCCAAAACACAGTTCCGTACGAAAGGGTAATCCTCTTAATTACGTTTAGAATGCTGAGACCCCTCAGACCTTTGACGACCCTTTAAGTCCCCATAAGTCCTTTAAGTACCCTTTAACCCATAATGTTGTCCGGAGGAGAAGAATGAGAAGCTTTTGAACACAGCTGATGGTATTCAAGCAGGACTAACGCAAATGCATCATTTATCACGACTACATAGAGCCGACATTAAACCAAAATTAAATATACCTTTATCACGAAAGTTGCGACTCTGGAAGACCCAAGACCTAAAATACCCTTAAAGACCCAAAAGACCCAAAAGACCCAAAATACCCCGAAGACCCAAAATATCCAGAAGACCCAAAAGACCATGAAGACCTCAAAGACCCAGAAGACACAAAATACCCCGAAGACCCAAAATATCCCGAAGACCCAAAAGACCCGGAATACCCCAAAGACCCAAATATCCTTAAAGACCCTGAGACTCCAAAAGACCCAACAGACCCTGAAGACCCCCAAAGACCCCAAATATCCTTAAAGGCCCTGAGGCTCCAAAAGAAACTGATGCTGCAAAAGACCCTAAGGCTCCAAAGGACCCTGAAGTCCCAAAAGACCCCAAAGACCTAAATATCCTGAAAGGCCCTAAGGCTCCAAAATACCCCAAAGACCCAAAAGTCCATGAAGACCCAAAAGGCCCCGAAGACCCCAAGGACCCAAAACACCCTGAAGACCCCAAATACCCAAATATCCTTAAAGGCCCTGAGGCCCCAAAAGCCCATGAAGACCCAAAACACCCCGAAGACCCAAAACACCCCGAAGACCCAAAACACCCCGAAGACCCAAAACACCCCGAAGACCCAAAACACCCCGAAGACCCAAAACACCCCGAAGACCCAAAACACCCCGAAGACCCAAAACACCCCGAAGACCCAAAACACCCCGAAGACCCGAAACACCCCGAAGACCCGAAACACCCCGAAGACCCGAAACACCCCGAAGACCCGAAACACCCCGAAGACCCGAAACACCCCGAAGACCCGAAACACCCCAAAGACCCGAAACACCCCGAAGACCCAAAACACCCCGAAGACCCAAAACACCCCGAAGACCCAAAACACCCCGAAGACCCAAAACACCCCGAAGACCCAAAACACCCCGAAGACCCAAAACACCCCGAAGACCCAAAACACCCCGAAGACCCAAAACACCCCGAAGACCCAAAACACCCCGAAGACCCAAAACACCCCGAAGACCCAAAACACCCCGAAGACCCAAAACACCCCGAAGACCCAAAACACCCCGAAGACCCAAAACACCCCGAAGACCCAAAACACCCCGAAGACCCAAAACACCCCGAAGACCCAAAACCCCCCCCCCCCCGAAGACCCAAAACACCCCGAAGACCCAAAACACCCCGAAGACCCAAAACACCCCGAAGACCAAAAACAACCCGACGACCCAAAACACCCCGAAGACCCAAAACACCCCGAAGACCCAAAACACCCCGAAGACCCAAAACACCCCGAAGACCCAAAACACCCCGAAGACCCAAAACACCCCGAAGACCCAAAACACCCCGAAGACCCAAAACACCCCAAAGACCCAAAACACCCCAAATACCCAAAACACCCCGAAGACCCAAAACACCCTTAAAGGCCCAGAGGATCCAAAAGTCCCTGAAGACCCAAATGGCCATGAAGATCCAAACCACCATGAAGACCCAAAAGACCCTGAAGACCCAAAATACCATGAAGACCCAAAAGACACCAAAATGCTCAAAGATGCCCATCCCTCTGAAACGACGTGTGGTGAGGCACGCGGAGCGTGCCGAGTCAGGCTAGTGGACACAATAGAATAGTTTCTGTCCACAAGTACAGGTGGCTTGGCTGGCACAATATACCCTTTAACCCATAATGTTGTCCGGAAGAGAAGAATGAGAAGCTTTTGAACAAAGCTGATGGTATTCAAGCAGGACTAACGCAAATGCATCATTTATCACAACTACATAGAGCCCACATTAAACCAAAATTAAATATACCTTTATCACGAAAGTTGCGTTGTTTTGCATCAATCAGATGTTGCCCTCCCCACCAAAACCCCAGATACACTACAACCATTTCCCAATTCCAATTGTACATACCTCCCTTTTTCGACTGGATGTAATGAGCTCAATGGCCGACAGTTCCTCGTCCCACGAATCAATTCCCATGAGGTCATAGATGGCAGAGGTGACTGTCCCGTAAGACCACTGCACTTGGCGCCGCTTGCTAACTAGATGCTGAAACATCTGCCAGGGGTGGAAATACCCTGAACCTGGACGAGAATCTTAAAATATCAATGATTTTACAGTTAGGATTACATTTTACTTCAAGATTCTTCATGATATGCTCATCTTTCAGTAATGCAGATGATGTCTCAGCACACTATTGTAAGCATACTTATGTATTGTAAGCCTCCTCTTAGTTAATCACCAAAAATATATTTATTGCAGACAAAAACGGATTCGATTCACACTGGCATAGCAAGGCAACACAATTAAAAGATGGTGAAACAATTAAATGATGGCCTGGCATTTTGTTTGCAAGATTCACCACTGCATTGCCTTCTGTTGCTGCTAGCTTCAGAGGTGTGAGGCCAGCACGATTCGCTATATCAACCAGCGATGCAGCTACTCCTGAGCGGTCAGCGGACAGGAGAAGGTCATGCATCTGGCAGGCTGTAGTCTTGTTTGGCTGCAGGATGAGTACGTGCAACACCGTGTTCCCTGGTTTGGGCAGTAAGAGAATGGAGAAAGGTCGACATGTTTCCAAATGTGTCTACCCAGTTTGATAGGTAAAGATTAATAGGCGTTCCCTTACAATTAACTTAAATGCAGTAGGAAGCCATTAGGCGCATAAAGCCTGCACAATGGTTGCTTGTCTCTGCTCTATCCTTTTTAAATGCCGAGTGTCAAACAACGAAGCAGCACGTACCACTTCAAAAGTCTTTGGTATGACTTGGCCAGGGTTCAAACCACCGACCTCCCAGACTCAGAGCAGATGCTTTAACCATTATACTCGAGTCTTTCAAGTAACAAACTTAAAATAAAGGTTCACTCAAACTGTTGTGCCCTGGGATGGGGTTTGCGGAAGGTGTGTTACCTCCATGTCTTCACAACAGAGAAAACCCAGTAACCTGTCAGTTTAAGAACAAAATGATTAATGAAAAGGACCAAGAAGCTTACCCAGCGAGTCCTGGGCATGGATGGGCGTGCCATTTTCCATCAGAAAGCGCACGATCTCTTCATTCCCCATACAAGCAGCAAAGGAGAGCACGTACTCACCTACACATGCACATGGACATGCTGTGAAGATAAACCTAATGGTGTGTACTTAAAGAAGAATTTTAAAAAAACCAGACAAGTACAGATGCATTCAAAAGCACCCCCCCCCACCCCCCACCCCGCCCATGCCAAATAAATAAACAAGAAATATGTCATACATAACACGATACTTACGAAATTCCTAAAGTAAGTTGTTGGCATATGATGACCACAATAATCATTGGTGGTTGAATTCAGTGACCTGGTATGCACATCCTCTAAAAATTTCAAGTCAATCGGATGAAAATTTAGGATTTTAGAACTCTGGCCTATGTTGACCTTTTGGCCTATGTTGACCTCAGAATACTTGGTTGAATTCAGTGATCAGATATGCAAATCCTCTTAAAATATCAAGTCAATCGAATGATAAGTGAGTATTTTACAAATTTGACAAAGTTGGTGACCTTTGGCCTATGTTGACCTATTGACCTTTTGACCCCAAAAACAATAGGTTTCTTGCTTATGGTCAACTCTACCATTTGGTGAAGTTTTGTGAAGATCGGTTGAAAACTGACCTGTAGGCGACTGACATACAAACAGACAAACAGACAGACAGACAGACACAGACAAACACACCAGACCAACCAATATACTTGAAAAATCTTCGATTTTCGCAAGTAATAAATAACATCCTCCAGCGCGAAATTACCGGGGTGCCTTAGGCACCCGGAGATACCGCCGTGCAGCACATAGAGACTGTATTGGGAGGAAGATGTGTACAATAATAATTGATTAATTGCATACTTAAAATAAATAAATAAAAATAGCAAAATAATTTCTTCATAAATTGGCTAAAAACATACTTCAACCACCAGTGTTTCATCCGAAGCTGTAACATTGCAAATTAATTAAAGAAAACATTAATTGGAAAAAAAAAATTAATTGATTAATCAATAAATAGATTAATTAATTAATTCAAAAACAAAAAATACTGTTTTTGCCAAAGCATGTGCTCACTATTGTGCTGAAATTTCAGCTTCCCAGCTCAAAGGATGGCTGACATAATCGCCCAAACAAACAAACAAGCAAGTAAGCAAGAAAACAAACAAGAAACCGGAGTGAAAACCGAGTACTCCCTCACAGTGCGCGTCATCGCCGGGCCCCCTTCGGTGCCCGGCGATGACGTCATGCAGATCCTGGAGGTGGAATAGGAAAGGAGCGGTGTACAACAACGAAGAACGTATAAAAATAAATACAGTAGAAGAGAAAAAACGAATACGACGGTTGCTTACTCTCGCCGACCACTTCCTTCAAGCCCATTTCTTTTTCATATCTCTCTCTTCGATTCCTGCCCCTCACTACTCATTTACAATTTGTCCATGTGTTTCTTTACCTTTATGTTACCCATCCCTCCGCCCCCAAACCTCCATATCGGTTTGTCAACCTGTTGACAAACTTGGGAAGAGAGCTCGGAGTTGTCAACCTGTCGCTATTTAGCTTCTCCGTGACTTCTATATGCAAAAGTTTAACTTCCATGTGCAAAAAATCAACGTCATAATTTATTTAACGAAGTTGCAATAATTACAAGTCTTACTTTCTCATGAGCCAATGTACAAGTGGGATGAAAAGAAGCAAAAGCAATATTTTACAGAATCATTACAGACAGAAAAAAAATAACAATAAAAAAAAGATCATTTGGCCGAAAAAGTCACAACTTTCATGTTATGTCGACCGTAACAATATACTCAAAACACATATCTTTCCCTCATTTGTCTATTCGTAGTTCCTCTTTGTTCACTTTTAATATGCTCTCCAAATACAAATTCATTACATTTGATGCATTACACAACATCGATCCTTCTGTTTCTGGGAAGTTATAAGCACATAAAATAGGGGTAGGGGTGTGTGGAACAAGAGGATTCAAATGGGAATCATGTCAGAGGAAACAAGAAAAATAGAGGGTTAGGGGGAGGTGGGGATGACAGAGAATTTGAGAATGGAAACAATAAAGGAGAAAACTTTTAAATGGTATGAATGAATAATGAATCAGGAAACAAGCTGCCATGGATGATCCTCACCATAGTAGCATGTGGGCCTATGAGGATCCCTTTGAAAGAAGGTGCCGGTCGCCCTGGGACGCACCACATCAGCACCATGGATCACCAACTCTTTCACCAAGTTCAAATTCTGGTTTGCTATGGCGATGTGCAATGCTGTCTGACCTTCACAAAACCATCAAATTAAAAGCAAGTAAAATAATCCACACCAGGTGTCACCGACGTTGTAAAGGTCATGTGCACAATATTTGCTCCATCGATGCTGACTGACATTGCCATCCTGATCTACTTCCATTTGGGACACCAGCAGCCTGATGATTAAATGCGAGGTCTGATCATTTATTTAAAACATCGGGACTGTTGTCCTTCCAAGACATGCAGTGGCATTAGCATAGCACAAAAACATCAAATGGCATTGCGGTTGTACATGTAGAAACAAATGTTTATTAAGGGGGCAGTATACACACAGGCAGCAGCAGAAAAAAAAGACAAAAAAAGTTTGTACGATGCTGCTAGGAAAGCTTCCGTTCAGGAAACAAAGATACGGGAAAATATTTCAAAGGCAAAAATAAAAAAAAGGAGGAAAGCTTTATTGAAGAAGAAGGCCAAACATATGGTAGTGGGGAGTTTGGAGAGGCGTTTGTCCATCAACATACAAGTACAAGGGTGAAAAGAATGAAAAAACTTGCAAAGTGAACTCCAGATTCATGAAATAATGGAAAAACATTGTACGCAATTGTAATTTCAATGTATAGGAAACGGAATCCTGATGTCAATGGCCACTTACAGCAAATGTGTGTTTACATAATATTAGTTTACATTTTCCCCTATAACTTTGGAATTCTTAATTCTTTTCACTTCAAATTTGGCACAGATATTGATAATGACCCAACAAAGATATTAATAGAGTTTTATTGTATTATGACCTTGGGTTTTTAATTTAAAGGATGTCAATTCTCATTGGACGATTAATGGTTGCCATGGCAACACGAAATGCCAATTATACAAATGCATCAATTAAAATGTTTGTTTCCTAGTATTGTATATATGTACCAAGTTTGAACGTAAATGGACTTGTCATAGAGAAGATATAAGCTGAAAAGTGGTAATTTAAAACATCGGGACTGTTGTCTTTCTGTGTGTTTAATGTTCGCTCTTTCACGAGCCTCGATATTGTATACAAAAAAAAAAAAAAAAAAAAAAAAAAAAAAATTCATCATTTGTATGCATCTGGTTACCATGGTAACCATGCATAATATAATGCTATGTAATGTATACCAATGTAATGTTCATATATCAAGCAACATGTACATATATAGTTTTGCATATTTTCAATCAAGACATTTTATCAAAAAGTGCATTACTGTGATTCAGTGTTGTTTTTACTGTGTTCAGTGTAGTGCTCCCTTAAAGCAAACACAACATTGTGAGATATTCAAACTGAGGACAGAATGGACCTTGTTAAGGAAGCTTATGTCTTGCAGTAGACCAGATATGCTGGTCAAGTCGACCCATTTTGATTCGACCACATCAAGGTGTACTTTTCATGAAACAGAAACGTTGTCGAATTCATTATTGCGAAACATACATTACACAAGAGCCAAAATAGTAATTCATTCAAAAATAGAATGGCACTCGGTAGAGCTTACGTTTGGTATCCCAGTTTACGTATG